>NC_064564.1:117086863-117390301 GCF_937001465.1 Orcinus orca | reverse complement strand
TTTACAAAAATTAACCATATACTGAGCCAGAAAGAATGTCTCAAAAGTGTGAAAGGGCTGATATCATGAGGGGTACATTCTCTGACTTCAGGGAGTGTAGCAGATTGTAGTTTCAATAAAAATAGCTTCAACAGTATTTCTGTTTCAAGGTCTTCCAGAACTGTGTAGAGATGGAGTCTAATTCCCCTAGCTTGGAACTTGGCAGGGCTTTACCTTCAAGAACCAGAATCTAGCGGGATTGATGCTGAGAGACATCTAGGGCTGGGTTACAAAGATGATGCCACCCAGCTAGCTCTCTCTCAGACAGGTCTCACCCTTAGAACGCAGCCATAATGTCGTGAGGAAGCTGAGGACACATGGAGAGCTCGTGTGAAGGTTTTCTGACCCAGCTAAGGTCCCAGCTGATGCATTAATTACTAGATGTGTAAATGGATGAAACTTCAGATAATTCCAGCCCCCCGCCTTTGAGTCATCCCCACTGAGCCCTACCCAAACTTCAGTTCCTGAGCAAAATAAATGTTGTTGTCATTTTAAACCACTATGTTTTCGGGTGGTTTGTCACAAAGCAATATGTAACTGAGACACATCAAGCTAGAAATCAATACCCAGGGCTTCCCTGGTGGCGCAGTGGTTAAGAATCTGCCTGCCAATGCAGAGGACACAGGTTCGAACCCTGGTCCAGGAAGATCCCACATGCTGTGGATGCAACTAAGTCCATGCACCACAACTACTGAAGCCTGCACTCCGGAGCCCGTGCTCCGCAACAAGCGAAGCCACAGCAATGAGAAGCCCATGCACGGCAATGAAAAGTAGCCCCCACTCGCTGCACCTAGAGAAAGCCCGCGCACAGCAACAAAGACCCAACACAGCCAATAAATAAACAAATAAATAAAAATTAGAAATCAATAACCAAAATAAATCAGGAAATTTCCATTCTTGGAAATTACCATTACATTATTATGAGAATATTTTTAACTAAATAATAACCAAATTGTAATACATCAAAACTTGTGAGATGCAGCTTAAGTCATGGCTTAGAAATGTATAGCCTTAAAAAGTATGTAAAATTAATAAGAAATGTTAAAAATTAATAGATGAGCATCCATCTTTTAAAAGACTAGAGAAAGAATAATAAAGGAAACCCAAAGAAAATGGATGGAATAATACAAATAATAGAAATTAATGAAATACAACAGCATTTAATACAAAGCATTTCAACAAAATGTAAATTTGGTTCTTTGGAAGAACTAATACAATTGATAGATCCATGATGAAGAGGTTAATGAAAGAGAGAGAGAGAGAGAGAGGAGGCATAACTAACTAGTATCAAAAATGGAAAAGAGGACATCGCTACAGATCTTGTGCATATATACACAAAAGATATTAAAGTGATATTATGTACAACTCTATGCCAATGAGTTTGAAAATTAGATTAAATGGACAAATTCTAAGAAAAATACAACTTACCAAAACTAGTATAAGTATAGATTCTAAATATTCCTAAGATCGTTAAATAACAAACCCAGTAATAGATACAAAGAATAGCATAAGACACTCAAATGTGTTCCAGAAATTCCTAGTTACCGATATTTAAAAATCTATCATTGTCCCTCACAACAGTGACAAACTAAAAATGAAAAATCATTTGACCATCTTACTAGTGAAGAAAAAGCATGCTATATATTCAACATCTATTCACGATAAATAGCTTGTAACAAACTAGGAATCAAATGGAGCTAGGAAAATATCAAAGATATCTACCAAAAAATAATACAACACACAACCCACTTGAACTCTTGTTCCAAGAAACTGCAATGCTTATTAATTTCGGGTAGGAGTGCAAAATGGTACAGCTACTTTTGAGAACAAGTTGGCAATTTTGCATAAACCTACCACGTGACCCAATGGTTTCACTCTTGGTATCTACCCAAGAGAGAAGAAAATGTCTGTCCATACTAAGACTTGTACACTATTTATGATAGCTTTGTCTATAATAGCCCCAAACTGAAAACAACACACATGTCCATCAGTTGGTGAATGGATAAACTGTGGTACATCCAACATTTAAAAGGAACAAACTATTGATATATGCAGAGTCATGGATGAACCTCTAACTATTACACTAAGTGAAAGAAGTCATATTCAAGTGGCTACGTAATTGCCCTGAATCAGAATATCCTTCAACTTCTGAACAGACAATGAAGATGGTAATTAAGTAACTAAGACGGGGTGGTTTGGCAATACCATGTGGAACCCAGATAGAAATCTGTGCATAAATGGATACTTGATTTATTACAAAAGTGGCATTGCAGAGAATTCAGGAATTATGTCTCCACTTAATGGTTCTGGGCAATTAAATATTCATATTTTTAAAATATGGAATCAATACTTCACATTACATAGAGCAATCAATCCCATATGGACTGTAGAGCTAAATCTGGTAGGAAAAACAATAACTGTTTAAAGATAGTACAAAAAAACAGCTTTTTTGGGCTTCCCTGGTGGCACAGTGGTTGAGAGTCTGCCTGCCGATGCAGGGGACGCGGGTTCGTGCCCCGGTCCGGGAAGATCCCACATGCCGCGGAGCGGCTGGGCCCGTGAGCCATGGCCGCTGAGCCTGCGCATCCGGAGCCTGTGCTCCGCAACGGGAGAGGCCACAACAGTGAGAGGCCCGCGTACCACAAAAAAAGAAAGAAAGAAAAAAAAATTCTGCTTGCAGATTGAGTGGTTCCCATTTTAGCTCATGTCTGCCTTCCTGGTTCTCACATAGCGGAAAGAAGCTACCTGACAATTTCAACATGTCACCTAGAAATCTCTCAACCAGATCCACAGGTACATTTTCTATCTTCCAAGTTACAGACAACAGGCAACATTTTGTCAGTTGTTGAGCTACGGTGTTACACCATTTTTCCATCAGCTGCAGCATTTCTTCTTTAAATGCCTTTGCAAGCTCCACTACCATTTTGCCATTTTTTTAACCTTTGCTGATAAGTTCTTTGACACTTTTCCATTTTCTGTCCACTGCCTGGTCCCAAAACTAATGCCACATGGGTTGGGTCTGTGTACTGCAGTGTGCCCCTCCCTCTTTCTGGATTCCAATTTCTGCTTCAGTCAGCTTTTGCTACATAACAAGCAACCGCAAAACTACTGGCTGGAAAAAAACACCATTTTATTTGCTCATCGTTCTGTAGTTCAGCAGTTTGGTCTGGGCTCAGCTGGCCTGTTCTTCTACCAGTCTTGATGCTCTCATGCATATGTGGTCAGCTGGTGGGTTGGCTGGTGGCTGGATGACTAAGATGAGGCCCTCAGCTGGAATAGCTCCTCCTTGCCCCAGGGGTCAGTCATTCTCCATTCTGCTAGCCTGGGCTTCTTCACATGGTGGTCTCAGGACCGCAAACGTCAGTGAGACCGGCAAGCCCCAGTGGGCAAAGCCATTCAAGCCCCTGCTTATACTGTGTGTGCTGAGGTCCCGTGGGCTGAGGCAAATCACACAGCCTAGCCCAGAGTCAAGGGGTGGAAAAGCAAAGTCCTAATGGGAGGAGCAGTCACACCTCTGAGGACCACAGGCCTGGAGGAAGAGGAGGTGGGGATGTGGTGGGAGACGGAAGAGGAGGCCCAGCTTAGGGGCCAGAGTTGCCTCAAGAAACAGCTCAGGGAAGGCCAGCACCTTAGGCCTGGGGATGTGAGTTGTGCCCCCTCTCAAGTCATGTGTTCTCAAGAAGTCACGTGACTTCTCTGGACCTCAGTTTTCCCATCTGTGAAATGGGGGTGATGACAGTAGCTGCCCCTAAGGACTGTTGAGAGAGCTAAAAGAACTGCCTGGAGAGGGTCCTAAATACCTGCCTGGGAGGGAAGCAGTGCTCCCTCAGAGTGAGAGAAATTCTGACTGGGGAAGAGGGCAGGCATTGGAGGGTGAGGGCTTGGGAAGACCCCAGAGGGAGCGATGAGGCACTGGAAGTGGTGCACTCTCACAGAGACAGGGAAGAGGGGGCTGCATGGCCCCCCACTGGGGCTTTTGTTACCAAACGCGGGTTTGACTGCTCGTCACACAAGAATCCAATACTGAGGGAATTCCCTTGTGGCCCAGCAATTAGGACTCTGCGCTCTCACTGCTGAGGGCACGGGTTCAATCCCAGGTCGAGGAACTAAGATCTCTCAAGCCACGTGGCATGGCCAAAAAAAAGAATCCAATGCTGAGAGACAAGTATTGGATAGAAGGAAATGTTGCTTCATGGAGGAAGCCAGCAATTCTGGGGGCAAGCTGGGCTCCTGTCCCAAAGAACCAACTCTTCACTGCCAAGCAGGGGGCAGAGTTTTAAAGGCAGAGTTTCAGGGGTACACAGGCTGGGGCAGGGGGGCTATGTGCAGAAACAGCACAGTCAGCTCCCACACTCATCTTGAAATTGGTCATGGTGGTCTGATCAGCGTCATCTTGATTGTTTTAAGTACAGTTAATCTTCAGTCCAGGGTTGGTTTGTTCCCATTTCCCTGAGGCCAGTTCTTAGAATTGTGGCAGCTTATGTCATGGCTACAGTCTGATCACCACGTAGTTAACTTCTTCCACTCGGTGGGATTTTGGTACCTGCAAAACAGCTCAAAGGAGATGGCTCAGAATATTATCTATAGCCCTTGAGCAGGAACTGAATGACCTTGACTTTGTTTAATGGCTAAATGTTGAATGGCTAAACTATTATCATTTTGCCCTGTTTGACCACTTTTCTTTGCTTCTTCATTATTTTCATTTCTCTGATTAAGTTTATTCTTTGGCTAAAGTTTTTCTACAGACAAGAGGCAGGCGGAGGATATGGCAGAGGCCAGCCCACGAGAGCCCCATAGGGTTACGCTCCATTACACTTTCACCTGCATGGGCCACTCAGTCACAGACCACAGTGTGCAGAGGAGGCGTTACAGAAGCAGGGCTGGAGTTTCAGGCCGGGGGACGTATCTGCAGATGGTGCTCCTGGGAGAAACGCTTTGTCTCTCAACGTGGACGGAGACAGTGCCGGGCCTGACGCCTGTGACTGCCATTTGGAGCAGTGCATGTGCGCATGCGTGCTCTGGTGGGTCAGGCCTGTGACCCCGGAGCATGCAGGGAGCAGGCTCTCCACCCCAGAAGACCTGGCAGGAGGAGAGGCTGATCGATGACCCTGGGGTTTAGCACTCAACCTGGGAAAGGAAGGAATCCATGGTGAGCCAGCGCCTGTTGGAAAGGGAAGTCCCCTCAGAGTGTGGACATCCGGCTGTCCACCCTCTGGGAAGGGCTGGGCCCTGGAGCTGCAGAGAGCTAGGAAGGTAGGCCTTGGGCTGTGGTGAAGGGGCTCTTGGAAACACTCTGGGTTGGGGGGATCTGGCCTCTAAGGGACCCCTGAGGGTGGGCTGAGCCAATAGGCCCCAGAGCAGGGGGCCTGGGTATACTTCCTATCCTCTCTATCCCTTGGGGAAGCTTCATGCTTGATAAAGGTAGAGGGGACCTCTGGGCATCAGGGGCCAAAGTCTGCTGGCAGTGGGCGCTATCCAGATCTGGGGCTGGAGAGAGACTGGGCTCCAACACAACTGATGGAACCCTGAAGGGAGCACGGGGATGCCCTCCTGCCACCCAAGGGAGGTGCCCAGGGAGCCCTCGAACTCCGGGGTTACTGCCATCATGCCCTGAGGATGGTGAGCGCCATTCCGATTTTCAAAGGTGGGGAGCGAATGATGTTGCCAATCAAAGGGTTGCTACAGACCATAATGTCACGTGGTTGGGTTGTCCCAAAAACCCCAGGTGTAGGGACTGTTGTCAGCTCACTGGTCCTGCCGGGAAGCTCAGGCAGCTTCCCACGGCCTCTCAGCCACCGCGCAACAGGGCCAGGATGTGTACCCAGGAGCGACTGGTTGGGGAGTTGGGCCGGTCCTTGGAGTCTTTGGACTGTGGCCTCACAACCCAGCCCTGTCCTGATCTCTTTCTCCCTATTTCCAGGTGACTATTTCTTTATAGAAAACTTCAGACCTCCAGGAAATACAAAGAGATTAGAAATGGTTGCCAGAGCACTTCCCTGGTGGCGCAGTGGTTAAGAATCCGCCTACCAATGCACGGGACACAGGTTCGAGCCCTGGTCCGGGAAGATCCCACATGCCGTGGAGCAACTAAGCCCGTGCACCACAACTACTGAGCCCGTGCACCGCAACTACTGAGCCTGCGCTCTGGAGCCCGCACGCCGCAACTACTGAGCCCATGCACCTAGAGCCTGTGCTCCTCAACAAGAGAAGCCACCGCAATGAGAAGCCCGCACACCACAATGAAGAGTAGCCCCCGCTCGCCGCAACTAGAGAAAGCCCTCATGCAGCAACGAAGACCCAATGCAGCCATAAATAAATAAATAAATTTATGCAAAAAAAAGAAAGAAATGGTTGCCAGGAGTAGGTGCTTTTTCATTTCCTCTTTATAGTTTTTTCTACCTTCCAAATTCGCTGCAATAAGCCTATATTACTTTTTAAGTTGGGGCACACAGTACAAATATTTTAACAGACTAGAGAATAAATCATTTCTTCCCCTAGAAAGATGCTGTCTCTAGAGCATGGCCTTTGGGACCTGTAAGATACCCCCGGGGTGGGGGGGGCCACATGGCCATGCAGTCCAGCTGGATTTAATTTTCACAAATATGAAAAGCAATCCAGGGAGATTCTCAAGGGTGAACCATCAGGCAGGCTGTGGGTGTCAGGCTGATGAAATCCCCCCAGGACCAGGTTTCTTGAGTGATGGTAGCTCCCCTGAACTCCAAGGCTGTTTTGAATTGCGGGAACACGAGTGTGGGGCTTTCCACACCCCTCGTCCAAATAGACAGGATCTGGTCTGCAGGGAGGCGGAGAAGCACATAGATTTAAAACAGTTAATGCTAATGTCAAGTGGTTTCACAGAGTGGGAGGGATACACACATCACCCACCAGCAGCTGCGTCTCCCCCGGGGGCGTCCAGGTGCCTGGAAGGGAGCCCACACCGTAGGGGTAAGACAGGAAGGACTCGATGAGCAGCTGACCACGAAGGAGGGAGGCTCTGTCCCTGCTTCTGACCCCCGGGGCCATTCAAACTGCAGGGGAAGCAACTGGTTTCCCCAAGATGCTTCTCCATCAAAAGGAGACAACAGCAAGTCCACAGCGCAGGATCCTAACCGACACCACTTTAATCATCTGACCGATATCAGCCCCTCCAACACGGGGACACACGTGGATCTGTGCTCCTGGTAACAGCGCACAGAGAGGGATGCAAGTTCACTTCCAAGGCACTCCTGGAAAAATGCATCACCGCATCCAATCACAGGGAGACGTCAGAAAGAAGGAAAGGTCGAGGGCAGAACCGTCAAGGTCATGAAGACAAAGGAGAATGAGGACCTGAACTGAATCAAAGGAGGCTCAAGAGGGTGCGTTAAAGCGACGTGCGACTTCTGAGTGCGTCCTGGGCCAGAGGAAAGGACATTGCTGAGTCAGCTGGTGCCACTGGAACCAGGTCTGTAGATAATAGCAGTGTGTCAACATCAGTTTCCTAATTTTTATAACCGTACTGTGCTTCTGTAGGAGAACGTCCTTGTTTTTAGGAAACACACAAAAAATCATTTAGAGGTAAAGGGCATCACGTCTGCAACCTACTCTCAACCGTTGCATGAAAAAAAATATAAGAGAATGAGAAAAACAAGTGCGGTAAAATGTTAACATTGGGGAAGTCTCGGTTAAGGCTCTAAGGGAGATATCTGTACTATTTTGGCGACTTTTCTGTACACCTGAAATTATTTCAACATAAAAGGCTTATTAAAATAAAACTCTCCAATGGTAACTCACGACTCATAGAAAAAATGATGCCATGAGTTTCATGGGCCTAGCCATCCCTCCCACCCCTGCCACCTCCCTGGCTCCTACACGCCCATCACCAGCCTCCTTTCTGCGTCCTGAAGCCACCAAGCGTTCCTGCCTCCGTGCCTTTGCACATGCTGCCTTGCCACAGGGAACCCCTCCCCCATCACCAGAGTGGCTCATTCCCAGATAACATTCTGCCCTCTCTTCTGATGTCACTTTCCCAAAGATGCCTTCCCAGAGAAAGGACGCCATCCCTCCTGCCCTGACCCCTTGACCTTGCCCTGTTGGTTTTCACAGGATTTTCCCCTCAGCACACAGCACATGATCTTCCCCTCAGATTGTGGTTATTTATTCCTTGTTAGCTCCCTCCCCTCCCTCATGGGCTACCAGTGTGTGCTCCCTTTCTCCTCCACTTGCCCTCTGGGAACCTCCCCCCGACCACCATTATCTGAATAGGGGCCATCCTCTCCACAAGCCTGTGCCTCCCATTCCTTCTTCCCAACAGGGACACCACTTACCCATAAGGACCTTGGTGTGAAATAGCCATCCTTGTGCAGTGAGCAACCTACACACCTGGACATGGCCACCCTGCCCCATTCAGCAGCCCAGGATGGACAGAACCACTGAACGGGGACTAAAGGTGACACCAAGCACCAACCCAGGGAGCTTTACTCACTCATTGTTTGGGGTTTTTTCCAACAGCTTTTTTGCAATATAATCCAAACACCGTATAAGTCTCCTAAAGTGTACAGTTCCAATCTCCACCATCACAGAAAGTTCTATTGGACAGAACTGTCCTAGCCCCTCTCCAGCCTGGGACAAACTATTTACCAAATGAACAGCATCCTTCAAAGTGATCACCCGAGGAAGATGTAAGTTTATTTGAATAATGCTGCTTCGGTCCAAATATTTGTAACTCCTCTTTCAGAAATAACTGCAGAGACAGTTTATAAGTTGTGCTTTATTGGTGACCCAACATGGAAGTGACCACCTCGGTCCCTTGATGCCCTTCACTGGACTTGGCTTTAAAACACTACTAGCTATTTCCAAAATTTGAATCCAAAATTCTCAAAAATATAAGGATGTGTGACTACTGAACATGGCAAAAATATATCCAAGGCACAAGAGTTTCAAACATTATTCATGGCTGTATCGCTGTAATAAATGAACAAAACTCCCCAGATGGGAAAAAAAAGGAGTATACAATTCATTGACTTTTAGTAAAGTCACCACACCGGTGGCCATCACCACAGTCGATTTTAGAACATGTTCACCACAAGCTGAAACCCCATGCCCTTTCAACTGTCACCTTCCCAGTCCCCCAGCTCCCCACCCCAGCCCCTGGCAGCCCATGATCTACTCTTGGTCGCTGTAGATTTCCCTGTAGGTGGCTGGCTGCTTGGCTATTTTTATTTGCCCTCTGAATGAGTGCTGCGGCTGAGCCAGGCTCCCCCTGGGTCTCCCGGGTGGAGGCAGAGGACATGCCCTCTGAGCCTGGATGCCACCTTCCCCGTGGCCCTGCTCACACCAGTAGGTTTTCCTTCCAGATTCTAGTTGGTGGCAAAGGGAAAGCCAACTCCTGCTGGGTGTGTCCTTCATTGAGTCCCAACTGTTGATCACCTTGGGATGTCACCTTGGGGGAGAGTGTCGGTAAAGAAATGGATGGTTTAGGGGAGGAGTCAAGATGGCGGTCTGGGAAGACGAGGAGTTAGCGACTCCCCACAACTAGGGCTCCTGCTGGCCGCTGGTGGGGTACTCTGACCCCCCAGGAGACGGGAGCAACCCCAGAGTGAACCGGTAGGACGTAGTGGGACCGAGGGGGGGAGGAGAAGTGGAGGCCAGACAAGATCAGCGCCTCTGAGGCTGGGGAGGTCAGGAGAGGCAGGCGGGAGGGGCCCTGCAGGAGGAGCGGGAGAGGAACAGAGGGCGATCACCTCGTCCATTCAGGCCGGAGAGCCTGCTGAGCTCCCAAGCCGCTTACCCCCAGCCAAAGCCCCATCCAGGCCGCGTGGGTCCTGGGAGCATAGGAGGGAGGCCGGGGAGAGATCAGGAGAGGCAGGTGGGAGGGGCCATCCAGGAGGAGCTGGAGAGGAGCAGAGGGTGGTTGCCCCGCCCACTGGGGCACGGGGAGCCTGCTGAGCTCCCAGGCTGGTCCCCTGTCCTCCAAGGGCCCCCTTCCCCCCCCCCCTCCACCAGCCGTAATGGTCCTGGGGGCATAGGAGGGAGGCCGGGGAGATCAGGAGAGGCAGGCGGGAGGGGCCCTGCGGGAGGAGCGGGAGAGGAACAGAGGGCGATGCCTGGCCCGCTCCAGCCCAGGAAGCCTGCTGGGCTCCCAGGTGAGGTCCCCCACCCTCTGAGACCAGGGGTGGGAAGCACGCCTGGGCCCCTTCTGTTCCTTGAGCCTAAGCCCCATCCCCCACAGCCCCCAGGGCCTTTTCCAGCCCTGTGGGTCCTGAGCATGGGCCCCGCCCACCACCCAAACCTCGCGGGTGCTTAGGCCACGCTCTCCACAGCCAAGGCCTTTCCCACCCACCCACCCCTTTTTTTTTCCTTTCCCTCCTCTTCCTTTTTACTATTGTGGTACTGATGTACCTTCCGATTGTTGATTCATCTATACTTTTATTTTTACATTCTTTCTAACGTATCTGTTAGTTTCCTAGTCTAATTTTATTTTTTACTTTGTTATTGTTCTCTTTTTTTTTTTTTTTTTGCCACCCCACGAGGCTTGCGGGATCTTGATTCGGGAGCCTGGGGTCAGGGGAAAGCTGCTGCAGTGGGAACTGAGTCCGAACCACTGGACTAACAGAGAACCTCAGACCCCAGGGACTATTCATCGGAGTGAGGTCTCACAGAGTTCCTCATCTCAGCACCAAGACCCAGCTCTACCCAGTAGCCTACAAACTCCAGTGCTGGAAGCCTCAGGCCAAACAACTAGGAAAACAGGAACACAATCCCACTCATTAAAAAAAAAAAAAAAAATGAGATGGTAAAAAAATACGTCACAGATGAAGGAGCAAGGTAAAAACCTACAAGACCAAATAAATGAAGAGGAAATAGGCAATCTACCTGAAAAAGAATTCAGAGTAATGATAGTAAAGATGATCCAGAATCTCGGATGTAGAATGGAAGCACAGATTGAGAAAATACAAGATATGTTTAACAGAGATCTAGAAGAACTAAAGAACAAACAAAGAGAGATGAACAACACAATAACTGGAATGAAAAATACACTAGAAGGAATCAACAACAGAATAATGGAGGCAGAAGAACAAATAAGTGAGCTGGAAGACAAAATGGTGGAAATAACTGCTGAGGAGCAGAATACAAAAAAAAGAATGAAAAGAATGGAAGACAATCTCAGAGACCACTGGGACAACACTAAACGCACCAACATTCAAATTATAGGGGTCCCAGAAGAAGAAGAGAAAAAGAAAGGGTCTGAGAAAATATTTGAAGGGATTATAGTGAAAACTTCCCTAATATGGGAAAGGAAATAGTCACCTAAGTCCAGGAAGTGCAGAGAGTCCCATACAGGATAAACCCTAGGAAAAACACACCAAGACACATATTAATCAAACTAACAAAAATTAAATTCAAAGAAGAAATATTAAAAGCAGCAAGGGAATAACATACAAAAGAATCCCCACAAGGTTATCAGCTGATTTTTCCGTGGAAACTCTGCAGGCCAGAACGGAGTGGCAGGATATACTTAAAATCTACAACCAAGATTACTCTACCCAGCAAGGATCTCATTCAGATTCGATGGAGAAGTCAAAAGCTTTTCAGACAAACAAAAGCTAAGAGAATTCAGCACCACCAAACCAGCTTTACAACAAATGCTAAAGAAACTTCTCTAAGCAGGAAACACAAGAGAAGAAAAAGACCCACAAAAACAAACCCAAAACAATTAAGAAAATGGTAATAGGAACATACATATTGATAATAACCTTGAATGTAAATGGATCAAATGCCCCAACCAAAAGACACAGACTGGCTGAATGGATACAAAAACAAGATCCATATATATGCTGTCTACAACAGACCCATTTCAGACCTAGGGACACATACAGACTGAAAGTGAAGGGATGGAAAATGATATCCCATGCAAATGGAAATCAAAAGAAAGCTGGAGTAGCAATACTCATACCAGACAAAATAGACTTTAAAATAAAGACTGTTACAAGAGATAAGGAGGGACACTACATAATGATCAAAGGATCAGTTCAAGAAGAAGATATAACAATCGTAAACGTTTACACACCCAACATAGGAGCACCCCAATACATAAGGCAAATGCTAACAACCATGAAAGGAGAAATCGACAGTAACACAATAATAGCAGGGGACTTTAACACCCCACTTACACCAATGGACAGATCATCCAAACAAAATAAATAAGGAAACACAAGCTTTAAATGATACAATAGACCAGATAGATCTAATAGATATTTATAGAACATTCCACCCGAAAGTGGCAGAATACACTTTCTTCTCAAGTGCACATAGAACATTCTCCAGGATAGATCACATCTTGGGTCACAAATCAAGCCTAGGAAAATTTAAGAAAATTGAAATTGATCAAGCATCTTTTCTGACCACAACGTTATGAGATTGGAAATCAGTTACAGGAAAAAGTAAACTGCAAAAAACACAAATATTTGGAGGTTAAACAATGCCCTACTAAATAACCAAGAGATCACTGAAGAAATCAAAGAAGAACTAAAAAAAATACATAGAAAAAAATGACAATGAAAACACGATGACCCAAAACCTATGGGATACAGCAAAAACAGTTCTAAGAGGGAAGTTTATAGCAATTCAATCTCACCTCAAGAAACAAGAAAAGTCTCAAATAAACAATCTAACCCTACACTTAAAACAACTAGAGACGGGGCTTCCCTGGTGGTGCAGTGGTTGAGAGTCCGCCTGCCGATGCAGGGGACATGGGTTCGTGCCCCGGTCTGGGAAGATCCCACATGCCGCGGAGCGGCTGGGCCCGTGAGCCATGGCCGCTGAGCCTGCGCGTCCGGAGCTTGTGCTCCACAACGGGAGAGGCCACAACAGTGAGAGGCCCAAGTACAGCCAAAAAAAAAAAAAAAAAACAACTAGAGAAAGAAGAACAAAGAAAACCCAAAGTCAGTAGAAGGGAAGAAATCATAAAGATCAGAGCAGAAATAAATGAAATAGAAATGAAGAAAACAATAGCAAAGATCAATAAAACTAAAAGCTTGTTCTTCGAGAAGATAAACAAAATTGATAAACCCTTAGCCAGACTCATCAAGAAAAAAAGGGAGAGGACACAAATCAATAAAATTCGAAATGAAAAAGGAAAAGTCACAACTGACACTGCAGAAATACAAAGGATTATAAGAGACTACTACAAACAACTATATGCCAATAAAATGGACAACCACAAAGAACTGGACAAATTCTTGGAAAGGTCCAATTTTCCAAGACTGAACCAGGAAGAATTAGAAAATATAAACAGACCTATGACAAGTAATGAAATTGAAACCATAATTAAAAATCTTCCAACAAACAGAAGTTCAGGACCAGAGGGCTTCACAGGCGACTTCTATCAAACATTTAGAGAAGAGCTAACACTGATCCTTCTCAAACTCTTCCAAAAAATTGCAGAGGGAGAAACACTCCCAAATTCATTCTACGAAGCCACCATCACCCTGATACCAAAACCAGAAAAAGATATAACAAAAAAAGAAAATTATAGACCAATATCACTGATGAACATAGATGCAAAAATCCTGAACAAAATCCTAGCAAACAGAACCCAACAGCACATTAAAAGGATCATACACCATGATCAAGTGGGAGTTATCCCAGGGATGCAAGGATTCTTCAATATATGCAAATCAATCAATGTGATACACCACACTAACAAATTAAGGAATAAAAACCATATGATCATCTCAATAGATGCAGAAAAAGCTTTTGACAGAATTCAACACCCATTTATGATAAAAAACCCTCCAGAAAATGGGCATAGAGGGAACCTACCTCAACATAATAAAGGCCATATATGACAAACCCACAGCAAGCATCATACTCAATGGTGAAAAACTGAAAGCATTTCCACTAGGATCAGGAACAAGACAAGGATGTCCACTCTCACCACTCTTATTCAACATAGTTTTGGAAGTCCTAGCCACAGCAATCAGAGAAGAAAAGAAATAAAAGGAATACAAATTGGAAAAGAAGAAGTAAAACTATTTGCCAATGACATGATACTATACATAGAAAATGCTAAAGATGCCACCAGAAAACTACTAGAACTAATCAATGAATTTGGTAAGGTTGCAGGATACAAAATTAATGCACAGAAATCTCTGGCATTCCTATACACCAACAATGAAAAATCAGAAAGAGAAATTAAGGAAACACTCCCATTTACCATTGCAACAAAAACAATAAAATACCTAGGAATAAACCTGCCTAAGGTGGCAAAAGACCTGTACTCAGAAAACTATAAAACACTGATGAAAGAAATCAAAGATGACATAAACAGATGGAGAAATATACCATGTTCTTGGATTGGAAGAATCAATATTGTGAAAATGACTATACTACCCAAAGCAATCTACAGATTCAATGCAATCCCTATCAAACTACCAATGGCATTCCTCACAGAATTAGAACAAAAAATCTTACAATTCTTACGGAAACACAAAAGACCCCAAGTAGCCAAAACAGCTTGAGAAAGAAAAATGGAGCTGGAGGAATCAGGCTCCCTGACTTCAAACTATACCACAAAGCTACAGTAATCAAGACAGTATGGTACTGGCACAAAAACAGAAATATAGATCAATAGAACAGGATAGAAAGCCCAGAGATAAACCCACACACATATGGTCACCTTATCTTTGATAAAGGAAGCAAGAATATACAATGGAGAAAAGACAGCCTCTTCAATAAGTGATGCTGGGAAAACTGGACAGCTACATGTAAAAGAATGAAATTAGAACACTACCTAACACCATAAACAAAAATAAACTCCAAATAGATTAAAGACTTAAATGTAAGACCAGACACTATAAAACTTTTAGAGGAAAATATAGGAAAAACATTCTTTGACATAAACCACAGCAAGATCTTTTTTGATCCACCTCCTACAGTAACAGAAAGAAAAACAAAAATAAACAAATGGGGCTTAATTAAGCTTAAAAGGTTTTACACAGCAAAGGAAACCATAAACAAGACAAAAAGACAACACTCAGAATGGGAGAAAATATTTGCAAATGAAACAACAGACAAAGGATTAATCTCCAAAATATACAAGCAGCTCATGGAGCTTAATATCAAAAAAACAAACAATCCAGTTAAAAAATGGGCAGGAGGGCTTCCCTGGTGGCGCAGTGGTTGAGGGTCCGCCTGCCGATGCAGGGGACGCGGGTTCGTGCCCCGGTCCGGGAGGATCCCGCATGCCGCGGAGCGGCTGGGCCCGTGGGCCATGGCCGCTGGGCCTGCGCGTCCGGAGCCTCTGCTCCGCAACGGGAGAGGCCGCAGCGGTGAGAGGCCCGCGTACCGTAAAAAAAAAAAAAAAAAAAAAAATGGGCAGGAGACCTAAATAGACATTTCACCAAGGAGGACATACAGATGGCCAAGAGGCACATGAAAAGATGCTCAACATCACTAATTATTAGAGAAATGCAGATCAAAACTACAATGAGGTATCACCTCACGCTGGTCAGAATGGCCATTATCAAAAAAGCTAGAAACAATAAATATTGGAAAGGGTGTGGTGAAAAGGGAACCCTCCTACACCGTTGGTGGGAATGTAAATTGATACAACCACTATGGAAAGCAGTATGGCGGTTCCTAAAAAAACTAAAAATAGAACTACCATACGACCCAGCAATCCCACTGCTCAGTATACACCCTGAGAAAACCATAATTCAAAAATAGACATGCACCACAATGTTCATTTCAGGACTATTTACAATAGCCAGGACATGGAAGCAACCTAGATGTCCATCCACAGATGAATGGATGAAGAAGATGTGGCACATATATACAATGGAATATTACTCAGCCATAAATAGAAACGAAATTGAGTTCTTTGTAGTGAGGTGGATGGACCTAGAGTCTGTCGTACAGAGTGAAGTAAGTCAGAAAGAGAAAAACAAATACCATATGGTAATGCATATATATGGAATCTGAAAAAAAAAATTGGTACTGATGAACTTAGTTGCAAGACAGGAATAAAGAGGTAGACATAGAGAATGGACTTGATGACACGGAGTGGGAGGGCGAAGCTGGGGTGAAGTGAGGGTAGCATCGACATATATACACCACCAAATGTAAAGTAGGTAGCTAGTGGAGTGGGAAGCAGCAGCATGGCACAGGGAGATCAGCTCGGTGCTTTGCGATGACCTAGAGGGGTGGGATAGGGAGGGAGGGAGGGAGGCTCAAGAGGGAGGGGGTATGGGGACGTGTGTATGCATATGACTGATTTGCTTTGCTGTGCAACAGGAAGTAACACGGTACTGTGAAGCAATTATACTCCGATAAAGATCTATTAAAAAAAAAAAAGAAAAGAAAAGAAAAAAAACGGGTGGTTTCAGCTACTCCAGCCTGGCCCCAGAGGACAGACTGGTCAGGACTTAAGAATTTGTAGCCAGACTGTCACCTGATCAGATAAAGGTCAACTGACCGAGCTGCAGCTGCTGCCTGGGGGAGCCGGGGAGTCTTAGGCTGAGGCCAGGCTGGAGGGAATCAGCAGAGAACTCCTGTCTGCTGGTAACCCAAGTCCCTGGCATCAGGGCGGTCGGACCCAGCACAAAAGAACGTTCCCAGTAAGGGAGTCTCGGCCCTTTAGGTGTCACGTCTCCTTGACTTTTCTTCTCTGCTTAGACAGCTTTAAAGGAAACCCAATTATTTCCCAACTTAGTAAACCTGCACTTGTGAAATGTAAGTCACCATTTTGTGGATGGCGACCACAGTTCTGAATGTCAAGGGCATTGCGGGTGTGTGCGTGCACTTGAGGTAGGACCCCCGTTTAGTCCAATTTGGTGGCTACGACCCTCCCCTGTAAAAGGGCGGGGCTTCCGCAGATGGTCTGTGAAGCCCTTCCCAGCACTTCAGACTCTCCTTAAATACATCAGCAAGCCTCAGGCTTCAACCGAGCCAGCAAGGGGACTTCCCTGGTGGTCCAGTGGTTAAGACTTCACACTTCCACTGCAGGGGGCATGCGTCAGATTCCCTGTTTGGGGAATTAAGATCCCGCATGCTGTGTGGCCCCAAAACAACAAAAAACAAAAGAACAGCCAGCGAGGAAGAGTAAAGGAGCCAAAGAAAGGAGGAAACTGGAAATGGTAAATAGAGGGAAAATGGAAAACATGAATGCAGAAGATGCATAATGAGCTGCAGAGGGGATGCTTCTGCTGGGGGGTCCGCATATGCAAGGGCTCTCCCTCCAGGACCCCACCAGGTGCTCTTGGGGAAAAGCCGATTAGACCCCTAGTGTCCGTAGCAGGGGAGGGGGAGTAACACGCCAGAGCCTGCCCCATTCCTGCCTTTGCCACACACTTGATCTGGGAAGACTGATCGCCCTGCCTGGTGCTCCGCGCTCTGGGCGCTGCTGACCACCCCCTCCCTGTGCTCAGCCAGCCCACCCCGGCCCTGCAGATCCCTGCAAGGTGGCAGCTGGGGCTCCATCACTCAGTCCCGTCCCCTCGGCCAACCCTTGGGGCTGCCGTGGTCTTCGTCA
The DNA here is from genome assembly GCF_937001465.1 of Orcinus orca. Classification (NCBI taxonomy): domain Eukaryota; kingdom Metazoa; phylum Chordata; class Mammalia; order Artiodactyla; family Delphinidae; genus Orcinus; species Orcinus orca. Next base: position 117,372,750 of record NC_064564.1, on the reverse strand, counting down.
GGGGCACAGAAGGTCTGATCATCCCCTTTTAAGGGCCACCGGCTGCCGTTCCCATTAATTCCCCCAGGGAGTTGCAAAATGGTGATATTTGAATTCTACGTTCCTCTTCCGTTTATTAGTCGGAGTGCTTTAATTTAAAAAACAAAACAAAACAAACCCCACTCCCTATGTACTATTTGGCTCCCCAGTGGCCCAGCTCACTCGGGAAAAGCAGGGAAAATGCTGGATTTCTCCTCGTCACGTCCTCAAGATGACGACCTGATTCCTGTTCCCTCCCCGACCCCCCACCGAAGGTAACGATGTGGGTTATTTAGAAATGTTACAGTGAACTCATGGACTTAGACTTATTTTCAAATTTACTCTATTTTGTGCTGAGCGGCCAGCAGGAGGGCACCTACAGCCTGTCCCGCCAGTGAAGGAGGATGGCCAGTCCACCTCCCTCAAGGCAGTGGACGAAGGAGGTGGCTTCCGGGTCCAGGCAGGGAGGCCGGAGGGTGAGCCCCTGAGCGCTGGTTCCCGGGGCGGGGGAAAGCCGGCTCCCGCACCAGAGCAGGCTCTCCCTTTGAACTTGTCCCCCCAGATCAAGGTCTCAGGTTCAAAGATCAAAGTTGTTCTATTTCAGGTCTCCAACTAAGTCTTGACACCAGTGGTAAGAAAAGCGAGAAGGTACTCTCAGGGCTGAGGCTGTATCATGTTTCCTAAAATTTTAGCATTCTTATCAAGTTGGATAAGACTCCTGCGTTTGGGGCAGGATATCTTGAATGAAGCTGTCTCTGCCGCTGGCCTGTCCTTAAAGCCTAGAGTCTCTGGGCTCCCTCGGTTGGGCAGCCCTGGAAGAAGCCTTGTCTTTTCGTCAGGACCTTCAGCCACGGGACGCGGTCTGTGCTTGGACATTTCTCCAGAAGTGGCCTTCTCCTCCACCAAGTTTCTCAGTCAGCTCTGTTCTTCAGGAAAACGTCCACCAGGCAGCTCTCTCCTTTGCCAACCACAAACGTTCTGACCTCAGTTCCCTGGTCCTAGAGGCCCAAGGCGGGGGTCCCCAGACCACGCAATGGGACGCTCTCTCCAGCCTCGTCCAACGTCAAGAGCAGCTTTGGGCGTGTTGGGAGGATCCAGCTGACGTACAGCAGAGACGCCTCTTTTTTCTCCAGGTCTCAGTGCGAAACAAAGCTCTGCTCTTTTCCCCAAGTTCAGCCCAAAGGCACCAAAATTCAGCCAAATTCTGTGAAGATTCGCAGAGCAGAAACCAGTTGTCAAACGCTCATTCTTCCTTGGGCACCACCTGTAAACGCCTGGGTTTCTCCTTTGGGGTTTTAGGTGGCGTTCCTTCTCCAATCGGCCGCGGGTCCAGGGCAGCCGTCAGAGCAGGGGCTGTCACCGTGGCACCCTCAGCAGCCCCTCCAGCCCCGGAAGCCTCAGACTGTGCCTGCATGTTCTGTTCCAGGCTCCCAGAGCCAGGGTGGCTTCTTAGCCAGAGGGTTTGCACGGCGCTCCTGGCCCTTTCTATCCTTGGCAACAGAGGCTGCAGAGAATAACAGTGGCTGGGGATCCAGTGGGGCCTGCTTGCCCCCCACCCGGACAATCCACTTCTGAGCCTGTCTTCTGTGGTCCAACTCTTTTCCCTGACGCCTTAAATGGTGCTGAGATAAACTGAACACGTACAAGTCTCCACTGTGTTTCTGTGCATTAAGGATGAAACTAATGCCCCGCATCCTTAGACTATAAGCGAGCGGACTGCGCAGGGCGACATGAAAGGTCACCTCTGCCCAAGTCGTAAATGTAACCAACCAGCCTGTCCCCCAGCGAGTCTCTCGTATAAAACCTCAGTGGTGCTGGGCGGCCCAGGTAAAAGCTTCCTTCTCTCTGGCTTCTACTCTAGGAATTATGGCTACATTTTAAGTCTGTCTTACTGGTCAACCTCCTCTTGCCTCCCAGCAGAGCAAACCCCCTTCCGTTGTAACCGGAGACCGTGGTGTCTGAGTGTAGGGTGAAGTGCCACAGCTGCTTTTTATAAAGGGGCTCGTCCTGCTGTGTAAACAAAGCAGGAAATGCCAGCTGGGCAGTGGGTCCACTTCTGAGCGCCCACCCTGGCACCCCGCCGGCTCTCCCTGCACACACTATCTCCGCAGGGGCTTGGGGGCAGCTCACCTGTCCTGCCCTGCAGCCTGGGCACTGGGTGGGTCAGGTGTGTGGACGACCACACTGTGCCACCCATGTCGGAGAAACAGCCACACTCACTGGGCACACTCAGGGCGGTGAAACACTGTCACTTGAAAACTAAGAAAGTAAAACCCAGGCTCCCAGGGAAAAGCTGTGTCTGATGCTCTCATTTCAGGGAGGGGAAAACCCTGCACGGCCCCCGGCTCTGTGCCCGCCCCGTTCACTCCTCACTCCCAGCCTCCGGCGCCTCTGTGCTCAGCCTGAGAGCCAGCCTACTGGAGCGCCCCCCAGGACGGAGCTGGGTGTCTGCCCAAAAGCAGTCACCCCACCCATGCCCTGAGAGCCAGCCTACCGGAGCGCCCCCCCAGGACGGAGCTGGGTGTCTGCCCAAAGGCAGTCACCCCACCCATGCCCCCTCCCAGTGCGTCTCCATCCACCAGTGCAGGCTTCATGTCCCTTCCCGGGTCTGCAAGTTCCTGACGTTTTTCCAGTTATGTGCCAGAGCGAGATACTTCCAAGATGGAATACAGAAAGTGTCATGGAGGGGAATGTTTCTGAAACCGGCTTTAGTGTGAAAGTAGACAGTGCCTTCTAGAATGGAGAGAGGGGATGGGACACGGGAAGGCCCAGCTCTCCACGCAGCCCGACTTTCCTCTAATGGCACCAAACTAACTGGTACACAGAGAAACCAGGACCCTTTATCAATCTGAGGAGACCCTTCCCCAGCCCACGTCCTAGGAAGGGAATACATGATTCAGGATAGAAGGAGCTTTGTATTCAAAAAAGGTTGAATTTTCCATATTGCCTTTCCAAAACTCAGAGAACGTGCAGTAGATTCCTCTTCTTTCTGCCAAAAGAAAACTGAAATAGAATCATTTTTACAGATTTGGGGACATTTTTGAGACTGAAGTGTGAACTCTCGTTTTTACTCTGTGCCAATTCATTCCCCAGGAGCACGGAAGCGTCCTCACGACAAGTTCTGCCAGAACTGGTTTCCTTCGCCACATTTGCCATCATTTCCATCCTGATTGTTTCCTGACTGTTAACATTCTGATGCAGATTTTCATATCTAAGTCTTATAATCTTATCATTTCTGGACAAATTTTCAGCAGCCTCTTCCACTGAATGTAGTTGGGATAAAACTCCTATAGATTTAACAAGCTAACTCACTCTGCCTGAAATATGGATAGAAAGAGTGGCATTTCTCAAGTACAGAATTTGAGTAGCTGTTTCCAAAGGAATAAAGTCCTGGAGGTTTGCAGTGGACACAGGGCAGCTGCCCAGACCCCTTCAGGGCGGAGGCGCCAGGAGTGGGGTCTGCACTGGCCACACTCCTGACTGAGGTCCTCTCCTTCCCGGGGACCGCCCACGTCCAGTGGCCTCTCTGCAGGGGGTGTAACGGCCCGGCCACTTTCCTCAATGGGACAATCTGAGGGGGTCATCTCAGTCTCGGCCTCCACTGCACCCACATTATGGCCACTTCCCCTCGCCCAGTCCTGTGTCCAAGGATGTTCCAGCCTGAGCCCTGCACACGCTTCTCCTTCTCATGTCTGCGTGGACTGACCTGAGGGGGGCTCCTGTCCCAGAGTGTCTGGGCCCAAGACATCCGACTTCTGCCGGCCTTTGTCGCTTTGCCTTTGCTCAGTATGTTTTCCTGCCTTTAAAGGGTTCCCCAAACCTGGGGGCCTCAGTCCCCAGTCTGGCCACCTCCCAGTGCCGCCCCAGTTACCCACAGGCCCTCTGAGGAGAGGACGGGCGCAAACTTCCCAAAACTGCCTGATAAGAATGAGGACCTTGGTCCAATTTATTTTCTGCCAAGAATCAGAGAGAGAAAATCATTTTTCTCTCAAATCTTGAGCTGGAAGATATCCTGCCCTTGCATGAGGAAATCGGAGGTAATGCAACTTCATTCTCCGTTTATGATGGACTCTGGGCCCTCCTGAAAAATTTCTTCTCAAGGGGATTATTTTCTGCCTTAGTTTAGCTGCCTTATAAACAGACGATCTTAAACTCAAGTTGGCCCCTGAAATGGTAAATAATAAACTGAGTGAAATTCATGTCAGGAAAATTCTAAGAACCTGACACTCAAGAAATAAACTGAATAAAGGTCGTTTCTGAGGTGAGAGATTTTTTTAATTAATTTTTATGGGAGTATAGTCGCTTTACAATGTTGTGTTAGTTTCTGCTGTACAGCAAAGTGAATCAGCTATATGTGTACATCTATCCCCTCTTCTTTGGACTTCCTTCCCATTTAGGTCACCACAGAGCACTGAGGAGAGTTCCCTGTGCTCTACAGTAGGTTCTCATTAGTAACCCATTTTATACATAGTAGCGCGTATATGTCAATCCCAATCTCATCAGGCGAGAGATTTTAAAAAATGGTTTTGCAGGGCTTCCCTGGTGGCGCAGGGGTTGAGAGTCCGCCTGCCGATGCAGGGGACGTGGGTTCGTGCCCCGGTCCGGGAAGATCCCACATGCCGCGGAGTGGCTGGGCCCGTGAGCCATGGCCGCTGAGCCTGTGCGTCCGGAGCCTGTGCTCTGCAACGGGAGAGGCCCCAGCAGTGAGAGGCCCGCGTACGGAAAAAAAAAGAAAAAAATGGTTTTGCAGAAATAGAATTTCCAAAGACTGAATCGAGTGGGCGGAGTTACTTGGACCTGGTCTGGGTGGTGTGTGTGTGTGTGTGTGTGTGTGTCTGTCTGTCTGTCTGTCTACACTTACACACATGAACTTTCATACATTTCCATTCCATACTTTACATGAGGTGATTTTTGTATATATGAAAACAATGCTCATGATTTTAAAGTTGAAACCGTATAAAGAAGCCAGCAGAACAACACAGCATCTCCCGGCCAGCCCTCACACGGGGCCACTCCACAAAGGAAGTCTCACTGCTAACGGTGGCTGGCAAGTCCCGGGGGGAAATGCCACTCTGTCGTCCGTTCTGCCAGGCAGGACACCCCACGGCCACCAGCGAGATCAGCCCAGCCGAGGCTTTATGTGGACCCACCTCATCCTCTCCAGCAGAGGCTCCGGGCACAGATGGTCAGTGTCGCCGCCCCTCCGAACAGCCGTGGAGGTGGGGTTTGCTTTGCTAAGTGAAGAATCGTCTTTGTGGAGATCCACCTGCGTGAACCGTGTGACCATAACCTCGGGACAGAGTCCTCGAAGAGGGGTCGGCGGGCTTCACACTTCACAGACGCTGGTGGGGATGCAGTCCTTCATCCTCCCATCAGCTGGTTCGGGGGTGCCTGCATCGCCCGTGTCCCTCCTAGGGACCATCAGTGGCGGGGGGCTGGGGGGGAGGTAGTGGCACCCCCTTTCATTGGAGGTTTTCATTATGAGAGCACCCTTAACTCTTTTAGGGAAAACAGGCACAAATAAAGGGGCCTCTGGCTTCTGTCACTCGCACTGACTCTGGCCCTGCTGTCCTGGCTGTCTTCCTGGGGGTCCCCTGCTCCGTGTGGAGAGTAACTGAGAAAGTCCCTAAGAATTCCCTGCTCCCTTGACAGAAGGGCAAAGAGAGGGCCAGAGAGGAGCAGTGACCGCACAGGGCCCCAGAGCCTGACTGGAAGCCCACCCACCGCCCTGGTCCCTGCTGCCAGCGCTCACCCATCTGGGACACAGCAGAGCTACTGACTGTCATTCTAGAAGAGTCAGGCCTGGGCTGAGCAGAGATGCCAGGGTGACCCCTGCCTTGGAAAAGGGAGACCACTTCATGGTGGTAAGAAGAGGGGGAAAGCAGCCTGTGGGCGGATCCTAGGAGACCCAGAACTTGCACAGTGAGGAGACTGATTGGGGGAAAACTAAACGCCAAAGTCAGCACCTCTTACAACAGGAAAGTTTTGATAAAAATAGATGTCCTTCTTGTTCCTCCGATGAAAATCTTACAGCATGCCGGAGACACAGCTTCCTCAAAGTTACAGTATAAATGTGTGTGTACGTGCATGTGTGTTCACACACGTGTGCCTGTGTGCACATGCAGGTGTGTGTGTGTGTGCACGAGCGTGTGTGTATACATAGGTATCTGAAGGTCGGCGGTTTCAAAAAGGAATGAAGAAAGCCTTTCCCGGGCTTCCCTAGTGGCGCAGTGGTTGGGAGTCCGCCTGCCGATGCGGGGGACGCGGGTTCGTGCCCCAGTCCGGGAAGATCCCACATGCCGTGGAGTGGCTGGGCCCGTGAGCCATGGCCGCTGAGCCTGCGCGTCCGGAGCCCGTGCTCCGCAACGGGAGAGGCCACAACAGTGAGAGGCCCGCGTACCGCCAAAAAAAAAAAAAAAAGAAAAAAGCCTTTCCCTTTCCAGAATCTGCTTATCTCCCGTCACACCCTTGGATTTCTGATTTCCACAGGAATCTGTAATTCATGCCCCTCCATGGCTTCAATTGTTCTTATTTGTAAATTTAGCCACTAAATTGGTAAACGCTTACAAAATCTCAGCATGGTAAAAGTTGCCCTGGGCCTTACCGCTAAGCCAGAAGCCATAAAGGAAACTTCACAGATTTGGTTACACAAATTGAAAACTCGTGCATGGCCAACAAAACAAACCAAAAGCTAAATCCAAAGTTAAAAGAAAAATGACAAACTGAAAAATAAACGAGTATACACTGGAGATGAGCTAAATCCTTAATGCAAGAAACTCTGGAAAAAGAAAAAGACACACGGCCCAAGAGGAAAATTTTAAATGCTCACAGAACACGTACAGGCAATTTTCCAAATGGCCAGTAGTAAAATAAAAAGATGTTCTACACCACCACCAGGCAAAGAAATTAAAATCAAAGTGGAAAAGACTTGTTTTACCTGTGAGATTGCCAGACGCGAATGCAAGGATACAGTCCAGCCGTGCTCCCCACTCAGAGGGTAGACGGTATGTCAGCTGGGCATTTCTGGAGGGCATTTTGGCCAAAACGCATACCAGTCCTCAGCCCAGGCGAGGTCTCTTCTAGGAATTTACCCTGAGGAAAACTCAGCCGGCTTCCAAGGACACATCAGCAAAGATGTTCATCACAGCACTATTTACAAACTGTGGAAAGGGACTTCCCTGGTGGCGCAGTGGTCAGGTATCCAGCTGCCAATGCAGGGGACACGGGTTTGAGCCCTGGTCCGGGAAGATCCCACATGCTGCAGAGCAACTAAGCCCGTGCGCCGCAACTACTGAGCCCACGTGCCTAGAGCCCGTGCTCTGCAACAAAGAGAAGCCACCACAATGAGAAGCACGCGCACCGCAACGAAGAGTAGCCCCCGCTCGCCGCAACTAGAGAAAGCCCGCACCCAACGCAGCCAAAACTAGATAAATAAATAAATAAAATTTAAAAAAATAAAAACACTGGCCGTGTAGGAGCTTCTAGTAACAGGACTGCTGATGACCATAGTAACATCTGTGCATCCCTTTTTGTGGCTCATTAGGTTATTAATTAGATGTCTTTTCCCGAACTTTTGGTAATGAAAGAGTATGACTCATAGTGAGAAGACTGTTTATTAAACAATTCTCTGAAGCATGAATGCTATGTTTTCATGGCTTTCAAAATTCCCTAGGCGGATAAGGCTAGAAATAGCCCCCTTCTCATGCCTGCAGGAAAAAGCCTCTGACTTTTTTCTCCTGTCCAACTTCTGGCACTTTTTAGACAGGAAACGAAACCCCAGTTCATCCCGAGATACGTCTGGGTCAGGGGCATGGAGGCTGGTAGGGATGGAAAGACGGACAGTCTTCGTGTCTTGCTTTCAACCTGCCCCTCCCGCTGCCCGGGCTCCACCCCCACCAGCCCTAGCACCCTGAGTAGCAGTGGGACACCACAAGCCTCCGGTGAAGATCTCTGAACTGTTAGAAAAATCAAACAAAACCAGAAAGAACTTCAAGGCCACACAGTCAGCGAAGAGACCAGAAAACAGAACCTGTCTTACTGTGCGGTGGCGGGGGTGGGGGGGGGGCGGGGGGGTTGTTCCTGGAAGACAATGCTCCCTCCCCATTCCCAAACAGGCCAAACGCCCAGGACAGATGTGTCTTTAACATCTGTTTCCTCCTGTTGGAACCCAGCTGCAGGTACGCCTATGGAGCCAGTCACAGGGTGCCCCAGCCTCCACCCCGGCCTCCACAGACCCGCAAGGCCAGGCCAAGGGCCTGCACACGGTCAGGTGCTCAGTGACCATCTCCTGAACGACTGAGGGATGCTCTGCTCTCCCAGGTCCCCTGCGGCTCTGAAGTCCTGGGCTTCCACTACACATGAGGCTGCCTCCCGAGCTTCCTGCTGCAGGACCCCGGCCCCTGGGCGGGCTGTTTATCCATTCTTAGCCTCAGGTTCCTTATCCCGAAGCTTGGGGTGAAGTAGGAAACGCAGACACATAGAAGCATTGGGCAAAGGTGGCAGGAGGCCTGGGCAGCTTTCCTGGAAAGAAGGCTGGCCATGCAGCACTGGAGCTTGGGGAAGGGGGGCACAGAGGGACCCGCTGCTTCCAGGGAGCCAGACTTGAGCTCTGCGCAGACTTAAGGAAAGGAACCACCTCCTTCCAGCCGGAGGCACGGTGCTAGGCACACAGCGGACGCTGGCCGTGTAGGAGCTTCCAGTAACAGGACTGCTGATGACCATAGTAACATCATCCACGACAAAGTAGCCCATCTGTGCGCCTCCCGGCCTGAACTTCCCACCGGGGACCGCGGAGGCAGGGCGGCGTCTGCCAACTCGGCCACTGACCCAGCGCACGACCCCCGCTCCCGGGGCAGTTGGGGGCCAGGGGAGAGGGCGCCCAAACAGCACCGGAGGGCCCCAGCCTCTGGCCGGAGTGGGCTGGGGGTCAGACATCACTCCGACTACTCACTCCAACCGCACCGGGCGCATTTCGGGGGGCCGGCCCGAGGCTGGGGAGGGGCGGGGCGTCTCCGGAGGCTCGGGCCGCCTCCGGGCTGGGCAGGCGCGGGGCGCGAGCGCGAGCGCGGGCGCGGGCGCCGGGCGGGGCGGGGTGGGAGCGGGGGCGGCGCGCGGCGCCCGCGGCTCCTCCGCAGCGCGACCGGCAGGTGGGCGCGCGCTCGCCGGGCGGGGGTCCGGCCGGGCCGCGCGCCTCCCCCGGAACTCGGCCGTGCCATTCCCATGATGCCCAGCCACCGGGCACGGCTTCCGGAGCGCGGCCGCCACAGCCCCGCCGCCGCCGCCGGTAGGTCCGGGGAGGGAGCTCCGGGGGCCGCCCCGCCCCGCGCACGCGCGCCCCGCCCTCCCGCGCGCGCCCCCGGCGCCGGCGGCCCGGCCCCTCCGCGCCGGGACCCCGCCGCCTCCCCGGGACGCGGCGCGCGGGGCGGGGGCCGGTGCGGGGCCGAGTGGGAGGAGGGGGCCTGGCCGGAGGGCGGGCATGCAGGCCGCACCGCGGCGCCGGGCCGCCGGGGTAGGGGCCGCGGCGGGCGGGGCGGGCTCGGCCCGGCGCCGGGTAGTTAGCTGGCGCGGAGGGCGGGGGTCGCGGCCTCAGAGGCGGCTCCTGGCCGGGACCCCCGCCTGCGCGCGCCCGCGTTCCTCGAAGCCGGCCGGGCGCGGGGCCCAGGTGAGGCGCAGGTGAGGGCCCGCGGCGGGACAGCTTCCGGCGCGGCCGAGGGCCCGGGGCCCGGCCCTCCCGCTGAGATCGTGCCCTGCGCCCCGCCCCGTGCAGCTTCCCGGAGGGTCACCGGGCCCCTCGCCCCCAAGCCCACCGAGCCCAGAATATAACCCGGGCGCAGCCCTGCGTGGAGGCCCGACCCCTTCCTGCCAGAGAACCGGGTCGCCTCTCCGGGCGCCGGGATCCGTCCTGGCAGAGGCTGCGCTGGGAGTGAGCGCCCCCAGGCCGGGAGCAGAGGGCAGGGCAGGGTCAGCCGGGAGGGTCTCGCCTGGTCTCCGGCCCCCTAGGCACTGGCAGTGGCCCTGCAGCTTTGCTGGGGAGCCGTCCTTGCCGTATTGTAAAGTCTCATCTTCCGCGGGCCAGGGCCGGAATTCCAGCGCACGCCCACTTCAGGCTGGCCCTCCAGAGAGGGCCCTCCTTCTGGGCCTTGTATCCCGACCCTCACCTCCCTAATCCTGGGGAAAGTCCAGCCTGGGAGGGAAGGGCAGGAGCTGCACAGCGTTAATGGCGAAGCCACATCGCGTGCGGGGAGCCGGACTTGGCCAGGGGATGAGCGTTAGCGAGGTTCTGTCCTCCTGGAGGTTGGTGTCTAGACTGAGAAGAGACCCAGGTGCCCTCCTCCACTGTCCAATTCTAGCACCACATGGCTTTGGGGCGCAGGGCTGGGTGTCCTCACAGCCACCCTCCAGACCTGACCCCCGGGTTCTCGAGGAGCAGGGTGGCAGTTTGGCAAAGCGAAAGCCCCCAGGCTTCAGCCCACAGTCTCTCCAAGTACAGTTTCGGGGAGTTTTCCAGAATGATTCATCTCATTGTGGGTGATTGTCTTAAAGCCACAAGCTGTCGCTGGAGACGCTGTCTGAATTTTTAACCTCATGCTTGCGCTAGGTAATTTGACAGTTCAGAAAAGTGCCCACTAGGAGTCCGAGCTCTCGATAGTCATTTAAGAGCTACGAACATGGTCAAGGTGATGAGTAGAGAGCAGCGCCTTTCCTTCCGCCCACTCTGCTACATGGAGTGGAAACCACTGCAGCTTGGGTTCATCCTTGGGCCCACTTTTTCAGATAGCAGTGCTGTTTAAGAAGTTAATATTCTTTATTTAGACTCTTCCCAGTTCAAGGCCTATGCAGATGTCTCGCAATCGCTGTCATTTTGCCAAGGCAGCTTGAATGATGACCACAGCAAGGTGGGCGCAGCCCAGGGAAAGAGCCCTCCGCCTCCCCACTGTTGCTCCCCACTGCCCTTGGGAGGGAATGTCCCTGGAGGGTGGTGCTGTGGGAGGGATCGTGGACTGATATGGGTGCTCACATCTGAGGACTGATGAATAGCCTCCCATGTTCCCTGCCGTCACCATCCTACAGGATCAGACCGATGGCCCAGGAGAGTTGGGAATTAGTTGTGGTTAACTGTATTTGGCCTCAGGGTAAGTTCTTCCAAAATTGAATTTTGAGCCCTTAATGTGATTTCTTTCCCCCCAAATACTTACCAGCTGTAGTTTCAGCCTCTGAATTAGGTCTCTGATTCTCTTTAATCTTGGCAGTCAAAAGTCCGTTTAAAAAGTGGGCACCAGATGCTACAGCGTAGAGGTGGGGGGACGAAGACCCAATCCCTGAACCGTTCTGCAAACGTCACGCCGAACCTGGACTTGAAGAGAATCGCAGGTAAATGCAGCCAATTCTTTTACATTGTAGAGTCTCACTTTCTGAGCATAAGTAGTAATAGCATAGGACTTCCTTCTGAATTGGTCATGCCCTCTGGTTAATTGCTGGTCCCACCTGTTTGGGCACGTCTGTGCCTAGGTGGCTGGGCTAGGCTTTCCTGGAAAGGACTGTGGTGTGTAAACACAGGATTCTGTGCTCGTCAGGAAGGAAGCTCCTAGGGGAGAAGGATCTGCATGGGAAGCAAAGCAAACACACAGGCCACTTCCGGCCACCCCCCAAGGCCCCAGGGTGGTGACCGCCTTGCCCGGCACTGTTTGGAGTTGGAACTCGGTTTCCCTGTTTCCACAAGCACTGCCAAGCTCTCCTCTTGCATCTCGGCTACTTTGCATTCCAGTTTGCAGGGGTTCGGGAGAGGTCAGAGAAACATGTTAAGAGCTGACAGTTATATGATGTATTTTGCGTCTCCCTAATCGGCTGTGTACAGCCTGCGTTATGTTCCCCTCCCCGGCGGTGGTCCCAGACCTGTAGTGTAAAGGCTGTTGGGAGCAGCTCTTCAAAGTGTCCCCAAGACTATCCCAGTGGTTCTGCCGACCCAGCCACATTTGGTCTGAGATACAAAAGCTGTGGAGAAACCACACAGCGTGAAAAGGGGCGCCTTACTGTGTTTGGGGCAACTTCTATATTAATTACCTAAAAATAATCATACGGTCCCGTGAGACCATCTGGCAAATACACATTCGACGTTTTAAAATAAAGAGGCTTTGGGCTTCCCTGGTGGCGCAGTGGTTGGGAGTCCGCCTGCCGATGCAGGGGACACGGGTTCGTGCCCCGGTCCGGGAAGATCCCACATGCTGCAGAGCGGCTGGGCCCGTGAGCCATGGCCGCTGAGCCTGCGCGTCCGGAGCCTGTGCTCCGCAATGGGAGAGGCCACAACAGTGAGAGGCCCGCGTACCGCAAAAAAATAATAATAATAAATAAATAAATAAAATAAAGAGGCTTTGGTATAAGTGAGTCTTTAAAGTTGTTTAGGGAGATAAATGTTTAAATGCTCCCATTGAGTAACTTCTCATTTCAGGAGCTGCTGATTCGCGTCAAGGTTGGACCTACCCACGACGTCTCACTGAACCTGGATTCATACTAGTTGTTCTTTTCCACCTGCAGAGGAGCACTGAGTCTTTATCTCATTGGCACCTCCTGACAACTTTTGGAGGTAAATAAAACCTCTGTTCCTGTCCCGGAGAAGATGGACAGAGGGACGGGGAAAGGACACTCGTGTGAGCTTCCGCGAGCTCGCTGCGGGTGGCTCGGAAGCGTTTTCTCATGAAGCTTCGTGGCCGTCTTGCGTCTACAGCCAAGGGAGATGCGACCCGGGAGGCGTGAGTGACTTGCCCTGGGACCCGCGACCGGCTGGACCCTCACCAGGCCCACCGCTTCTCCGTGACGTGACCTAGGGCGCCATCCCGGCGTGCCTTCTCCTCCAGGATGTGAAGCAGGCAGAGAAGCAAAGTGCCGCCTCTCTGCGCGTCCCGTCGGCTAGGATGTATCTCATGAATGCGCCTCCTGTGCTCGCCCTGCCGTCCAAATGGGAGGCCTTTGGCCCACCCGGGAGCTGTAGGTTTCCCGGATGCTTCTCGGAGCCGAAGGAGGGCGTCCCGAGAGCGGCGGTGAGCGCCAAGGTGCAGGCGGTCATCAGCACGCTTCAGGGGGACGGGGCCGCCCTGGGCATGAGTGGCGAGCATGGCCGGCAGAGAAGCCAGAGAACGGAGAGGGGCCGCGGCACCAGGCTGGCTACCAGCCCCACCTTTGCCGCCTGTGGTCTTGCTGTTGGTTTTGACCCCAAGGGGGAGGAGGAGGCCGCGGACCTTGGCCCCCTGGTGCTGGATTCGGACAGTGATGATTCCGTGGACCGCGACATTGAGGAAGCCATCCAGGAGTACCTGAAGGCCAAGAGCGGGGCCGCCCGGCCTCCCGCAGCCGGTCGATGCAAACCAGAGCCGCCTCCGAGCGGCACCCCGACCGCCCTGTGCCCCCCAGACCTTGCAGCTGGCCCCACTGGTGTCCCCGGCAGCCACAGGGGAGTCGGCCAGGACCAGGGCTCTGCCTCGCCGCTCAGCGTGAGCAGTGAGGACTCCTTCGAACAGAGCATCCGGGCGGAGATCGAACAGTTCCTAAGTGAGAAGAGGCAGCACGAAACCCAAAAATGCGACGTTCCTGCAGACAAAAAACCAGACCCCGGTGACAGCTTGGCCCAGTCGGCATCTAGATCCAGCAGAGAGCCGACGGGCAAGGCGTACCAGCAGGAGCTGGCGGGCGCCTGTAAGGAGTTCACCTTCCGGAAGCCTCCCAGGTCCACAAAGGCTGGCGCGCTGCCCAGAGGCCCCAGGTGCAAGGTCACCGTTGAGCCCGCCGCGGCTGCGGGCCGCCCTGCAGAAGCAGCCCCTGGTAAAGTCGGGGTCAGGAGGGGCACCGGCTCAGGAAAGAGGGGAAGGCGAGCCAGGAGCGCGGCCCTGGTGCCTGAGGCGGCCGACTCAAGCAGCGATGATGGCATCGAGGAGGCCATCCAGCTGTACCAGCTGGAGAAGAGGAAGGAGGCAGGTGGCGAGCCGCCGCAGAGGGCCCTGCCCGCAGAGGAGAAGGGCCCCGGGCCCCCTGCACACGGCACGGGCCTCTGCACCAAGAGCACCTGGCTCGAAGGCCACGGGAAGACCCCGGGCAAGAAGAAGCCGGTGGCCGCCAAGGCCGTGGACTTCAGCCCGGGTGGCCTGGACCCCGACCACCCCTCCAGGCCTCCCAGGGAAACCGTGGCTCCTGCACCTCCAGGAAGTACAGCTGCCGAAAGCAAGTCTGTGGACGGGTCCCCGTGCCGCGCAGACACATCCGCGGAGCTGATGTGCGCTGAAGCGATCCTGGACATTTCCAAAACGATCCTGCCGGGTCCCCTGGAGGGCGGCACCAGATCCCCGCCCACCAGCCCACTCCTGTATCCCCACGACGTGCCTTCCTGCTCCGACGGTGACAGCAGCTCTGTGGACAGCGACGACAGCATCGAACAGGAAATCCGGACGTTCTTGGCTCTGAAGGCGCAGTCAGGGGGGCTGCTGCCCAGGACGGAGACGTGCCCGCCACTAGCACACAGCCCGCTGCTGCCGTCCAGCCTCAGCGCCTCGGCCTCCAAAACGCCAGACCTGTCACTGAGCTGCAAGAGGAAACGCGGAGCAGGCAGCACCGCCGTGCGGCCGTGCACGCCCAAGAGGACCAGAGACACGGCCGAGGCGCAGGAGGGCGCCCGGGACGCCGACCGCAGCCAGGGGAGAGCGCAGCCCAGCCAGGGGAAAGCCAGCGAGGCCCCGGGAAGGGAGGGTGAGACCTGGGGCCAGCCTCTCCCCTGCAGGACGGGCGTGCTGGGTGATGAGCACGGGGCCCCGGTCACGCAGGGTACCGTGTTGCCAGGCCCCGGCAAGGCGGCCGAGGCGAGGCGCGTGGATGAGAAGGAGAGCTCCGAGGACAAGAGCAGCTCGCTGGACAGTGACGAGGACCTGGACACGGCCATCAAGGACCTGCTGCGGTCCAAGCGGAGGCTCCGGAAGAGGTGCAAGGACCCCAGAGCCGGCTGCAAGAAGAGGGTCAGGTTCAGCACCACGGAGACGCAGTTCCTGGATAAAGTAGGGGGCTTCCCGAAAGACTGGAAAGACCGAAGCCCACATCTGCTGAAAAGCTGCCTCTCAAAGTCCAGAAAAGAGAGCCCGGGGAGACCCTCGCACGTCCTCTGCCGAGAAGCGGTGAGAGCAAAGCCAGACGGCGTGGCAGCCGAGGACGCGCCCCCGGCTCCCCGGTCCAGGGGCCAAGCCGCAGGAAGGAGCCTGTTCTCTGGTGAATCGGAAGCCCGTGAACTTCGTGGTCCGGCCCCAAGCCCCAGTTCCCTGTCTGATGACAGCAGCTCTGTAGACAGCGATGACAGCATTGAACTGGAGATTAGGAAGTTTTTGGCCGAAAAGGCCAAGGAGTCCGTGAGCGGATCAGAAATTCAAGGAGGGGGCCCCACCGCTCTCGGGACGGGGAATGGGGGCAAGCCAGAGCTGCCGTGCCGGAAAGTGCTACCTCCCGGCCCGGCCCTTCAGCCTGGCATGTGCACTCGGAGCCAGAGGTGCAGGGGGCCCTTGCAGCCGGCCGAGGGACTGAGGGGCCCGGGCAGAGCCTTCGCTCCGGCCGGGAGGAGCAGCCCCCGCGCCGAGCAGGCCTGCAGCCCTGCAGCCCTGGCCAGATGCGAACTGGTGCCGCCCAGGAGCGCCAGCGGGACCGCGTCTGCCAAAGGGTCACCAACCAGTAGGAGAACCGCCTATGCGCCCAAAGATAAGAGTCCGAGGGGGGCCGAGGCTGCCGCGGGGGAAAGCGCATTGGCTCAGCTCCCAAGCTGCATGGAGGCTGGCGCTTGGGCAGAGAGCCGGAGCTCACTGGCACGGACCCCAGGCGCCGAGCGAGAAGGGAGGCCCCGGGCCGGCCTCGCCCTGCCCTGGACTGACTTCTCCCCGCAGAGCCGGTTGCAGAGCACCTGGGCACTGAGCACGAAAGGCAGGGACGCGGCGGCGTGGAAAGGGGGCCTCAGGGGCCAGAGAGAGAAGCGGCTGGAGGGCCAGGCCCGGGGCTCGCCCAGCCTCGCCATGGACCCCAAGAGAGGCCTGCCTTTTGCCGGCTTCTCACCACTGCTCTCCACGCAGCTGTTTCACTTCGGGAAGAGTGTCTCCTGGGGGGGGAAGCAGGCCAGCCTCTTCAGTCCCCCCCTGAGCCTGCCTCTGCAGGGCGCATCCTTCTCGGCCTTCCGAGAGACCCAGGCTGGCCACGGCCCAGTGTTCGGAAGCTCACACTTGCTGGTGAAGCAGGAGGGTGGCCGCTGGCCGCCCAGGAAGTCCCAGGCAGGGCTCAGTCTGCCCGACAGGAGGAACTTGGGGCCGGAGGAGAGCATCTTAGACCTGCGGTACAGGCGGAGGGGGGTGGACAGAGACGATGAAGACCAAGAGGCCCTGGGCAGCGATGCCAGCGAGTTCAGCGATGCGTCTGTGGAGGAGGGCGGCAGCCTCTTGGCCAAGGGCCCCGTCCTCCAGCTGTGAGCACGCTCCTGGCCGCGGCAAGTGTGGGCGAAGCATGTGTGTGCCCGTCCCCACGTGTCACACACTCCTGATGAAAGGGCGGAGCCCCGGAGGCCCCTGTACAGCCTGTATATATGTACACTAACGCGAAAGGATGTTTTTATTTAACAGATGTGTCCTGGTAAATATAATTTTTGTAGGCTTTTTGTAAATTATTTAAAGTGCTGTAAAAAATATTTTTGGTGAATACCATTGTTGGATTTTGTAGGGCGTCCCTCGGGGCAGTTTTCCTTGGTCTCCGCACTAGTCTTAGATCAGCAAACACTTGGTTCCGACTGTCCCTGCACTTGGGGTTGATCGCTGGTGGCCATGGCCAGTCGTGGCCACAGTTCGGGCCCGAGGAAGGCAGCAGCTGGTGCCCCGCCTGAGACGTGCCAGAGCGCCCCAGCGGTCTTGGTTGGGACACCCCTGGACAGCACTTCTTATGTAAAAGAGGCCTGAGCATGTCTTCAATTGGAAAAGCGTTTCAAAGCACAATGGCCAGCGAGCACACCGGCCATGCCAGTTGCACGTAGGAGTCCTGAGTGAGATCTCAGGGCCGGTCACCAGTTCACGCCTGAAGCCTGTGTTGTTTAACGGCCAGTCCTGTTCAATCATGACATGATGCTACCGGCTCAATAAACCTATTTTTATACAGGAGCTGCCGTCCTTCGTTTTTAGTCACAGCTCTAAAAAGGTACCAGGCAGCCCGTGTGTTTTAAATGCCCTTGTCCTGATCTGGGCAAAGCAAAGAGGCAGCGGCTGCTTCATGGGTTCTGGTGCCCGGAGTCCTGAGGACCGAGGACAAAGCCCACCGCCCTCCGGGAACTGGGCTCGCTGGGACTGTGCTCTACCAGCAGGGGCGTGCCCATGCTCTCGGTGTGTTTGAGCGGCGGTGCCACGCACACAGGGAAGAGTGTGGCATCCTATACCTTGTGCTCTGAGGCTGCTGCGGTGCCCACAGCTACAGAAGAGGCAGGTGGGAACCTGCACACGTGAGGCTGAGCGCTGACGTTTACCCGCGATCGTCCAGCAAACTGATCGGCTGCCGCAATTGTGACAACTCATCAGTAGCTGCAGTGGGCCTGGAGCAAGGTTTAATTTGCAGCTGAAGTTGTTATTCTGATGTGCAAGTGAATTTTCTACATGTTGTGCCCCCCTAGGTCTTAGCAGGAATTCACTTCTGTACCCAAATGGGGACGTGTGCCAGCACCCACAGTCAGTGTCCGCTGGGTCAGATGCTGTGACGAGCAGGCCCTGTGGACTCCGTGACCGTCCGGTGCCTACGCGCTGTGCATCCGATATTTCCGTTGTCGAATATTCATTCACTTAAGTGCTTCCCGGAAAAACAATTAATTAATCCATGCTTTAAATTTCATTTAATTTTGAAGGAGTGCTTTTAACACTTGAAAACAAAAATCAGCTTGTTTTGTATATAAGAACTGGATTTTTTGTTTTTGTTTTTTTTTATGCTAATAAATCAGGCACTGCTCACAAATCAGTTGATGTAGTCTGTCCTGTGCAGAGTGGCCTTTGCAGGATGTTGACGTGAGAACCCAATGTCTAGGACCTGCCAGTGTTCTTCTGTGCCATCGTGCATTTAGTCCTGAGCACCTCTCTGCTCCTGCGGCCCATCCCAGTCTCCCGCAGACCCTTTGCACCTTCCTCTCCCCCTGCCTCCCTAGCCCCAGTCTGTGTGCTTACTTGGCAGTGCGGGCCATGCCTGGTTTTCACAAACTGGACGTAAACGTGATCGTGCGGGCCCATCCCTGGATTGCCAACAAGCCATGCTGCGTGAAAGATTTTGCTTTCCCTCTCTCCAACATCCTAGGTCAACTCTGGCACACACTGGGGCCAAGGTCCGAGGTCCCCCTGCACCCTGTCTGCAAAGGGGGCTGCAGTGGGGGGCAGACGGGAGCACTGTCCCTCAGTGATGGCTGTCTGTACGTTTGCAGCCCTGGTACAGCTCCTCCGATGATCCGGGCCCGACCCTGCATCCGTGCATCACAGCATCCCCGGAGCTGCTGCATGAGATGGCACATGTGCCCGCACTTGTAGGAAGAGTCTCGGCGAGGGTGTGTTACCAAATCAAGCTGTAATTACTCAGACCTACAGATGAGTCCGAACCAAAGAGCCCCTCTTGCTTCCCAGTGGGGAGGGGGTGGGCGTCTATGTACCTGGGGCCACAGGTTCATTTCACCTAATGCAAAGAAGGGGGAGAGACCCGGTTTTTTTTGTTTGTTTTTTGGGGTTTTTTTTTTTGCAGTATGTGGGCCTCTCGCTGTTGTGGCCTCTCCCGTTGCGGAGCACAGGCTCCGGACGCGCAGGCTCAGCGGCCATGGCTCACGGGCCCAGCCGCTCCGCGGCATGTGGGATCCTCCCAGACCGGGGCACGAATTCGTGTCCCCTGCATCGGCAGGCGGACTCTCAACCACTGCGCACCAGGGAAGCCCCAAGAGACCCGGTTTTTGAGGCGTCTAATGCTCTGGGTTAGATCATCCCGGGGTCACTGTGTCGCTGCAGGAACTACCCCCTTTTCTGGAAAGAATGGGCCCGTTTCAGAAGTCCCAGCAGAATAGGATGGGAGTGGGAAGAGGGGGAAGTCCTGGAGGTTAGTGTTCAACGTTCACCACCCGCGTCTCTGCATCAAGGAGAGGGTCTTCCTAAAGAGAAGAGTCATGGACTTCCCTGGTGGTGCAGTGGTTAAGAATCCGCCTGCCAATGCAGTGGACACGGGTTCGAGCCCTGGTCCTGGAAGATCCCACATGCTGCGGAGCAGCTAGGCCCATGCACCACAACTACTGAGCCCACGCGCTGCAACTACTGAAGCCCGCGTGCTCTAGGGCCCGTGCTCCTCAACAAGAGAAGCCACCGCAATGAGAAGCCTGCGCACCGCAATGAAGAGTAACCCCTGCTTGCCACAACTAGAGAAAGCCCGCACGCAGCAACGAAGATCCAATGCAGCCAAAAATAAATAAAATTTTAAGAAATCGAGAAGTGTTGCTCTGAACTTTCTCTTTTGCTCAGAATCCGAGTTATCAACAGGTTTTCCCAAGCTGAGACACACTCGCAGTGGGAAACTAGGCCCTCAACTGAAATACTAGCACTTTATCTGCTCATATAAAAAGTATTACCACCTTGATCCTCCTCTCTTCTTGAAATTAATTTAAGGGCCTGTGTAGAGGGGACGGGGAGGGGGAGATATTATATTATTTGCAGAAGCTTTGAGATTTCTGGTGTTTTGTGTGCTGAACAGAGGGATTTTTTTTCCCCAGTGTCAACACATTTTACTAGGTATTTGAAACCTAGTTGACTATAATTACTACAATTACAGTCTAATTGACTGTAAATAAAAGATTAAATATCACTGAAGAAAAATAGACAAATGAAAATATACTTTTAGAGTAAGAAGTTACTGGTTTTAAGCCAACTCAGCAGCTAAATTAAGTGATTAGTAAAGTGCTGTGAAAGTTCGTCAATGTTTCATTTCAGAGTGGAATAGAGGCCAGATAAAGAAAAGACCTACTCGTGGATGGGGAAAGAGTTTCTCTGGAATTGCTGTGCAGTTTATTTAATAACCTGTGGAAACTGGTTTTTGTTAACCTCTTTGGATCGCCTTTCCCGTAATTGTTCTGATTGGATTTAAGATTTCAAAAGAACTCAGTACAAAGGTCAGAAGAATGATGGGTGTCATTTTCTTCCCATTCTGTGTGCTATAATGCCGAACAGAAGGCATGTTCTTGTAATTTAGGGTTAGACCTGTCAATCTAAACTCTTTTATTTTTCCCTCACACATAAAGATTCCAGTTTGAAAATAGGTTAAAAAGATAAATTTCATGATAATCACTGGAGTTCGTATATGACTCGTGCAAACAGGTAGGAAGTTAGGGTGTGTCTATGGGGTCAGATTCTGATGACCTGGCCCCTCCCAAGACCCCCCAAGGCGGGTTCAAGCCCAGGACCTGCTGCAGGGCACCCCCTCTGGACCCTAATTTTCCCATCCATAGATGGAGGTACAGCAAGACCTGCCCCAGGCGTGAGCATCAGATGAGGTGACACTGTCAAAGCTCTTCGGAAACCGTGAAAACAGACAAGTGGAGGGGAGCATGGCACCTCGCGGGGGCCCAGGCGCCAGGAGAATGTGGGAATTGGGAGCCTGAGCCGGAGATGGTGGGTGAGTTTTCAGGAAGACAGGCATGTACGTTATACCAGAGGTACTTCGGTTGTCTGTCTTTCCAGACATTTATTCTACGTACAGAGTCTAACGTTCCATTAACTCATTAGCAACTGATACAGAAATATTGGTTATTGGCTATGACAATTAAAGCACATCAATGCCTGATTTTGATGCCAGGATTAACTTCGTAAACCTCACTGGCGTGCTTGGCATGTTTTGTTTGTGGATGTCAGCTCGACTGACCGTCCCAGCCCGGGCTCTGACCTACACACGCTGTCCTGTTCCGGGAGTGCAGGTGCTCACCGGGTCTAGCTTGGAGGGGAAACCGTCACTTTGCCTGACGGCTGCATCCTCCCCTAGATCCCCTGCGCTTCCCAGCCAGCTTCAGAGGAAGGGATTTGTCCTTTTCAGTGAGTTTAGAAACTGGATTTATCAGCTGTTCTTTTTCTTTTTTTATTTCAACAGAGGAGAAATACAGAAACATTCTGAGGATTTTGGTATTTTTAATGAAAGGTTGTTTAAAAAAAAAAGGCATTTTCAGTGTGATGCCTGGAGTCTGCGCTAGTTTTCCAGCTAAGGAGAAGGATATGACATAGACCCTGGCTCCAGACGCAGCTTTGTACCTTTTCTATTCAAATAATAGATTGATTTTCTCTGGAAACCATTTCCACCCCAAACTGTTGCTGAAATGTTTACTTTTGTGTAATAATAAGTCTTTAATGAAGAAATAACCGGTCATGTTATTTCATTTCCTCCCCAATTCATATGTGAGTAAAACCTCTTTGGGTAAAAACCTTTGTAAGGAAGGTAGCGATGGTGGTCTGTAACAACGATTTCTTCTGTCTGGTTCCAACACCTTCCGGATTTCCTGTGATGAGCTGTCATAAAGGAAGGTGGGAGGAATCTATGTCTGGAAGATATATATTGTCGTAGAAAATGTTTTCTTATTGAGGACCCTCTACATCATAGTAAACATTGATTGAGAACTAACTACATGGAAAGAGAAATCCACTTCATGTAGTTATTACCCCCACCTGAGAAAAACATGGTCTTCCCCGCCTGATTTTCCTTAAACTTTTTATTGAAGAGGTACAATGAACAGCAAGCGGGGAAGCCCGACGTACACCTCACCCCTCAGCAACCAGCAGCAGTCACCAACCTTGTTGACTCCGCCTCTGTCCCCGCCCCATTCGTGGCCAGGGGGTGCTCAATATCACTCCAAGCTTGGCCCGGGTCAGGGCCAGTAAGGGCCCTCCCGCCTGGTCCCGCCTGGAGCTTCCCTCCTGAGGTGCCCTCTGCCTCCTCGCCCAGCCCTCGTCCACACCCAGGCAGAGCATCCTACCCTCCCTCCGTGGCTCGGCAGGTGCTTGAGAACAGAAACCACGCGTAGTTTGTCATGAGTATAAAAATGGCTCCCAGAGATGCAGGTGGGGCTCTCGGGCATTCCCAGCATTCAGACTGAGATCGGGGTCCCGGCATGCCCACCGCCCTACTCATTGATTATACCTGAGTCAGGGACTGGGGACATGGCAAGGTTTTTAATGGAAAGTCAAGCCATTAGCTCTTTTTCGTCTACACGTAAAACAGAGAAAGTAGGGCATCATAGCCCCGTTTGCAAATTTTTCTAACCTAGAGGGGAAAAATATTTTCAGGGAAAGCAGTGAAGTGTGTTCCTTTACAATTGGGCAAGTTATCAAAGATTACGGCTGCCAACTGTCCCGACTATCTCCGCCAGAGCCGGGAGGCCCCTCAGTCACAGATGGACGGCTTGCTGACCCTGTAGCTGGGGTGGAAGTTGAGCCGGTCGTAGAAGGTGATGTAGTTGTCCGGACCCGTCACAATGCTCTTCTCCATGGAGACGTTGAAAGTATTGTTCTGGAACATTCCACCAGCTGCAACTTGTCTAGAAAATTTATACGAATTTGGATAAAATACCTTCTGGAAGTGAAAAGGGGACACTAGGGTTAGTGATACATGATAACACTCTTGAGCAATCAGTCATTAGGTATTTTGGGAAGAAAAATAAAAATTTGTAAGAAAATGTTTTTAAATTCTTATTTTGTAAGAAAATGTCGTCTCCAATCCTAGGAAGCAGAGAAGCCAGGGTGGGCAGGATGGCTGGCCTAGTTGGCCCCAACCATCCCAATTTCCGCCTAATGTCAGGGAATAATGATTAATGGTGCCTCCTTTCACTATTACATGGATAGAAGAATCATTATGGGGCCACCTGGGCAAGGCATTGCCACACCTGAATATGGTTACAAGGGGTCAGGCCCAAAGCTGTTCCCAGTTCAGCTTTTGCCAACTGTACAACTAGGGCAAGTTACTGGACCTCTCTGAACTTGAGTTTTCTCTTCCGTGGAAAAGAGATAACATCAGTAGGTTTCCACCTTGATGGAGTATTAGAATCCCTTGTAGAGCTTTAAAACAATTCTGATGGCCATGCCCCCCCAGCCGAGGGGTCTGGGGAGGGGATGCCCTAGCGAGGTGGAGGTGCAGTGAGAACACAGATGAGGCCACTGGTGTGTGTGGGCACCCAGGGGTAGGAGTCATTTCAGCAATACAGCATCCCCAGGTGACCTCGAGGTTTCTGACAGAAGTGGCCTGGACCACTAGCAGATAGTACACTTGGGACAGGTGGCCTGTTCTAGGCTCCCCTCGTAGATCAAGTAGGTCAAGCAGATCACTTGATGTTTTGTCTCCTTGGCAGGAAGCAAGTACCAAGAGAAATGGCCTTCAGTGCATTCTTTTGTTTGTTTTTTGTGGTTGTTGTTTTGTGTTTTGTTTTGCTTTGTTTCTTTTTTGGCTGCACCCTGCGGCGTGTGGGATCTTCGTTCCCCGACCAGGGATCAAACCCGTGCCCCCTGAAGTGGAAGTGCGTAGTCCTAACCACTGGGCTGCCAGGGAAGTCCCAGTGCATTTTTAAATAGACTTTATTTTTTAGAGCAGCTTGGGGTCTACATAGAAGCTGTGCAGAGTGAAGAGTTCCCGGCAGCACACACGGCTGACCTGCTGTTCACATCTCCCATCAGTGCATTTAGAACAACTGACACAATGGTGACGGGTCGTCATTAACTAAAGTCCACGCTGTACGTAGGGTCCACTTTTTGCATTGTACATGCTGGGTTTTGACAAATGAATAATGAATGACATGTATCCACCACTACAGTGCCATTAAGAATAGTTTCCTTCAGTATATTTTCTAAAACCCAAAGAATGCATTTTTATTTTCTGTTCCCACGTGGGAAGGAAACCCTGCGTGCTGCTGGTTGAGTCCCGCGGCCACACTCAGGTCAGGAAACTGGAAACCAGCTTCCAGATAAAGCAGGTCGATAAGCAGCAGGAAAAACTTCTAAACTTGCCTCCGGGGAACCTCGGTGCTTCACATCCCACTGCCTCATAAGACCAGCAAATGGCCTTTTTTAAAAAAGCAAAACATCTGGACCTATGTTTGTAAGTGTGTCGGTCTTTTTCGTGGAAATACCTGATCCCTTGATCCTGGGAGAATGACCTTTAAATGCTCTAGGAACTTTCTAGAGAAATAATCTTCTCACAAAAGCTCTATCCCCCATGAAAAACAGGTAAATAAGCAATTATCATGATCTTTTAACATGAATAATTTAGAAGAAAAACAACAACACTGCCAGCCCCAAAATGGGAGGCCCTCCTGTCTTGGGTACCCAGGGGATGCTTACACTGGTCCATCTGCCCTTCACCTGGACCCAGCAGGGGCATCAGGGGGTTCTAGGAGGCTCCCTGCCATGTGAGGTTGATCTCAAAGAGGGGTCAGTTTCCCCAAAAGTGCACAGATCCCGGGGCCCTTTTGTAACCTGTGCTTTCATCAGCCAGTGCTGTCTCTTAAGATCACAAGTTAAATATTTCATAAAATACGGTATTACTCCAAAAAGAAGGCAGTTCTTCATTTATCTGCCTCAAAACCTACTGCATTAGGTTACGAGAGTTGGCTGGTTGTACGAGTGAATGGGGCCAGCCCTTTGGGATGTTGTAGGGAAGACTACATGCCCTTTTTTCATCCTTTAAATCATTTCATTGCTAAACTCATTCGTTCATTTATTTCTACCCTGCCCTGTCCCAAAAGGAATTGAGGTGCGCCCTCCCCCTTGGTGCTGTTGGAACTGCGGGCCTCTCTGCACCTCCCCCTCCTGATGTGTTGCTCTTTTGAGGAATCCGGAGTCTCAGCCTCCTCCTAGAGATGCCCCACCTGCGCACCTTTCTTTGCTTCCTCCTTACCGGCATCTCGTGCACGGTGGGTGCTCTGCTCCCATAAGCTTGGTTACTGGTCCTGTACACTGAGGGGGGCTCCTTGGTCCTAGCAGATGAGAAAAACACTTTCTTTTCCACTCATTTGTTTTAATTCTGCCCAAGCCACAGCTTTAACATATTTGGTTGGTGGAGCTTTGTTGGAAATGCCCCAGATGGGCGATGCAGCCGTGAACCTGGGCTCCTGTCGAGTGCAGGGTTGGCCTCCCTGGCAGGCTCAGCCTCCCTGACTCCCTCTGCTGACCTCTGCCAAAGCCCTAAAGAACTCCCAGGTGGCAAGTGCTGGCCCTCAGCCCCAGTGGGACCTGGGCCCATGCTGTCATTTCCTGGGTGGGTGGGTAGGCTGGGAGCTGTGACTCAGCCTCCAGGCCTGCCACTCGCGGGGGCCAGCCCTTTGGGATGGGAGGGGATGCCCTCCCATGGCGGGGGGGTGGGTCCCTCCACTTCTGAGCCTCCAGGAGAAAATGTTCCTGCAGTCTCTAGTCCTGATGCTATTGGTACAGCAGTTTAACTAGTGGCTGTGGGCTCAGACACCCCAGCTCTGCCTCATACTAACTCTGGGATCTGTCTTTCTACAACCCAGATGTCCCTCCTGGGAAATGAAGATGCTAACAGAGCCAACTCTGTGGGATCGTGGAGGGACTAAGGGGGAGAGGGGGGAGCAGGGAAGGCACGCACAGCCTGCCCAGCTGTGTCTTAAGAGGCTGCAGCGCACTGGAACAGCTGGCAGGCCACGCCCCTCGGCAGCCTGGTGATGGAGGTGTCGCCATGCACCTCAGGCGGACGGGTCCTCTCCGCCTAGAAAGGAGAGGAGACTGACCCCGCCCTCGAGGGTGCTGCTGGGATCAGCCCGAGTTGTGTGATTTCCCCTGGGCAAACCCCGCCCCACCTCGCTGGCGGGAGGCCCACTCACTCCACCCGCGAGTCGCAAGCCGCAGGCAGCACCTCCGCGCTCATTTGGTGGTTAACAGCTGACCCCGCTTTTGACTTGGGGGCCGGGAGGGGGCCTGGGGGTTCTCGCACAACGGGCCATCTGCGCAGAGCGCAGGACCAGCTGGGCACCTGGCTGGCGGCTGGACCAGGAGCCCTTTCTTTCCTCTTCGTATGCCAGGTGGACCCTGACCGGACTCCCTGGTCCTCACCTGTAGCCCCGAAACCAAGCCGGGTTGTTGAACCTGGCCGGCAGGTCCTCACTCACGCGGTAGTAGTCGCTGGTTTTCTCCGGCGGGGCCTTGGCCTTGGGCACCTCCTGCTCCGCGCATCCCTGGGGGTCCTCCTCGGACATCTCGCCTCGGTCCACGCGAGTTTCGGGGGAAAGAAAGAGCGGGCAGGAAACAGCTTCTCAGCCCTGGGGCCGTGAGGGGCCGCGCGGCGTCTTGTTGCTAAGCGACGGTCCGGTCACCTGACTGGGTGGGCGGGGCCCTTAAAGGCGCCGCGCCTCCTGGGCCGGAGGCCGCCCACCGCCGGCTTGTGGGGGCAGAAGTCCGAAGTTCTAGAACCTTCCGTGGCGAGCCACGAGGCCCTAGGCTAGCCGGGATAATAAGGCATTACTTCCTGGGGCCGCAGTGCCGGGTACCCTATGATCAGTAGCCTTCGGCGCCAACATTTTCCCAAATGCGGTGGGGGGCAGATTTCCAGGCGGATGAAACCCCGGGCCTGGGGCTTCATCGGCAAATTGCGGAGTTCAGGTTCTCTAAGGCCGCTCCGCTGTAACGCTCCGACGCTCACCGCGTGGGCCAGGGCTGCTCCTTGACCCCCACCCCCGACTTCAGGCCCCCCAGTACGCTGCATCTAAAATTAAGACTCCAGATTTGCCTAACTTTATGGAATCTTTCTAAGCCAAATGTTTAAAAATTAAAACACTTTTGGACAGCGGGAGGTTGTGCTGGACTGGCCGCAGGTGAAGACGATCCCCATCTCCCGGCGAGTTCCCGCGGGACGGCTGGGAACCTCCTCGGCCGCCGGGCACTGTGCAGGGAGGGGGCGAGGGGAGGAGTATCCACACCCCGCGCTCGACAGGACCCCGGCTCCGGCCCGCCCCACGCTCCTTGCGGGTCCACGGTGCCCGGGCAGACCTGGGGCGCAAGGCCCAGCCTTCCCCAAGGACTGCGTGCTCCGACCCGGGGGGCAGGCGGGGGCAAGGGGCAGGGACGCGTCCAGAGCTGGGGTGCCCGAGAGAGGCGGCGGGCGCTCAGTGGCACCCCCGGGCCTGCAGGTGGCGCTGCGGCGAAGGCGCGGGCCGCAGCCGGAAGGAGGAGCCGCTCGTGGGGCCGCGCCTGCCCGTCTTCCGCGTCTGGCCGTCCGGCCGCCTACCGGAGTCCACGCCATGGTACCCGGCTCGGTCTTACCCCGGCTGCTCGGCGCAGGTAAGGCGCCCGGGACCCGGGGGTGGGGGGCGCGGCAGGGACCCTCTTGCGGGCCGGGCGGCGGGAGGGAGGGAAGGAGGGAGGCGGGCGGGGGGCGCGCGCCACGAGTTTGTTGTCGCCGCAGGTGTCCGGCGCTGGCCGCTCCAGCTGCACCTCGTCCAGACGGCGACCCCGGGCCCGGTGGGGCCGAGCGGCAGGACGCTGGGGAGCGCCGTGGCCTCTGCAGCCCGGGAGCCCGAGCGCAGCAGCGGTAACTCCGGCCCTGCGGTCCTGGGGGTTTGAAATTGTCTCGCTGCTAGGAGTCCCGGGCGCTCTGGGTCTCCATGGGGCCCCTGGAGGATGCGGGACTGGGGAGGGCGAAGGGCGGCCTTCCGCCCCTGGCAGCCCACGCGCTGGGCCGCACGAGCTTGCAGCCCTCCGAGCAGCCCCACCGCCGAGTAGGGCCGAGGCCCGCCCCCCCGCCCTCCACGAACCGCGGCCGGGGAGCTCCTGCGGGCGGCTGGCGGGACCACGGGGACCTCAGACACCACCCGGCGCCCCTTCTCTCCGAGTGAAGACTCGGCCACGTTTACCCAGGAGCGAAGCTGGGGTCAGATCTTGGCCTCCGCCCCGAGCCTCCAGAAAAGGCCCCTGGGGACCCTCAGCATCTGCTCTCCCGCAGACCCCAGGCTTGGGAGCCGGGATCCAGACCCTGAATCCTCTCCCCCTCCCCGCCCCAGATCTGAACGAGAGGATCCTGAGCGAGCCCCTCAAGCACTTAGACTTCTTCAATGTCAAGGAATTGTTTTCTGTAAGAAGTCTCTTCGATGCCCGGGTGCACCTGGGACACAAAGCTGGCTGTCGGCACAGGTAGGTGACGCCCCTGGCGAGTGTAGGGGTGCCTGGGGGGCTCGGGACCCTTGCCTTGGGGTCCAGGGCCCCTTTTTCAGTTTGTTTGTTTTGTTTTGTTTTTTGGGTACGCGGGCCTCTCACTGTTGTGGCCTCTCCCATTGCGGAGCACAGGCTCCGGACGCGCAGGCCCAGCGGCCATGGCTCACGGGCCCAGCCGCTCCGCGGCATGTGGGATCTTCCTGGACCGGGGTACGAACCCGTGTCCCCTGCATCGGCAGGCGGACTCTCAACCACTGCGCCATCAGGGAAGCCCTCAGTTTGTTTTAAGAGCGTCTAGCTCCCTTTTCTTCCAGATGGGATCATTGAGCCCCAAGGAGGGGCAGCTGTTTATTCTCAGGCCCCATTTGCTCCTTCCGACCCCCAGACCCTGCGGACCTTGCTGTGGGGCTCCTGGTCGTTGGTGGGGTCAGGCCCGCTGCTGCTGGTTCCCCGACAGACAGGCCATCCGGGAGGGCAGTGCTGGCAAGGCCGTCGGCATCTCGCGGAGGTGTCTCCAAGGGCACGCAGAGGAGTGGTGACTGGCCCAGTCTTTTCACGTGGCAATTTTGATGGCTGGGTTGGGCGTGTATTGGAGGAGCAGTTAGGCCAGGGAGGGAGGCGGTTGTAGATGTTCAGGGGAAAGGTGATGGGCCCAGCTGCGCCGGCAGAGCCGGAGCAGTGGTTGGATGTGGGGTGATGGGGGCAGAGCCGGCTGAGCAGAGCCCAGAGCAGGTGTCGACATCTTTCACATCAGGAACTTGGGTCCTATGAGGGTGACCCTTCAGCCACCCCAGTGGGGATGTCACGCAGGCACTAGGGAGAAGCAGCCTGGGCCGGGGGCCACCACATCAGGACCTTTTGAGAACATGTGGAGTCGGGGATGGAGGAGAGAGGAAGTCCCAGGTGGGAGCCCTGGGCAACCAGTGCCTCAGAGTCTGGGAAGAGGGGGCGGGGCCGGGGCATGGGAGGAGGGATGCCACTGTAGGTGCTGCGGAGAAGTCACCTGAGGTGAGGGCACGTGGGGCCTTGGGAAGGCTCTTTGGAGAGGAAGAGAGAGTCCCGCCGGGGGTGAGCAGAAGAGTGAATGGGGCGGGGGCTGCAAGAGGACGGTCTCGCAGCCCCGGCTCTCGGCCCAGGCCAGCGGGTCTGTGCCCTCAGGGTTCCCTCCGAGGCCTGGCTGCCTCCTGCTCCGGCCTGTCACGCTTGCAGCCCGGGGCACCGCCTGCCTTTCTGGTCCCCCAGCCCCCCCAGGGGGTGGGGCTCAGTTGTAAAGCCTCAAAGGTGATGATAATGACAAGGATGGGAGCCAGACAAGCAGCACCGGGTGGGACGCTGTCCGGACGTCACGTTTAAGTGTCCAGATGTCCGTGTGGGTCCACTCTGTTAGGCACCCCGCGCGGCCAGGTGGAGGTTCAGAGGGGTAAGCCGCTTGCCCGAGACATGGAGTGGCCTGCAGCCCAGCCTGCCCTGCTCGCCCACCCTCACCCTCCCACTGCCCGCGGCTGTCACTCCTGGGACAGCGTCCCCGCTGCCGTCGTCATGGTGAGGGCTGCAGACTGTACCAGCCCTGGGCTTGCCGTGCCCCCCGTGCAGGGGCCCAGGGCTGGGGGAGCGCATGAGAAAGGGCGGGTGGAGGTGGCCACATGGGGCTGGTTCACACTGGCTTTGGTGGGTGTCCGGCAGGTTCATGGAGCCGTATATCTTCGGGAGCCGCTTGGACCAGGACATCATTGACCTGGAACAGACGGCGACGCACCTGCAGCTGGCCTTGAATTTCACGGCCCATGTGGCCTATCGCGAGGGCATCATCCTGTTTGTGAGCCGCAGTCGGCAGTTCTCACACCTGATCGAGAACGTGGCCCGGGACTGCGGGGAATACGCCCATACCCGCTACTTCAAGGGCGGCCTGCTGACCAACGCGCCCCTCCTCCTGGGCCCCAGCGTCCGCCTGCCAGACCTCATCATCTTTCTGCACACGCTCAACAACGTCTTTGAGCCCCACATAGCCGTGAGGGACGCGGCCAAGATGAACATCCCCACTGTGGGCATCGTGGACACCAACTGCAACCCATCCCTCATCACGTACCCCGTCCCGGGCAATGACGACTCGCCCCCGGCCGTCCAGCTCTTCTGCAGGCTCTTCCAGACCACCATCAACCGGGCCAAAGAGAAGCGCAAGCAGGTCGAGGCCCTGTACCGACTGCAGGGCCAGGAGGGCGCCAAGGGCCACGGTGCAGCCGACCCTCCTTCCCCGGGAGTGCAGGCCGAGCTGGACTTGGGTCATTCCCCTTGACCTGCCTGCTCTTCTCCCGAGTGAAACAGCAGCCGAGTCTGTTCTGAAGCTGGGACCCAACCCCCTGTACCCACACCCACCCCCGGCATGGTTCTTAGCACCTTCCCAGTTATTCCAGGCTTCGGGTCCCTGCTGCTAGGAATGCTTCTCAGCAGCTGCCCGCCCGGGGCTCCACTTCAGACCCGAGGACCCAGCAGGCTCGCTGGGCAAGTGGCCTGCCTGGAAACGACCCGTCGGAAAACATCCCGTCCCTGGAGTCTGAAGTCCTTGCTTCTGCCTCAAGATGAGTCCCTTGTGTGTTAGGAAGGTTCTCACCAGCTTGACTTTTCTCAACCAGAATACCCCTAGGTTGGGCTGCTTCCCCGCTGCCTGGCTTCAGGGGCTGTGTTATAACGTGAGGTTGCAGGGTGAGCCACTAAGAAGATTCCATCCGGGTTGGGACAGGCTGGGCAAAGCAGACAGCATGATTTCAACAGGAATAAAGCTTAGATTTGGGCAGAATGGGGACCTGGACCGTTGGTTCTGCAGCGTGGTCTGTGTGCTCTGTTTTCATCGGCACCCACGGGGCCCCTGGAGCACACGAGACACGTTCCTGCCCCCTGGGTCCCTGAGCTTCAGGGAGACAGGCAGGCATGTCCACGTGGGTTTGGATGGGACGGCACCAGCTGCCCCTCGACACCGTCTTCGGTGTTGAGGCTCGAGGCCCTCATGTCCTGCCCATGCCCTGAACAGGCATCCTCCCCAGGTGGTCGGGTAAGATGGGACCCTGTTCACAGGGACTTTTGGATGCCCCCTCGTTTGTGGGACCTTCCTTGGCAACACTTGTGTTCCTGGGATGAGGTGTGGGCCCCTGCTTTCCAGGACCCCACCCCACGGCTCCTGGTGTGCATGACCACCCCAGGACCCTGTCTGCTCCCGAGGGTCCAGGCAGCAGGGTCTGGTGGGGTCAGAACAGGATGGCCTCGTGTGGATGGATGCATCATGCCAGTCCACGTCGTACAGTAGCACACGGGGGCAGGAAGACTGGTCCCACAGGCCCGCTCAGCATCTTTCGGGGGGGCATGCGAGGTGGAGGTCCCTGATGTTTTCTGGAAGGGTTCACAGTTTGGAAGGGGCAAGGAGCTGAATGCCAGTTTGAAACCAACTGACAGGCATTGGTTTAATTTGCAAACATGAAGTATGGGCATGCAAATTCACAGGCAGGTAAATTGAGGGGTCCCCCCAAGACTTTCCCCCCACAAGACACCTCCCTCGGTGTGCGTGGGTGACATTTCCCGAACTCCTCTGGAGAGAGCTGGCCGGGCCTGTTGCTCGGCGCTCCAGGGAGGCCAGAGTGGGCAGCCAAGACCCTCGAGATCAGCGCAGAGAAGGCTCAATGGCCGTGGACGGGAGCTCTGGAATGTGAGCTGGGCCTCCCCAAGGCAGAGGGTCCACACCGCCCTTCAAAAGCAGGCCGTCTGGGGAGGGCAACACGGGCAGGGCGACGAGGGACATGCGAGGAGGCCCTGTTCTCTCGCCCTTGACTCGGGCTGGGTGGAGGGGACCAGCCCTGGAGGGCGGGCACCCCCGAGCACCCCTACCCCACCCCATTCCCCAGGGTGGCCTGCCTGGCCCTGGCCATCCTCTGTCCCCTGAGGATCCCCCTGGAACCTGCACCAGACACAGGCCGGTGAAGACCAGCAGGGGCAATGAGAGTGTGTTTCGGTTCCTGGCTGTGCTGCCGGTCCTGGGGACGCTGGGAGCAGGGTGGACAGGGGTGGACAGGGGTGGCCGCACTGAGCAGGTGACTCGGCGGATGATGGGACACAGACGAGCTGGGCGGTTTCAGGTACACGAGGACCTGAAGGGAGGCACAGGCTGACGGAGCCCAGAGCCCGGATGGGCCGGCCCGGGGGGGGCACTTCCAGAGGGGCTCAGGTAAAGGAAGGGGGGGGCAGAGCACGGGCTTTCACCCTAGTCGGGGGTCAGCCAGCCCCGACAGACATCACAGCAGGCACAGTAGATATGACAGCCTCACGGCCTCCTCTAGATACAGATGCATCCTCCCTGCAGGAGGGGACCTCCAAGTTTGCCAACCTGGAGATAAACACCAAGAGAGGCCAGAAGCCCCGAAGGCCTGGAGAGCAAGGGCCTGAGCCCTCCCCTCCTGCTGCCGCGGTGACGACTTGCCCATTAGCCCTGACCTTTCCTGGGGTCTGGCAGGGTCGTTCCCTGAGTGGTTGGTGTCCCAGGGGCCTGGAAGAGCCGGGTTCAGGGGGGGATTTGGGGCCAGGGTGGGTGAGGGCAGGTGCACCACGCCACCAACTCGGGCCAGAACAGGCTCGCGGTGAGTGTAGGCGTGCAGGGGTCTCTAGAATCGGGCCTGCAGGTGGCTGGGGCCAGATGCCACCTGGGGCCACTGCCCAGGGTCCAGCCCAGGACTTTGCCTCCAGTGGCCAGTCCCAACCCAGGGAGCTGGGCTCCTCCCTTCACCCACCAGTGCTCCCAGGCCTGGCCCTGGCCACATGCAAAGCCAATTCTTTCTATACCGTTGCATCTCAACATATGAGCCTGAATGTTCTCACACTGTTTTTTGACCTGTCCCTCCTTTGTCCGAAAATCAGCCCGTGTATGAAAATGAGTCAGCCCTGAACCTGTATGAGACCTGCAAGGTGCGGACCGTGAAGGCAGGCACGCTGGAGAGGCTGGTGGAGCACCTGGTGCCCGCCTTCCAGGGCAGCGACCTCTCCTATGTCACCATCTTCCTGTGCACCTACCGAGCCTTCACCACCACCCAGCGGGTCCTGGACCTGCTGTTCCAAAGGTGAGCGCCCTGCCCCTCCCCGG
The DNA here is from genome assembly GCF_937001465.1 of Orcinus orca. NCBI lineage: Eukaryota > Metazoa > Chordata > Mammalia > Artiodactyla > Delphinidae > Orcinus > Orcinus orca. Next base: position 117,339,426 of record NC_064564.1, on the reverse strand, counting down.
CACAGTGGCTCCCCGCCCACCCACTGGCTGTGTGTCTTGGGAATGTCGCTTTACCTCTCTGAGCCTCAGTTTGCTCACGTGAAGGCCGGGCTGCCAGGACTGTTGGATAAGCATGGACAGTGCGGCCCCGCGCCCGGCCCTGTGGAAAGGGCTGCTGAGGGCTGGGGCGGCTTTGATTAAGGTTTTCCTCTGCCCCATGGAGAAGCTCTCTGCTTCCAGCCCCTGGGCAGAACAGGTTTCCCATTTGGAAAGGAGGTTCCAGATTCTGTCTCAGGGGTCCTTCCTGGGAGTAGCCAGGGCAGGGCTGGCTGGGGGCCGGCTGAGGGCCCAGGCCCACTCAGGCGTCTGTAAGGTGCTGGTTGGGCTCATTCGTTCAGCAAATACATACGAAGCGCCTACTGTGTGCAGGCACTTTTCTAGGCACTTGGCTTTATTCAGTGAACGGTGCAGACAAAAATCCCCGCCCTCCCGGGCTTCCATCCTAGCCGGAGGGTCAGCCAGTAACACTAGACGTCATAGCAGGTACGGTAGATGTGACGCCCTCACGGCCTCCTCTAGATACGGGTGCATCCTCCCTTATTCCAGCGAGGACGGCGGACCTCAGGACCAACTGAAAAAGTGAGTAGACTTTGGGTCTGATGGGAGGGGCTGGGCAGAACCCTGGCTGCCACACATCTTGTGATTCCCGCTGGAGGGCTGAGGTCTGGCTGCAGGAGGAAAGGAGTCAGAGAGCTGTGGCTGGGGTCCCATGTCCCCAGGGAGCAGAGGGGAGGCTGGGGGCTCAGAGCCGGCCCCTGAGAGCATCCGTCCCCACTCAGATCCGGGGCCCAGGACAGGAGGTGTGGGGGGCAAGCTGCTGACACGTCAGCCTCGCAGCCCAGTGTGAGCGCTCAGCTGGGGCTCACGGGAGCGCAGTCAGGGTCAGGGGGCCGGCTACGTCCCCACCACCAAGAATGGCGTCCCCGGGAGGACGAGACCCGCACTCCGGCGCACAGACCAAGGCAGCCGTCGGTGCGCAAGCTTCCGGTTCAGGTGCGCGAGGCCCGTGAAGGCCGGGCAGGGGCGCACTCTGCTTGTCCCCTCCTCCCTCCCCTGTTTATGCAGCGCCTACTGTGTGTGGCCAGGCCAGCGCGATGGACAGAGCGGGCGCGGCCCTCCCTGCCCTCCTGCAGTTTCCTTCCCAGTGGGGAGGGCCCGGGGGGCTGGTGGCAGACAGGAGAGAGTCAGGCTCCCCCGAGGAAGGGAGAGGTGGTCACCAGGGACGGAGGGCCCCTTCCTACCAAGACTGCCGACCAGGCCTGCCCCCGCCTGGCAGCCCAGTGCGGTGGGGCAGGGGCGGGCCCAGAAGCCCAGCCCCCATGGGGGAGCCAGGGGAGGGCCGCGTGGAAGGAAAGGCCAGGCCCCTGACTCTGCTGCCCGCCCGCCTGCCCCCAGTGCCGTCTCCTCCATCCTGGGCACCTGGCTGGACCAGTACTCCGAGGACTTCTGTCAGCCCCCGGACTTCCCGTGCCTCAAGCAGCTGGTGGCCTACGTGCAGCTCAACATGCCCGGCTCCGACCTGGAGCGCCGCGCCCACCTTCTCCTGGCCCAGCTGGAGCGCACAGAGCTCACCAAGGCAGAGCAGGAGGGTGAGGAGCGGGGTCGGTGCTGGACACGCAGGAGCCCCTGGGGCTGCCTCAGACCGCCCACGTGGGGACCGCTGGCGGGGCGACGTCCTGTCTCAGATCCTGGCTGGAGCCTCTGTAAAAGGCCGCGGGCTGTTTCCTTTGCTTGCAAAGGCCCGTGTGAGGCAGGCACGTGGATCTCCTCCTGCACCTTCACTGCCATCTCAGGATCTAGAACTGGCTCCAGCACCAGCCCCTGTGCAATCTGAAGACCTAGATCCAGCTGCAGAAGCAGCAACAGAACTAAAGCCAGATCCAGAGCTGGAGGCGTTTCCATCAGTGGCTGGAGGGACACCTTGAGCGGCGGCACCAGAGTGGGAGCCAACATCACAATCAGTTGCATCAGCACCTCTGCCTCCAGGGCCCGCGGCTGCACCTGCTCCGGAGGAGACCCAGAGCCGGCTCGGCACCCACTACCCCTGCGGGGAGAACGAGCTGTGGCGCCACGCTCAGCGTCAGCTCCTGACCCACTTCTACCCGCTCCCCCCACCCCCAAACTTCCCTTCCCCTCCCCTGTTACTGTTTCTGATTTGGTTTTTAATTTTATGTTTTCATTTCACATTATTTATGGTGTCTTTTACGTCTTCATATAACCAAGTTTAATTTTTTAAATTTGAAATTGTGCATTTCAGGAGCATCGAGTATATTCACAGTTCTATGCAACCTTCCCCAGGGTCTCGGGCAGACTGTTTCACTCCCCAGAAGGAATCCCTGAGCCAAAGCGCTCATGCCCCATTCCTCTCTCCCCCAGCCCCCGACAACCTATAATCTGCTTTCTGTCTCTGTGTCTTTACCTGTTCTAGATGTTTCCTATAAATGGAATTATACAAGGTGGCTTTCTGTGTAGGCCACATATTTTAAGAGGGGAGTAGTTAATTTTTGTTTTCTTTTTTTACTTCAAAATAGCATTTTTATTATATGAAAGGGAAATGCCAGATGGATTAAAGGTGGGATGTACAAATTGAAGTCTTTTTTGTAAATATGTGTGCAGTCTCAGGGTAGAGACCCCTGTTCTGAGTATGGCCCCAGAGCCAGAAGACAGAAGGGAAACGCCTGGCTCTTCCCATGGCCAAACAGAAACAAGAATCATGTAAAAAGCTGGGAAGACAAAACACAAACTGGAGCAGCCCTCCTCACACCCAGGACCAGAGAGAGGTTTGACGCCCCTGTGGTCCCCCAGATCTTGAAAGTCAATGTTTTAAAAAGGGACAGAGAACACACATGTGCAGCTCCAACAAGAGGCCGCACACGTGGTCGGTACAGGTCAGAGACGCTTGACCTCCCGATGACATGCAGATGTAAGCGCCGTGGAGACGGCGCTGTCAACACCACGCCAACAGGTTTCTAGTCTGGTGGCGACCAGCCCTGGGGACAGTGTGAGGAAGCAGAGGCCCAGCAGGTCCTCTAGAGGGAAGCGTGGAAGGACACTCCTGTCTGGGAGAACAGTGCGCAGGACCCCAGAGCTCCACAGGTGCAACCCTTTACCTGCAGAGCTAATCCCAGGAGTTTACCCGCAGGAATTCTCGCGTGGTGTGTGTGCCCATGTGCACGTGTGTGCGTGTGCAGTCGTGGGTGTCAGGTGGGGAGGACTCTGGGCACGTGTGCCCTTCTGGAACCTGGTTCCCCCGGGCGGGTGCTGATCAGTCCATCGTCTTCCTCCTCCACATTTTCTGGGGCCCCGAATCAGAATTTCCGAAAAGCCCCTGCTATGGGACATGGGCCATTTGCCATTTTTCACTCTCAGAATCATGCTGAAGGGAACATCTGTGTCCATAAATCTCTATTCAGGGCAGAATCCATGAGGTGGATTTTCTGGGTCAAAACATATACAGTTTTTAAGGTATTGGCCACAGTTTCCAACAGAGCGGTCTCTGCCCACTTTGAGCCTCGCTTGGGAAAGCGGGGCCTCAGAGGACCTGAGGGCCGGGACCTCAGGGAGGGAGGAGGAGGAGGCCCTGGGAGTGACCGGCCCAGAAGGGACTGTCCCGCCCTCAGCCCCGCCCCCAGCCCCGCCCAGTCCTAGAGCGGGTACAGAGCTGGCTCTAGTTCAAAGGTGGCTCTGCTCCTAGGACTGGCACTGGAGCTTATGCAAGAGCTGATGCTGGACTTGGCTCTAGCTCTGGGGAAGGCGCTGGAGGCGGATCTACCTCCAGAGACGGTCTAGACCTGGTTCTGCCGTTGGACAGCGCTCTCGAGCTGTCTCTCACACTGGCTGGAGCCGGTGCTACAGCTATTGCGGTCGCTGGCTCTGGCTCTGGCTCTGGCGCGGCCACTGAAGCTGACTCCTGGGTGGGTACTGGTTTGGCTTGAGCTGTGGATCAGGTCCTGGAGCCGGCTGTACCTCCGGAGCTAAGGTTACAGCAGGTGCCGGAAGCAGCCGTGGATTTTGCTGTGGATAGGACGCAGGAGCTGTCCCTGGTGCTGGAGCTCTCGCTGACTTTGCGGCTGACTCCAGCTCCGGTCTGGTGCTGGCTCTGCTTCTGGTGCCTCTAGCTGTACAGCCGGTCCTGGCTCGAGCTCTGTGGCTGGCGCTAAAACTGGCGGTGGAGCTGGCTGTAGCTCTGGACTGGTTCCACCTCTGGAACTGGTGTCAGGGCAGATTCTGGCGCCAGAGCGGGCACAGAAGCTGGCCTAGGAGCTGCTGACAGAGCTGCCTCTGCCTCTGACGTGGCATCGTGCTGGTGCCAGAGCACGATCTAGCTCTGACGTTGGTGCTGGGGCTGTGGCTCTTTCTCCTGAGCTGGCACTGGCTCTAAGTCTGCTACGGGCGCCCAAGCCAGCTCTTGCTCTGGAGCTGCTGCAGGAGCTGACTCTCATGGGGGCTCTGGCTCTGGAGTTGGTCCTAGAACTGTGGCTGGAGCAGGCTCTAGGTCTGAACTTGGTGCTGACTCTCTCTCTGGAGCTGGTGCCAGGAATGGCTGTAACTCTGGGGCTGATGCTAGAGCTGGCGCTGGAGCGACCTCTTCCTTGGCACCTAGCACTGGCTCTAAACTGGCTTTGAGCTGGTTCTCACTCTATCACTGGGGCTGGCACGGGAGTCAGTGACAGAGCTGTCTCTATCTTCCAGAGGTAGAGCTGACATGACAGCTGGTGTTCAAGCCAGCTCCAGCTCGTGGGATAACAGCAGCCCCGCCCAGGAGCAGCAATGGAGCTGAGGCTGGCGCTGCCTCTATCTCAGGAGTTGATGCCAGTGTTGGAGCCTGAGTTGACTGTCGCCATGGCGCTGGCTCGAGCTCTGGTGCTGGAGCTGACTCTGGCTCTGCAGCCAGCTCTGGCTCTAGTTCTGGAGAGCCAGAACTGTTAGTGGTAATAGAACTGGCTCCGGCAATGGATCAGTGCTGAAGCGGGTGCTGGAACTGACACCGAGTCTGCAGCTTTGGCTGGAGCTGGCTCCAGATATCACTCGCGCTCTTGAGCTGGTGCTTGGAGCTGGCTCTCGCCCTGGAACGGGCAGTGGAGCTCTCTCTAGCTCGGGAGCTAATGCTCGAGCTAGCTCTGGTGCTGACACTAGCTCTAGAGAGAGCTCTACCTCTAGAGCTGCCTGTAGCTCTAGCTGTGTTGCCAGAGGTGGTGCTGGGGTAGACTCGAGTTCACTTCCTGTTGTTATCTGTCACTCTGGGCTTTGTGTTGGGTCTGATCCAAACTCTAGAGCTGCTGCTGGAGCTGGCAAATTGGTTGATGACAGAGCTGCTTCCATCCCTGCAGCTGGTGAGACAGCCGGTGCCAAAGCTGGTTCCAGCCCTGGAGCTGGTGCTGGAGCCAGTTGCAGAGCTCACTGGAGTTTGAGGGCTTTTCCATGAGCCGAAGATGGAACTAGTTCTCTCACTGGACTTGACTCTAGATCTAGTGATGGAGCCGGCTCTCATTCTGCACCTGGCACTGGCTCTAAATCGGGAGGTGGCCCTGGAGCCAGCTCCAGCTCTGGAACGCTGCAGGAGCTGGTGCTTCGAGCTGGCTCTGGCTCTGGAGCTGGTGCTACCTCTAGCTGTCGGGCTGGTACCAGAAACGCCTTTAACACCAGATCTGGCACTAGCACTGGTACAAGATCTGGCGCTGACAGTGGTGCCAGCTTGGGAGTTGGCAGTCGAGCTGGCACTGGTGCTGCAAGAGGAGAAAAAGTTCACCAACCTCGTGACTGTAGACTGCACGCACACACTTGTGCACGCATCAAATACATTTCTTTTCTTCCCTTCCTTTATCTTCTTACCGTATAGCATAACATAGACCATAAGATACACAAATAACTGTTACCCTCACATCACAGGGTTTAAGTTACAGGTCGTCAAGGAGAAAAGTAAGCATCACCCCAGCACTCTGCATGCCCTGGGGACAGTGTCCGCATGTCTCATTAGGAGGGAGAACGACTCTCTTACTTACTGTCTTCACTTAGAGACTCAACATGGCTACAGCAGAGCTGTGGGTACCAAGTCAAAAGAAGGTGGGCCGTGACAGTTGGTCTCACGTGTCAACCTGCCCAGGCCGTAGTGTGCAGTCATTCGATCAAACTGGTGATTTAGTCCACACATGTTGTGAAGCTACTTATAGGTGTGGCTGACTTGCCTTTAAGTAAAGATTACTCAAAGGGTGGGTCTCATCACGTGAAGGCCTTACAAGCCTTCAAAAAACCGAGGTTTCCTGAAAAAGAAAGTCTGGCTCAAGACACAGCAGCTAAGGATAGCTTCAAGACGGCAGAGGAGTAAGACATGGAGATCACCTTCCGCCCCACAAATACATCAAAACTACATCTGTAGGAGTGGAGCAACTCCTACAGAACACCTACTGAACGCTGGCAGAAGACCTCAGACCTCCCAAAAGGCAAGAAACTCCCCACGTACCTGGGTAGAGCAAAAGCAAAAACAGAGTCAAAAGAATAGGGACGGGGCCTGCCCCTCTGGGAGGCAGCTGTGAAGGAGGAAAGGTTTCCACACACTGGGAAGCCCCTTCACTGGCGGAGATGGCGGTGGTGAGGGGGAAGCCTCGGAGCCACGGAGTAGAGCACAGCAACAGAGGGCAGAGCGGAGAGATTCCCGCACAGAGGATCGGTGCCGACCGGCACTCACCAGCCCAGAGAGGCTTGTCTGCTCACCCGCTGGGGCGGGCGGGGCTGGGAGCTGAGGCTCGGGCTTCGGAGGTCAGACCCCAGGGAGAGGACTGGGGTTGGCTGCGTGAACACAGCCTGAAGGGGGCTAGTGCACCACGGCTAGCCGGGAGGGAGTCCGGGGAAAAGTCTGGAGCTGCCGAAGAGGCAAGAGACCACTGTTTTGGGGTGCGCAAGGAGAAGGGATTCAGAGCACCTCCTAAACGAGATCCAGTGACGGGCGCGAGCCGCAGCTATCAGCGCAGACCCCGGAGACGGGCATGAAACGCTAAGGCTGCTGCTGCCGCCACCAAGAAGCCTGTGTGCGAGCACAGGTCACTCTCCACACCCCCCTCCCGGGAGCCTGTGCGGCCCGCCACTGCCAGGGTCCCGTGATGCAGGGACAACTTCCCCGAGAGGGCACACGGCGCACCTCAGGCTGGTGCAACGTCATGCCGGCCTCTGCCGCCGCAGGCTCGCCCCGCATTCCGTTCCCCTCCCTCACCCCAGCCTGAGTGAGCCAGAGCCCCCGAATCAGCTGCTCCTTTAACCCCGTCCTGTCTGAGCGAAGAACAGATGCCCTCAGGCGACCTACACACAGAGGCGGGGCCATATCCAAAGCTGAACCCCAGGGCTGTGCGAACAAAGAAGAGAAAGGGAAATCTCCCCATGCAGCCGCAGGAGCAGCGGATTAAATCTCCACAGACAACTTGATGTACCTGCATCTGTGGAATACCTGAATAGACAATGAATCATCCCAAATTGAGGCGGTGGACTTTGGGAGCAACTGTAGACTTGGGGTTTGCTTTCTACATCTAACTTGTTTCTGGTTTTATGTTTATCTTAGTTTAGTATTTAGAGCTTCTTATCATTGGTACATTTGTTTATGGATTTGGTTGCTCTCTTCCTTTTTTAAAAATATATATATACTTTTTCCTTTTTCTCCTTTTGTGAGTGTGTATGTGTATGCTACTTTGTGTGATTGTCTGTATAGCTTTGCCTTTACCATTTGTCCTAGGGTTCTGTCTGTCCATTTTTTGTTTGTTTGTTTGTTTGTTTAGTATAGTTTTTAGTGCTTGTTATCATTGGTGGATTTGTTTTTTGGTTTGGTTGCTCTCTCTTTTTTTATTACTTTTTTATTTTTAATAATTTTTAAATTTTTTATTCTAATAACTTTATTTTATTTATTTTTCTTTCTTTCTTTCTTTCTTCTTTTTTCTCCCTTTTCTTCTGAGCCGGGTGGCTGATAGAGTCTTGGTGCTCCAGCCAGGTGTCAGGCCTGAGCCTCTGAGGTAGGAGAGCTGAGTTCAGGACATTGGTCCACCAGAGACCTCCCGGCTCCACGTAATATCAAATGGCAAAAGCTCTCCCAGAGATCTCCCTCTCAATGCTAAGGCCCAGCTCCACTCAACGACCAGCAAGCTACATTGCTGGACACCCTATGCCAAACAACTAGCAAGACAGGAATACAACCCCACCCACTAGCAGAGAGGCTACCTAAAATCATAATAAGTTCACGGACACCCAAAAACACATGACTGGATGCAGTCCTGCCCACCAGAAAGACAAGATCCAGACTCATCCACCAGAACACAGGCACCAGGCCCCTCTACCAGGAAGCCTACACAAACCCCTGAACCAACCTTACCCACTGGGGGCAGACACCAAAAACAACGGGAACTACGAACCTGCAGCCTGCAAAAAGGAGACCCTAAACACAGTAAGTTAAGCAAAATGAGAAGACAGACAAATACACAGCAGATGAAGGAGCAAGATAAAAACCCACCAGACCAAACAAATGAAGAGGAAATAGGCAGTCTACCTGAAAAAGAATTCAGAATAATGATAGTAAAGATGATCCAAGATCTTGGAAATAGAATGGAGAAAATACAAGAAATGTTTAACAAGGACCTAGAAGAACTAAAGAGCAAACAAACAATGATGAACAACACAATAAATGTAATGAAAAATTCTCTAGAAGGAATTAATAGCAGAACTGAGGCAGAAGAATGGATAAGTGACCTGGAAGATAAAATAGTGGAAATAACTACTGCAGAGCAGAATAAAGGAAAAAGAATGAAAAGAATTGAGGACAGTCTCAGAGACCTCTGGGACAACATTAAACACACCAACATTCGAATTATAGGGGTTCCAGAAGAAGAAGAGAAAAAGAAAGGGACTGAGAAAATATTTGAAGAGATTATAGTTGAAAACTTCCCTCATATGGGAAAGGAAATGGTCAATCAAGTCCGGCAAGCACAGAGAGTCCCATACAGGATAAATTCAAGGAGAAACATGCCAAGACATATATTAATCAAACTACCAAAAATTATATGCAAAGAAAAAATATTAAAAGCAACAAAAAACATACAAGGGAATCCCCATAAGGTTAACAGCTGATCTTTCAGCAGAAACTCTGCAAGCCAGAAGGGAGTGACAGGACATATTTAAAGTGATGAAAGAGAAAAACCTACAACCAAGAAGATTACTCTGCCCAGCAAGGATCTCATTCAGATCTGATGGAGAAATTAAAACCTTTACAGACGAGCAAAAGCTAAGAGAATTCAGCACCACCAAAGGAGCTTTACAACAAATCCTAAAGGAACATCTCTAGGCAGCAAACACAGGAGAAGGAAAAGACCTACAATAACAAACCCAAAACAATTAAGAAAATGGTAATAGGAACATATATATCAATAACTACCTTAAATGTAAATGGATTAAATGCTCCAAGCAAAAGACATAGACTGGCTGAGTGGATACGAAAACAAGACCCGTATATATGCTGTCTACAAGAGACGCACTTCAGACCTAGGGACACATACAGACTGAAAGTGAGGTGATGGAAAAAGATGTTCCATGCAAATGGAAATCAAAAGAAAGCTACAGTAGCAATTCTCATATCAGACAAAATAGACTTTAAACAAAGACTATTATAAGAGACAAAGAAGGACACTACATAATGATCAAGGGATCAATCCAAGAAGAAGATATAACAATTGTAAATATTTATGCACCCAACACAGGAGCACCTCAATACTTAAGGCAAATGTTAACAGCCATAAAAGGGGAAATTGACAGTAACACAATCATAGTAGGGGACTTTAACACCCCACTTTCACCAATGGACAGATCATCCAAAATGAAAATAAATAAGGAAACACAAGCTTTAAATGATACATTAAACATGATGGACTTAATTGATATTTATAGGACATTCCATCCAAAAACAACAAAATACACCTTCTTCTCTAGTGCTCATGGAACATTCTCCAGGATAGATCATGTCTTGGGTCACAAATCAAGCCTTGGTAAATTTAAGAAAATTGAAATCGTATCAAGTATCTTTTCTGACCACAACGCTATGAGACTATATATCAATTACAGGAAAAAATCTGTAAAAAATACAAACACATGGAGGCTAAACAATACACTACTAAATAACCAAGAGATCACTGAAGAAATCAAAGAGGAAATCAAAAAATACCTAGAAACAAATGACAATAAAAACATGATGACCTAAAACCTATAGGATGCAGCAAAAGCAGGTCTAAGAAGGAAGTTTATAGCAATACAATCCTACCTCAAGCAACAAGAAACCTCTCAAATAAACAACCTAACCTTTCACCTAAAGCAATTAGAGAAAGAAAAACAAAAAAACCCCAAAGTTAGCAGAAGGAAAGAAATCATAAAGATCAGATCAGAAATAAATGAAAAAGAAATGAAGGAAAAATAGCTAAGATCAATAAAACTAAAAGCTGGTTCTTTGAGAAGATAAACAAAATTGATAAACCACTAGCCAGATTCATCATGAAAAAAAGGGAGAAGACTCAAATCAATAGAAATGGAAATGAAAAAGGAGAAGTAACAACTGACACTGCAGAAATACAAAGGATCATGAGAGATTACTACAAGCAACTATATGCCAATAAAATGGACAACCTGGAAGAAATGGACAAATTCTTAGAAAAGCACAACCTCCCGAGACTGAACCAGAAAGAAATAGAAAATATAAACAGACCAATCACAAGCACTGAAATTGAAACTGTGATTAAAAATCTTCCAACAAACAAAAGTCCAGGACCAGATGGATTCACAGGTGAACTATCAAACATTTAGAGGAGAGCTAACACCTATCCTTCTCAAACTCTTCCAAATATAGCAGAGAGAGGAACACTCTCAAACTCATTCTACGAGGCCACCATCACCCAAAACCAGACAAAGATGTCACAAAAAAAGAAAACTACAGACCGATATCACTGATGAACATAAATGCAAAAATCCTCAACAAAATACTAGCAAACAGAATACAACAGCACATTAAAAGGGTCATATACCATGATCAAGTGGGGCTTATCCCAGGAATTCAAGGATTCTTCAATATACACAACTCAATGTGATACACCATATTAACAAACTGAAGGAGAAAAACCATATGATCATCTCAATAGATGCAGAAAAAGCTTTCGACAAAATTCAACACCCATTTATGATAAAAACTCTCCAGAAAGTAGGCATAGAGGGAACTTACCTCAATATAATAAAGGCCATATTTGACAAAACCACAATCAACATTGTTCTCGATGAAAACCTGAAACCATTTCAGGATCAGGAACTAAGACAGGAACAAGACAAGGTTGCCCACTCTCACCACTATTATTCAACATAGTTTTGGAAGTTTTAGCCACAGCAGTCAGAGAAGAAAAGGAAATAAAAGGAATCCAAATCGGAAAAGAAGAAGTAAAACTGTCACTGTTTGCAGATGACATGACACTATACATAGAGAATCCCAAAGATGCTACCAGAAAACTATTAGAGCTAATCAATGAACTTGGTAAAGTACCAGGATATAAAATTAATGCACAGAAATCTCTTGCATTCCTATACACTAATGATGAAAAATCTGAAAGAGAAATTAAGGACACATTCCCATTTACCGTTGCAACAAAAAGAATAAAATACTTAGGAATAAACCTACCTAAGGAGACAAAAAGACCTGTATGCAGAAAACTATAAGATACTGATGAAAGAAATTAAAGATGATACAAACAGATGGAGAGATATACCATATTCTTAGATCGGAAGAATCAACATTGTGAAAATGACTATACTACCCAAAGCAACCTACAAATTCAATGCAATACCTATCAAACTACCAATGCCTTTTTTCACAGAACTAGAATAAAAAATTTCACAATTTGTATGGAAACACAAAAGACCCTGAATAGCCAAAGCAATCTTGAGAAAGAAAAACGGAGCTGGAGGAATCAGGCTCCTGGACTTCAGACTATACTACAAAGCTACCATCATCAAGACAGTATGGTACTGGCACAAAAACAGAAATATAGATCAATGGAACAGGATAGAAAGCCCAGAGATAAACCCACACACATATGGCCACCTTATCTTTGATAAAGGAGGCAAAAATATACAACGGAGAAAAGACAGCCTCTTCAATAAATGGTACTGGGAAAACTGGACAGCTACATGTAAAAGAATGAAATTAGAACACTCCCTTACACCATACACAAAAATAGACTCAAAATGGATTAAAGACCTAAATGTAAGGTCAGACACCATCAAACTCTTAGAGGAAAACATAGGCAGAATACTCTATGACATACATCACAGCAAGATCCTTTTTGACCCACCTCCTGTAGTAATGGAAATAAAAACAAAAATAAACAAATGGGACCTAATGAAACTTAAAAGCTTTTGCACAGCAAAGGAAACCATAAACAAGACGAAAACACAACCCTCAGAATGGGAGAAAATATTTGCAAATGAAGCAACAGACAAAGGATTAATCTCCAAAATATACAGGCAGCTCATGCAGCTCAATATCAAAAAAACAAACAACCCAATCCAAAAATGGGCAGAAGACCTAAATAGACGTTTCTCCAAAGAAGATATACAGATTGCCAACAAACACATGAAAGGATGCTCAACATCACTAATCATCAGAGAAATACAAATCAAAACTACAATGAGGTGTCACCTCACACCGGTCAGAATGGCCATCATCAAAAAATCTACAAACAATAAATGCTGGAGAGGGTGTGGAGAAAAGGGAACCCTCTTGCACTGTTGGTGGGAATGTAAATTGATGCAGCCACTATGGAGAACAGTATGGAGGTTCCTTAAAAAAATAAAAATAGAACTACCACATGACCCAGCAATCCCATTACTGGGCATATACCCTGAGAAAACCATAAATCAAAAAGGGTCATGTACCACAATGTTCATTGCAGATCTATTTACAATAGCCAGGACATGGAAGCAACCTAAGTGTCCATCATCAGATGAATGGATAAAGAAGATGTGGCACATATATACAATAGAATATTACTCAGCCATAAAAAGAAACGAAATTGAACTATTTGTAGTGAGGTGGATGGACCTAGAGACTGTCATACAGAGTGAAGTAAGTCAGAAAGAGAAAAACAAATACCGTACACTAACACGTATATATGGAATCTAAAAAAAAAAAAAATGGTTTTAAAGAACCTAGGGACGGAACAGGAATAAAGACGCAGACGTAGAGAATGGACTTGAGGACACGGGGAGAGGGAACGGTAAGCTGGGACAAAGTGAGAGAGTGGCATGGACATATATACACTATCAAATGTAAAACAGATAGCTAGTGGGAAGCAGCCACATAGCACAGGGAGATCAGCTCGGTGCTTTGTGACCACCTAGAGGGGTGGGATAGGGAGGGTGGGAGGGAGACAAGAGGGAGGAGATATGGGGATATATGTATATGTATAGCTGATTCACTTTGTTATACAGCAGAAACTAACACACCATTGTAAAGCAATTATACTCCAATAAAGATGTTAAAAATAAATAAACAAATTAATTAATTAATTTAATTAAATTAAATACTCTACAGGGGGAAAAAAAAAAAAAAGAAGACACAGCATCTAGAAGCCCGCTGGAGTGTCCAGTCCTGCAGGCTTTGGACATGCCAGCCCCCTTGCTCACATGAGCCCACATGTTAAAATCAATTCTCTCTGTATATACACACAACATATACACATGTGCGTGTGTGTCTACACGCACATGTGTATAAGTCGTGTGTGTGTGTGTGTACACACCAGGATACGGGTGTATCCTGGTGGAGGGCCCTGACTTGCCGCTGTCCTTCCTGCTTCCCCTTTACAATCACTGTTACCTGAGGCCTCAGACTCAGTGCCCGGTGGTATGCAAGCCTGGTGTTTCCTTCTGAGCTCTGCCAGCGCTGCCCGGGGTTCCGAGAAAAGCCTGGCTCACACTGTCCTGGCTAAAGACACACAGAAGACCCCCAGAGCCCTCTCACCTGTAACAATCCAGAATGTGGTCAGAGAGCTTACACTCATGAGGCTGGCCAGCAACACGGTCAGCATGCAGACTCCTGGAACAGAGAGGCGGACATATAAGGCCTCAGAAAAATAAACTAAAAACAGGATTTTCTGAATGCGGAATTCCACAACAGGAAGGTCTGCACAGAATACGTTATCATCCCTTCAATACATGTCTTGGGGAAGTCAAGTCTTTTGCCTATTCATTGTTACCTTTTAGCGCACAACTTAATACATGCTATTTCGTGCACAATCCTCTCCTCTGATGCTAAATATTTTCACTCTACGGTCTGCAAAGAGAAGAGGCAATCGTGGCGTATGCAAGAAAGAGGGAGCCACCACCCCTGGAAATCATCTTTAATATTTGAATTTCTAGCTGTCATTTGTTTGGGGTGTCCAATAGTCTGGTCCACCCCCAGTTACACAGCAGCCAGGGCAAGGATAACAGGATGAAGACGGCTACACTAATCATTTAACCATCTTGCAGTGAGTGTTTAATATTTGGATTCTGATTTGCTTCCAGGGAGGTTGTGTGTGTTTGGCGAGGGAGAAACACAGAGGAAGAGGGGGAGGCAGATGATTTCATGGCTTAAAAGCTGCTGTAAAAGCTTTTCCCACTAAGTGCAGAAAAACATTGGACAAAACCCAACATCCTTTCATGAGAAAAACACTCAAGAAACTAGAAACAGAAGGGCACTTCCTGAGCCTGATATAGGGCATCTGGGAACAATCCACAGCTCACGTCACACTTAGTGGGGAAAGACCGAAGCCTCCCCCGAGATCGGGAACAAGATGCGCAGTGACCAGTCTTGCCAGCTCAGTGCCACATTTCACTGGAGGTCCATCAGGCAAGAAAACGAAATAAAAGGCATCTAGACTGAAGGGGATGAAGTAAAACTATCTCCGTTTGCAAATTACATGACCACGTATATAGGAAATCACAGAGAATACGGGGGGAAACTATTAGAACTAATAAACAAGTTCAGCAAGGTTGCAGGATACAAGATAAATACCACAAAAATCAGTTGTATGGGAATGTCAATTGGTGCAGCCACAATGGAAAACAGTATGGAAGTTCCTCAAAAAATTAAAAATAGAACTACTACTATGTGATCCTGCCATCCCACTTCTGGGTATTTACCCAAAGGAAATGAAACTCAAAAAGATACATGCACCCCGATGTTCATTGCAGCACTATTTACAGTAGCCAAGATAAGGAAGCAGCCTGAGCATCTATTGATGGATGCATGGACAGAGAAGATGTGGTGTGTATATAACGGAATATTATTTACCCATAAAAGAAGGAAATCCTGTCATGTGCAATAATATGGATGGACCTTGAAGGTATTACGCTAAATGAAACAAGTCAGACAGAGAAAGACAAATACCATATGCTCTCATTTATACGTGGAATCTTAAAGAAAAAAAATAGGGGCTCATAGATACAGAGAACGGATTGGTAGTTACCAGAGGTAGGGAGTAAATGGGGGCAAAATGGATGAATAGGGTCAAAACGTACAAACTCCCAGTTATAAAATAAAGAAGTCCTGGGGATGTAGTGTGCAGAATGGTGACTAGAGTTAAGAATGCTGTGTTGAATATTTGAACGTTGCTAGGAGAGTGGTTCTTGAAAGTCCTCATCAGAAGGAAAAAATCTGTGCGACTATGTGAGGTGGTGAATGTTAACTACACTTAATGTGGTGACCATTGGGCAATATATACAAATATCAAATCATTATCTTATACACCTGAAACTAATATACTCTTATATGTCAATTTAAAAATCGATTGTATTTCTAAAACTAACGCCGAAAAAGCTGACAATGAATGTAAGA
Organism: Orcinus orca; assembly: GCF_937001465.1. NCBI lineage: Eukaryota > Metazoa > Chordata > Mammalia > Artiodactyla > Delphinidae > Orcinus > Orcinus orca. Next base: position 117,323,510 of record NC_064564.1, on the reverse strand, counting down.
AAACAAGTGAATTGACGATAGCATCCAAAAGAATAAAATACGCAGAAATAAATTTAGGATCAAAAATATAAGACTTAGGGGCTTCCCTGGTGGCGCAGTGGTTGAGAGTCCGCCTGCCGATGCAGGGGACACGGGTTCGTGCCCCGGTCTGGGAGGATCCCACGTGCCGCGGAGCGGCTGGGCCCGTGAGCCATGGCCGCTGAGCCTGTGCGTCCGGAGCCTGTGCTCCGCAACGGGAGAGGCCACAATGGTGAGAGGCCCGCGTACCGCAAAAAAAAAATAATAATAAAAATAAGACTTATACAATGAAAGCTACAAAACATTATTGAAAGCAATTAAAGAAGGCTGAAATTAATGGAAAGATATCCCACATTCATGGATCAAAAGACTTTATACTATTAAGATAGTGGGCTTCCCTGGTGGCGCAGTGGTTGAGAGTCCGCCTGCCGATGCAGGGGACACGGGTTCGTGTCCCGGTCCGGGAAGATCCCACATGCGGCAGAGCGGCTGTGCCCGTGAGCCATGGCCGCTGAGCCTGCGCGTCCGGAGCCTGTGCTCCGCAACGGGAGAGGCCACAACAGTGAGAGGCCCGCGTACCGCAAAAAAAAAAAAAAAAAAAAAGATGGCAATACTTCCCAAATGGAACTACGGATTCATTTGGAAATGCAAGGGATCCAGAATCGCCAAAACAATACGGAAAAAGCAGAGCAAAAGCGGAGGACGCATACTTTCTGATTTCAAAACTCGTTACAAAGCTACAGTAATGAAGACAGTGTGGTCCTGGCATAAAGATAGACATAACAAATCAATGGAATAGAATTGAGAGTCCATAAACAAACCTTCGCATCTGTAGTCAATTGATTTTTGATGAGCAACCAGACAATTCACTGGGGAAAGAATAAATTTTTTCAATAAATGGTATTGGGACAACTGGATATTCACACGCAAAGAAGAAGTTGGACTCTTCCTCACAGCCCTCACGGTGGATGAGGGCTTGCCCAAGAGCTGCGAGGAGGCTGCTGGGGCCAGGCTGCTAGATGACCCTAGAGCCTGCCTGGCTCAGAGCAGCTGGCTGGGTGAGGTCACTGCCTGGTGAGACCCTGGGACGAAGGTTCAGTCATCCTCCAGCTGCATCTGTACAAGAACCTCTGACCTGGGGACTACAGTTCCCCCTTGTTCTAAGTGGGAAACTGAGATGCCAAGATCCCTCCTGGCCTGTAAGTAGCAGCCCTGGGGTTAAAGCCAGATCCCTCTGGTCCAAAGGCACAAGGTTTCCCCTCCCCTGCATCCCCTTTCCCTTAATGGGCTCTGCCTCCTCTTGGGAAATGGAGCCCTGAGCAGGGATGTCAGAGGCCCTCCCCCACACAGACAGGCTGTGGCCTGTTCCCTGGCCTATCCCCATCTGGAACACACTTCACCACTTCACATCTGAAACAGTGTATACACACACACACACACACACACACACACACTCAGAGGCCATGAAACACTGACTCATCCTGGGAGGGCTACCCTCCAATGTTTTCGATTTTACTTAAAAGTCCCAGCTATCGGGCTTCCCTGGTGGCGCAGTGGTTGAGAGTCCGCCTGCCGATGCAGGGGACACGGGTTCGTGCCTTGGTCCGGGAAGATCCCACATGACGTGGAGCGGCCGGAGCCTGTGCTCCGCGGCGGGAGGGGCCGTGGCAGTGAGAGGCCCGCGTACCGCAAAAAAACCCAAAAAAACAAAAAAACAATAAAAAGTCCCAGCTATCCCACTAACTCGGGCATAGCCCACTAAGCAGTGGTGAGGGCAGTGGGGACCTCTGTCTGAGTGTTCCCACTGCCAGGACACCAGATTCCCCCTGCCAGCCCCTGGGCGTGTCCCCTGCAGGGCTCTCAGAGACAGGCACAGATGACCATCGATGCATATGAGCAATTTATACATGTCTCTAGCTGTTTCCTCTGGTTTCTAGAAGTAGATAAACTTAGTTGAAGGGGAGGGTATCAGGGTCCTATTGCCAAGTCACCCTCCAAGAGGAGAGTCCAGGGACCTTTTAACTTCCTTCATCTCTTCACCCAGCTCCTCCCAGACCACCCCTGATGCTGTCCTTATGCTGAATTTGTCCTCTCCTGAGGGGAGGGGGGACAGGGAAAACAGGGAATGCTGGTTTGGCCAGGGGCTGGGTGTTGCCTGTTGACAGAATACTGGTGTGTCTGCCAGGACCCCAGGGCTGGGTCTGCCCCTGCGCACAGCATGTGGGATCTTAGTTCCCAGACCAGGGATTGAACCCATGCCCCCTGCAGTGGAAGCGCAGAGTCTTAACCACTGGACCACCAGGGAAGTCCCTGGCTCACCTCTTTATTACCAGGGAGGGACCAGTGTCCGGAAGGTACACCAGAGAACTTTGTAAAAACACAAACTGAATGAGAAAAACCAATCAGTTGGTCCCAGACCAGGTCCCAGGGAACCAGGTGTTTGCAGCTAAAAATGGAAGCACGACCTTTCAGCCAGCAGTCACAAGCTCCCCGGGCCTGTGCCTGGCCCCTGCAGACTCTGGGGAAAAAAACCCTGCCTTCCAGGAACCTGAGGTCCTCAAGGGAAATCCCAAGGACACAGGCAATGACACCCACAAAGGACCTGGGAGGCTGTGCCCATGCACCAGGCAGATCTGCATTTGCAACTTTAAGCTGCATCATTGTGACCTTGAACAAAGCTATAACCTCTCTGAGCCTTGATTATTGTTTTGTCTCCCATGCTGCTTCTCTGCACAGATCTTCCTTGACTTACAGTGGGGTTACATCCTGATAAACCCATCCTAAGGTGAGAACATACTGAACACCATAGCTTAGCCTAACCTACCTTAAACTTGCTCAGAAGACGTACATTAGCTGGTAGTTTATATTATAATAGAGCTGAACATCTCATGTAATTTACTGAATACTATACTGAAAGTGAAAAACAGAATGGCTGTCAGGGTACAGGATGGTCATAAGTGTATCCTTGTTGAGCCTGGTGATGGAGTGGCTGACAGAGTTGCCACCACGCTGCCCAGCATCACGAGAATATCTCACCGCATAATCTATAGCCAGCCGGGGAAAGATCAAAATTTACAATTCGAATTGTGGTTTCTACTGAATGCCTATAGCTTTCGCCTCATCCTAATTGTATCGGGTTTCTCCCCGGCCCTTGTTACCGCTCCCTTATTTACCATGAGGGGGCCTTCCTTTTTGTCCCTCTGAATGGCCCCTCCGTCGCCACGCCTCTACCACCACCCTCTGCGCTTGGCCTACACTTGGAGACATATAAGACGGTCCCCCTGGGGCTCCTGGAGTCCCTAGGATGAACCAGGGTCAATACAACTCGGACAGGCCTTGGTAAGAAAGTATGGCCAACTCCCTTCACAGAAGAGGAGAAACAGAGGCTCCGAGGGATTCCGGCAGCCGCTCACGGTCTCCAGGCCGGCGTGCCAGCCTCAGGGGCCCTGAGCAAAAGAGTGATGATCCTAACCCGGAAAGTAAGTACGACGTCCAGCTGGTTTCCCATCCGGTGATTGCTTCGAGGCTCTTCTAGAAACAATAAAGTTTTTCCCTCAAATCATTTCCCTGATTTCTCAAGCCCGCACCCCAACCCGGAGTTCCCTGACCCGCGCTCCTCGCCTGGAAGGTGGGTCGCCTGCGTCGGAGGCCACGGCCCAGGTAGCCAGCAGAGGTTAAAAGTCCTGGGACCCCGGCGCTCGTGGACCCTTGGGGACTGGGGGCTGCAGCTGCTGGGCGGGGCGGGGCGGGCGGGTGAGTAGGAGGAGCAGCGGTAGGTGGGCGGGGCACGCAGGGGGGTAGGTGGGGCTGAGGCCGGTGGGCGGGGCGCGCGGCTCCTTTCCCCTCCCCCGAACCCCGCCCGGCCCCGATCCCGGCGGGCCCTTAGTCAGGCCCCACCCAGCGCGCTACTAAAGGCACCCGGCAGGCCCCGGGTTTTGCCGGACTGCAGGCGAACTGAGACCCTGTTTTCAGGGCGGGGCTGCGCCCCTCCGTCTGTTCTAACGCTGGTCCGGCCGCAAGGGGCTGAGTCTGCAGTCCGCAGGGACAGTCACGCTCCCGCGCCGCTCCCTGTCCCCGCCCCGCGCCCGGCCGGAGGAGCAGCGCCGCGAGCCCGGAGCCTGCAGTGGCCGGCCGAAGTCGAGGTGCGCGTCTCAGACCCAAGCTCCTGGGTGCAGATCCCCGGCTGGGGCGGCCGAAGCTTGGGCCTGGTTCTGCGTCGGCGGAGCGGCCCCGGCGGCCCGGGCTCCACCGGAGGAAGAATCCAGCGGAGCCGACGGTCGACGCGGAGCTTTGGAGGACGCCGCGCCCCAAGCCCGGGTGGGGAAACGGAGGTCCGCAGAGGGAGGGAGAGGGAGAGGGAGCGGGCCTGCCAGAGGCCACCGGGTGAGCCGGGGCCAAAGCCCCAAAACTCCGGCCCGGGGATCTTTATCTGACCTCGGGCGGACCCCCGCAGAGCTGTCAGGCTGTGACCCGGGCCGGACCCAGCGCTTTAGAGCCCTTCCCGCACATCAGGGGCGGTGCGGATTGCGTCTTGCCACCTCACCAAGCCCCCTATAGCTGAGGAGGACGCCGAGGCTGTGGTGGAGCGGGCAGGAGAGCGCCTTGCCCAGGGTTACCGCCGAGAGCGGGTGAGAGCTGAAGCGCGTTCCCGCGGTCCCGGGAGAGCCCAGGCCCCCTCTCCCGGAGGAATGCGCTGCTACCACTCCTGCCCCCACCCCCATCCCGGGGGATCTATGCCGCCCCTCCCAGCGCACCCCCCCCCCCCCAGGCCGAGTGTGTCCCCGCGGTGCGGGCTCTGGGCTTGATTTCCGGCGTCCTCACAGTTTCCCCAGGAATCCTTCTCCAAGCCCCGCCCCCCCAAGCGCTGTTCCCCTAGTCCCTAGGATGGCCGCCCTTAGCTTATCACAGAAGGAGGTCAGCAGGGAGACCTGAGAGACAAGGCAGGGAGCCAGGCGCCTTTCCGGCCCAGGGCCTTTTGCAAGGCACCGCAGCAGGCTTTGGCTGAGTCCTGAGCCTCTGTCCTTCAGAACTGCCAGACCTGGGCCTGGGCCCAGCAGGAGGAGGAGACAGCTGGAATCCACATTCCCCGGGTGAGGCCGCCCAGGGGAGGGCAGGGCAGCAAAAATGGGGCCACTGTCCTGTGGATAAGGAGCATTCCTTTGCAGGTGTTCCCCAGACCCCGGAGACACAGGCTCCGAGCCCGACACCTCTGAGAGAGGTGGGCTGATTCACCAAGGCACACCCAGACTCTGCAGGTACCCAGGCTCAGATGCTGCCCACCCGGCGATGCACTGCCCCAGACTAGCCCTGGGCCTGGGGTTCTGCCTGCTGGTGGGCATGGCCCTCTGCTCTCTGTGGTGAGCATACCCCATGGAGCCCTCCCTCCCTACCCCAGACCCCTCCGTCTCTCAGCATCTCAACCCCCAAACCTTGACCCCTTCACAGGATTCCCAGGTCCCACCCCCTTCTCTCGGTGCACCTGTCCCTTCACCCCAGCCCCAGTAAGACTGAACTAGCCTGGCTTATGTATTTTGCTTTGCACTGGCCTGGCCTTCGCACTTGCTCTTTCCTCTGCCTGGACTGTTCTTCTAGCCATGTTAATGTTTATGCTCCAGAATTCACCCTATGTGTTCTTCCCACAAAGCTCTGGGGGCCGCCCCCAACCACCAGCCCCCTGTGTGCAGGGCCTGGCATCAAGAGCATTCCTGTCCCAGGAATGAACGGCTGCACGGCTAATGACTCATTGCGGCTAATGACTCATTGCGGAAGACCAGGAGGCTTTGTCCTCCGAGGTCAGCCAGACCCAAGGAATGATTGGGCGGGGGCGGGGGGAGGGGAGGTGTATCCCAGGTGCACCACGCGGGGCCTGCATTCCCACTGACATGCAGCAAAGTGAGTTTTCAGCCTCACGTGCAAAGTCAGGTCAACAGATGTATTTCCTTCCCAGGGTGTATGTCGAGAACTGGCTGCCGGTCTCCTATGTCCCCTATTATCTCCCCTGCCCAGAGATCTTGTAAGTATGGGCCAGGGCGAATTGGGGGCCCCCGGAGTGGAGGGGGTGAGCGGGTTTTTAAGGTCACTTTGGAGGTTCTTAGGTCCTAAGCTCATGATTCTGAGCAGTTTGATGAGCTGCCACAGGTGTGGAGTGAAATTCCCCCGTTTCAGTCCTTGGGTGTCCTTGCAGTGCCCCCTCCACAGTTGTGACCTTGAGCATGTTGCATAGCTCTGAGCCTCACTTGCTGTATCTGTAAAATGGGATGATAGCGGTGCCCCTCCCGAGCCAGCCAGAGCATGGGGTACTGTAATGATGCCTGTAAATAGCCTGGTGTTGCACCTGGCACGTAGGAGGTGCTCAGGAAAGAGTGCTTTCAGGACTTGACTTCTTTTTCTTTTTTTAATACATTTATTTATTTTATTTATTTATTTTTTTTTGGCTGCACTGGGTCTTCTTAGCTGCACACGGGCTTTCTCTAGTTGTGGCGACCGGGGCCACTCTTCGTTGAGACGCGCGGGCTTCTCATTGCGGTGGCTTCTCTTGTTGCGGAGCATGGTCTCTAGGTACGCGGGCTTCAGTAGTTGTGGCATGTGGGCTCAGTAGTTGTGGCTCGCAGTCTTAGTTGCTCCGCGGCCTGTGGGATCTCCCTGGACCAGGGATCGAACCCTTGTCCCCTGCATTGGCAGGCGGATTCTTAACCACTGCGCCACCAGGGAAGTCCAGGACTTGACATTTTGCGCAATTTTGTGTTCTCTGTGGCTTCAAAGAAGAAATGGACACGTGACCAATCTCCCCCACATAACAAATCTGACATTTTGTCAGTTAAGAGTGAAAAAGATTTGGTTATAGATGAACCTAGAACTTGAAATGATTCCTACTGATTGCGTCACTTTTTATATCCAATATCAAACGTATCTCAGACTTGCCAAGATGGGATGGAACAGTCTGCCGTTCAGATCGCCCCAGCGCTCTTGTCGTTCAGCTGTCATTAGTGAATAATTCTCTGCCCTGGGCAGGTTGTTCTGTGACAGCGCCGGCCTGATCCCAGTGACGTCCTCTCACCGTGCTTTGTTTCATGCCCCAAATAAGTGCTGGTTTATAAGAACCAGTGTGTTTCCCAGCCAAGTCCTCTGTGTCATCAGACTAAAACTAATAACAATAATTTTCAAAGTCCAAAAAAAAAAAGAGTGAAAAAGGTGATTTGGGACAGTCTCAAGGGGACATTTGGCCACCCAGCCTTGTTTTTCATGACAGCAAGAGGAAAGTTTAAAATCTGGATGATAGACTACTAACTAACAACAAAGTGTGTTTCACTATTATAAACATAGAATACAGTAAATTAGGAGGCTGGATAACAGAAAAGACAAAAGAAAATGAAATACCCTCTTGTGTTTTGCTGGTCCAAGTCATACTCTGACTCCAAAGTTCATTGTCAGCTCGTTGGTTGCTACGCTTTCTATCTGAACAGATTGTTCTAAAAAGCAGAAAGGCTGCTTGGTATTGAAAGGAGCTGTGACCACAGCGTTTTTGTGATTTTTATCCAGTTTCCCCAGAATTGGCTTGCTTTTTTGGCATCTGGTCACCATCATTTTATTCCACCCAGGGACTGGGCCCTAATTCTTGAATCCCTCTCCCTTTCCCACCAGCAAGTTTGCAGCATTTAGGTTGTTTCCAGTTTCCCAGCGTTCTAAATCAGTTTGTAATGAGCAGCTTTGGATAGGCCGCTTTTTCCATCTTAAAGATCCTTTCCTTTGGTAAGTTTCTGAGCCAAAGGATATGGCTGAGGTATTCCTCCATCGCGTCAGGTTGCTCTCCAGGGGGACAGGGGCACACACACACTCGAACTCACACAGATATGCCACCCCCTCCACCCCGCTGCAGCTGCATTGCACCTGGGCCGGTGCTGGAAGTATTAGGTGCTATGAAAAACAAAAAGCAAACCACCCATGACTCCAGACATGGGAAATGCGATGTGGTTTGAATTTCATTTCTTTGATTCCTACCAGGCCCTCACCTCCCCCACGCCTTCCCATTAACTGAATTTCCTCTTTGGTGACCCGCCTGCTCCAGCACCTTCTCTCCTTGGCCTGTCGGTGGGTCCTCTATCACCACCCTTGGCCGAAAGTACTTGCTACATTTTTTTTGCTTTGCAGTCTGTCTGTCTTTTGGTTCTACTGAGTTATTTTTTTTTAATAGATTAAAGTTGGAGAGTTTCGTGTGTTTGAAATGGTCACATCTTCCCCTCTGTTCACTTGGATCTCTTCTTTACTTTTAGTTTCATGACCTTCAGAGGTTTGGAAATGTGAAGTTCCTTTTTTTGGCGCTGGCTCATCTGTGGCTTTGGAATTCTTCTGTCTAACCCGTGAAAGTGGCCAGAGCAGAGTTGTGTCCAGGCTGGTGGGGGAAAGGGAAATACTGATGGCCAGGGAAGTGTGGAACAAGGGCCCCTTTCCCCTTCTCACTTCTGACCACCTTCTCAGAGTCCCATCACTTTCTTTTCTTCTTTCTTTTTTTTTTTTTTTTCTTTTTGAAGATGTTGTCTTCTTTATTTATTTTTGGCTGTGCTGTGCAGCACGCAGGATCTTAGTTCCCTGACCAGGAATCAAACCCGCACCCCCTGCAGTGGAAGCGTGGACGGCCAGGGAAGTCCCCCTATCCCTTTCTGAGCAGGGGCCTAACATGTGCTTGTCTGTGTGAAACTAGGGCAGGGGGCCAATTGGATGGATCAACTTTTAAAAATTGTTGCTTCCAGAGTATAGACAGATCACAGAAGGACACATAAAATAGGGTTTCACTTCTAAGAGGTCTCTGGAATAGTCATATTTATAGAGACAGAAGTAGGAACAATGTTCCCAGGGGCTGGGAGAGGGAATGGGGAGTTAGTGTTTCGGGGGAACAGGGTCTCAGTTTGGGAAATGAAAAAGTTCTGGACGTGGATGGGGGTGATGGTTGCCAGACAACGTGAATGTCCTTTAATGCCCCTGAACTGTACACTTTCAAATGGTTAAAATGGGAAATCTTTGTTATGTATATCTTACCACACACACAAAGCATAGACTGAAAAAACTAGGAAAGCTCCAGGAGGCTTAAGCCATCCCATGGTAGGTGACGTACTGAAGAGACCCAAGTGGATGGCAGGCACCCACGTCCTCAGGTGGTCTGAGCCTTACAGGTGAGCTCAGGCCTCTGCTGGAACGGGTTCTGACCCGGTCCCTTGGTAGCCTTGAGCAAGCCTTCCCATCCCCCAGGCCTCACTTCCACCCTGGGGAACGATATTATTGTCCCCATTTTAAGGGTGAGGGAACTAAACCCCGAGGAGTGAGATGTCCGGCCCCTGGTCTCTCCAGCCAGCTGGCGGCAGAGCCAGAGGCATGTCACTGGCAGCCTCCTGTGTCTGACCCTGTCGCCGGCCACCTCCTTCCTTAATCAGCCCTCCTTCCTAATCCCCCCAGGTTGGCCGCAGCTAGTGGGGGCCAGCCACACAGACAGCCTGCCAAGAAGGGGCCAGGGTGCTGCCCTTACCATTCGCTCCGTGCTGGGCACTGGCTGACAGGCCCCGACTTACATACCTCTCTTACCTCTCATGACAGCTCTAAGGGTTAAGGGTGCTGCCTCATTTTACAGATAAGGAAAAATGGGTGTATCAGTCAGCCTTCCACTAAAGAAACAGAACCAGGAAGAGGAAGGGAGACTGACTGACTGACTGACTGATTGATTGATTGAAAGCAATCGGCTTACACGACTGTGGGGTGGCGAAGCCAGTCTGAAATCCACGGAGCGGGCCATCGGGAAGGGTGGGCTGGAACTCTTCGGCAGCAGCTGACACTACTGTCCACCGGCAGAATTTCTTCGTCAGGGAAACCTCAGTTCTATGCTGTAGCTTTTCAACTGCCCATACCGGGCCTGCCAGACTGTGGAGGATGGTGTAGATGTCACTGACATCTACAAAACCTGTACCTTCACAGCGACGCCTTGATTGGTGGTTGTGTAACTGGCTTCTTCAACTGACCATCACCGTAGGTTCAGGTTAAGTAACTCGCCCACCCAGGCTAGAAAGTGGCAGAACTGGGCTCACCGGGCCTTTACAGCTCCTCAGACCTTCTCCCCAGTGCCCAGGCTCTTCCAGAGCAATATGTTTGAAAGAGAGACAGAAAAAGACTTTGGAGACAAATGGTACCAGGCTGGAATCACTGCCCTGCCACACAGTGACCCTGGATAGACCGCCTTTATAGGAGTCCAGCCCCGACAGAGTGGACAGGGCAGTGGGGGTGGGTCAAGGGCGTCTGGGGGGTTGGGGGTGCCTGTCCCATGGGGGTGCTTCACCTTGACCTCATCCTTCCCTGCTGAGTGTTTCTGCCCCCCACCGGCACTAATGGCTCTGTCTCACCTCTCCCACCAGCAACATGAAGCTGCAGTACAAGGGGGAGAAGCCATTCCAGCCTGTGACACCGTAAGCAGACTGTCACTTCCCCCTTTGTGGCCCCGGGGTTGGGGGCTGCCTCCCCTTAACCACTCACCCTTCTTGATTACAGATCACAGTACCCTCAGCCCAAGCTGCTGGAGCAAAAGTAGGTGTTGATTAGGGCCTGGGCACAGAATGGGGAGACCTGGGGTGGAGGCGGGGGTGCGGGCCTCTGATCTGGAAGTTGGGGTACTGGAGGTGTCCACTGGCCTCGGGGTCTGGGTAGTCTGGGACCTGGGCTCCGGTCCAGCTCTGTCACTAGCTGTGTGACCTTGGACAAGTTAGCCAACCACTCTGGGATTTTTCTGCACAGGTGGATAATAATAATACCCACCTGATAGGAGGTTGGAGGACCAGATGAGACGGTGTTTGCAAAATGCACAGCAGGGAATTCCCTGGCAGTCCAAGTGGTTAGGACTCCGTGCTTTCACTGCTGGAGGGCCTGGGTTCAATCCGTGGTCAGGGAACTGAGATCTCTCAAGCTGCGTGGCGCGGCCAAAAATAATAATAATAACGCAGAGCACTGTGCCTTCTGCGTAGCCGTGCTCGATCCGTCGTTGATGATGATGTTGATGACCCCCGTCTCCGAGGCACTTAGCGGGCACCGGAAATGCCAGGCTCCTCTAGACACTGGGCATGCGTTAACTCCTGGTCTTGACCACGCTGGGAAGTAGCTATGACTATCCCCACTTTCCACATGAGGATACTGGGGCCCAGAGACGGGGATGAAGCTGCCCAGGGTCACACAGCTTTGGCAGGGCCAAGATGAGAGGGAGGCTTTCCCAGGGGAGGGTCTCAGCCCCCACGGCCTCCTCTGCTGCCAGGCCCACAGAGTTCCTGACGCTCACACCCTGGCTAGCGCCCATCGTCTCCGAGGGAACCTTCGAGCCGGAACTTCTGCGTCATATCTACCAGCCGCTGAACCTGACCGTCGGGGTCACGGTGTTTGCCGTGGGGAAGTGAGTAGTGGGCTGGGCTGGGCTGGGGGAAGGGGGGTTATAAATTCTGAGCCCCAGGAATTTATAGTCTGGAGAGAGACAGGACCCCAACCCGGGCACCAGGGAGGCCCTGAACCAGGTGCTGTGCAGGTGGGAAGGTACAGAGTGGAGTATGCTGGTGGGAGGGGAGCTTCCTGGAGGAAGGGGGTCTGGCCCTGGCATGGAAGGGGGGAGGGGGAGGCAGCCCAGGTGAGGGGGCAGCAGGAGCCTTTGTCAGGAGACACCCTTGTCCCTTCACCCCTTCTGCTTCCCCTGAACCGTCCAGGCAGGTGTGAAGGAGTGGAAAGCCCCCCAGACCACCGCATAGAATTGGGGGTCCGTGATCAGGCCACAGGCAGGTCAAGAGACCCAGGCAGAGCCGGCCCATCCTTGGGGACCCTCTCTCCTCCAGCCTCCGGCCTGCGGGCTCTCTGGACACCTCCTGTTTTCCCCTCTCCTTCCTCACCCCGCCTGCCCTTTCCTTTAGGAGCCATCACCTGGCAGCTTCCCTCTGGGTCCCTTTCTGGGACTCCTGAGAGAGGGACCCTAATGGGTCCCCAGCAGCTAAGCACTGGCCAGATGATGGATGGCCCAGCGGGGATCAAGGGACCCCCCCACCGCTGGCCCAATCGGCACCCAGCACCCAGCACCACCCACCTTCCCTTGACTCGGCCACTTCCCCGTTTCTTGGCTCCTTTCCTCTCTGAGGCTCAGTGTCTGTGCCTAGGAGGTGGGGACTGTGGTCCCTGCCTTCTAGGGAGTTTATGAGGCTAGAAGGAGAGAAGAATCCCTTAGAACACTGCCTGGCACTTAGTAAGTGCTCAGTAAAAGTTAGCTCAGTCTGTGAATATGAGTCATCAATCATCATTATTAGGACGGTCTTAAGAGGTTGGTACTAAGATGGTGGGAATTTGACAGACAGGGACCCCGAGGGGCGGACCTGAGTGACTTCTTGAGATGGGAAGCTGGGAGGTGGACCCCAGCCCGGCCAGCCCCAGCCCTGTCCGTGTGGTGCTAGCACCTAGTGGGGACCCAGGCAGTGGCCCCGCTGAGGCCACGGGGCATGATGGGATTCTCTCCACCAGGTACACCCAGTTCGTCCAGCGCTTCCTGGAGTCAGCCGAGCAGTTCTTCATGCAGGGGTTCCGGGTGCACTATGTCTTCACTAACGACCCCACGGCCGTTCCTCGGGTCCGGCTGGGCTCTGGCCGCCTCGTCAGCATCATCCCCATCCTGAGGCACTCCCGCTGGGAGGAGATCTCCACACGCCGCATGCAGAGCATTAGCCAGCACATTGCCGAGAGGGCGCACCGGGAGGTCGACTACCTCTTCTGCCTCGATGTGGACATGGTGTTCCGGAACCCGTGGGGCCCCGAGACCTTGGGGGACCTGGTCGCTGCCATTCACCCCGGCTACTTCGCTGTTCCCCGCCAGCAGTTCCCCTACGAGCGCCGGCCTCTTTCCACCGCCTTTGTGGCGGATGGCGAGGGGGATTTCTATTATGGCGGGGCGGTCTTTGGGGGGCGGGTGGCCGAGGTGTACGAGTTTACCAGAGGCTGCCACATGGGCATCCTGGCAGACAAGGCCAACGGCATCATGGCGGCCTGGCAGGAGGAGAGTCACCTGAACCGCCGCTTCATCTCACATAAGCCCTCCAAAGTGCTGTCCCCCGAGTACCTCTGGGATGACAGGAAGCCCCAGCCCCCCAGCCTGAAGCTGATCCGCTTTTCTACCCTCGACAAGGACACCGACTGGCTGAGAAGCTGATGGCTGAGCCGGGGCTGCCGTGGATAGGGGGGACCCCAGTGAGCGCCCAGCTCACCGGAGCCTCCGTGCAGCGGTGCCTCACTTCTCAAGCCTTAAGTGAGACCTGCCCTGTGCTGTCCACCTCTCAGTCTGCCAGCAGAATCCAATGGGAAAATGGGCCTGTGAAGCCCTTTGTAAACTGTGAAGGGTGGTGCGCATATGAGGAGAACGCCAAGATCATGTAGCCTGTGTCCCAAGAACAGCAGGACAGGAGGCGGGGAGACCAGAGGTGGAAAAAGACAGGGCCCGGCAGGCCTCACCCAGCACACGTGCCTTGGGGCAGGCTCTGGAGTCTCAGCCCCGCCCAGTACCTCAAATTCCCCCTCTGTCCCCCTTCTGTTGCCTGTTGCCCTTAAAGTTGCACTTCTAACACTGTGTGAAAGGCATCCCGGACCCCTTTTCTCTGGCTCCAGGAGTCCTGGATACTGTGATGTCCCCCAGCCACACGGAGCCAGTCCCTCGCTCAGGTCCCTGAGGGAGCCTTTGAAATCGCCCAGGTCTAGGCTCGCTCTGGTTTCATGTCCCACCTCCCTTGAGGTGCACCACACTCCCTGGTACCAGCCGCCTCCTTTGTAAGAGGGTTTGGGCAGTTTTTAATAAAGGTGGCGTGTGCTTGGCCCTAACCGGGGTTTCTTCACCTGCACATCCGGGTATCTTGGCCACCAGCCCGCAGGGATGCAGACAGCCTGGGTTGCAAATACACTCAGCTCGGGTGGGTGTGGTCAGGGTACAGTTTTCCAGAGAACCTGGGCTGATGCCGCTGCAACAGACAGGGTTTCACCCTGCTTCTCCTGGGAGATGGGTGAAGTGGAAGTGTCGCCAGATATGTTCTCCTGCGTTGGGGGGCGCAGAGCCCACCAGCTGGATACCCTGTGGGGTCTTGGTCCCTGAGCACGTAGCAAATATGTCTGCCGGGGTTCCTGCATCCGCGGTCAGCCTTAGCCCTGGGATGCCCCTGGCAGGCCTGGGGCCCCAAGGCCATGGTGCAGGCCCAGGATTGGAGGGTCTTCAGAGTCCTGCGGTGGTTCCCTCTGCCTGGTGGGACAGAGATGCAGTGGGGGGTGGCCCAGTGTCCACTCCCCTGGGGGCAGCAGCATCTTTCCACGTAAGGCAGGGGCGGAGGGCGGGGGGCGATGCGGTCTGTGGCCACGTCGGGAGGAGGAGGAACCCACCCACCTGACCACCCCTGGCAAAACGGGGGCCAGCCCCAAGTCCACTCTTCCTGCAGCCTGTGTTTTGGGCGGCAAGCAAGGACAGACTGCAAGAGTGTGGACAGACTGAGTGACTGCTGTGAGGAGACAGCCTGCGCTAGAGAGGACGGTCAGGGAGAGGCCCCGAGGGGCTCCCTGGGCAGAGGGACAAGGGTGGACCCATGGCCCATGTGTCGCTAGTGGGGAGCACCTTAACCATGGTGCCTGGACCTGCCCCAGGGTGTGTGTGAGGCCAGCAGTGTTGAACGGGCAGGCCCTGCCTTCAAGGAGCTTCCATGTTGGAGCATGGAGAGGGCCCTTAATGTGGAGACCAGAGAAGCCCTCAGGAGCAGGTGGCCCTGAGGCCCGGGCAGCACCATCCTTGCTGCGGGGAAGTGAGCCCCTTCTCACTCCCAGCCCAGCTGATGGGCCCTTCTCAGCCGTGGCTCAAACCCCAGGCACTGTGGCTACCCTGGTCTCCATCCCAGGGCGCAGGCCTCAGACACAGTGGAGTGAGTTACAGTGCCCAACTCCTGGACCCAAACCGGGGTCCAGGCTACTTTCCAAAAAGGAGCTGAGGGCTTGGGGCCAGAGCTGCTCCATGGGTGGGAAGAAGGGGACTGGTAGGAGTGGGAGGGGTGGCAGGAGACAGGCCCGACCCAGCAGAGGGAGGGGGAGTGCCGGAAATAGAAATAGACAAAATTACAGATGCAAAATATCTGCAGTGCCCCCTGCCAGGGAGGCCCCTGAAACTTAAACTTGCTGTCCCCTCATGGCCACCTGCCACCTCCCCACTCCCTACAGTCCAGCATCCCTGCTCTGCCACAGAGTCTGGCCCTGCACACCTCCACTCGCACAGCCTGCTGGTCAGGCCTCCCTGTCCAATCACCTGACCAATTCCTGGGGACAGACTCCTGACATCTCCAGGAAGCCTGCCTTGACTTATTCCCCCTCCAGGGTGGGTGCCTTTCAGTGTTCCCATAAATCCTCATCCCTATGTCATCATTGACAGTGTTCTGCCCATCTCCACCCCTTTCCCCAGTTGGTAAACCCCAAAAGGGTACAGATGGCGGTCAGCCAGGTTTACCCTGGTACCCGAAACCCAGGAGGCATTCCATGAATGTTTGTTGAATGACTGCATGAATGTGAGGCAGCTGAGAGAACACGGGTTTGAGTCTGTCCTAGCACACGAGGGATGCTGGGCAGGTTACTCTATCTCTCTGAGGCCCTGGGGTGACGATCAAATGGGATTATGGCTGGGAGACCTCTGGGCACTGACTTCTGGGCACGTACTCGGAGAAGTAGATAGGTCTGGGACCTAGCTAGGCAACATGCCCAACCCTGGGAGAGGGCAGATGACCATCATAGCCCCCACTGTGCAAAGGAGGAAACTGAGGCAGACCCCATCCCTGGCTGCATCTCAGGGATGCATGCTTGGGTGGGGTGAATAACGTACCCACTGAGCTCCTTCCAGTTGAGATGCTGTGGCTCTGATAAAGCCACATGGATCGTGTCCCCTGCTGTCCCCAACCTGCAGTGATCCCCAACTCCTTGCCCCACACTCAGCCCCCTGTGTGGTCTGGTCCAGACACCCTCCCCAGTGTGTGCACCCCTCACTCCTACCCCAGCCTCCCTACAGCCTTCCTCTCCCAGGGACCCCACCAAGCCCTCCCCCCCTCAGAGCCCCTGCCTGCAGCGCCCCTCCCTGAAGCCCCCCATCCGAGAGGGACTCACCTCCAAGCTGGGCTCAGAGGCCACAACCTTGGGCTCCTGTGCAACCACAGCCTTTGGGGTCAGAATGATCTGGGTTGAAACCCACAGCGGGGCCACGTCACAGCCCTGTGACAGGCAATCTCGTGTGGTGACTCTCAGAGCCTCAGTTTCCTCCACTGAAGATAAGGTCAGTCACTCTGACCTTGGGAGGGAGTGTTGGGGATTAAAGCAGGGGGAAGGTGCCCAAAGTGCTTGGACTCAGGAGGTCGTCTGGCTGAGGGCGCCCAACACAGGACAAGGCCTCTGATGGTCAGCGCAGGCTCAGTGAAGGTAAAGAGCAATGATTCCGAGTCCCCCGTTCACTTAGAGCTGAGTGACCTTGAGAGCTGAGGCCACTGTTCACAAATAAAAAGTCAAAATCACTGAGCACCCAGGGGGTGTTCTTACTAACACTAACTACCGCCGACAGTCATTCAGCCAGTGGTGGGCCCCTCCTCCCTGGGCTCCTCCAGCCCCCTTTCACCAGCCAGGGCTGCAGCTGGCGACAGGCTGGACCTCGTGTCCGGAAGTCCTGCCAGGAAAACAAGGAAGGGAGTGTAGGGGGGTGGTGGTAGGGGCGGCTTGAACTTCTTTTCTGTACCCCGTGTCCACTGCCGCCTCCAGGACTGCCTGTCCCAGCCATGCGCTCATGCGCTGAGCTGGCCCCAGCAGGTGGCATACGGGGTAGGACGGAAGGATGGGGGTGTACAAGCTCACATCTCCAGGTCTACACTACCACCCGGCCCAGCCCCCGCCCGGTTGCGTTTGGGGCGGCTGGAGGTCCTAGGGGGCACAGGAGGAACAGAGCAGGTGGCGGAGGTGGGAGACGCGCTGTGACTCCCCGGTGCGCTGCGCGCGAGCGCGCGGCAAGGCGGGGCTCACGTGCACGCGACGTCCACGGGCCCGCGCAGGCCCCGTGTGCGCTCCCGGCCGTAGACTCTAGGCCCTGCTGCCCCGGCGGGGTCCACCCGCGTCACCCGGCGAGAGGGAGACCGCTGCGCGTCCCCGAGCTCGCGCGGCGGGGTCCGCCCCTCACCCTGCGGTAGGCAGGGCAGGGGCGGGGCGGGGCGGTGCCGCGGCGGTCCCCGCCCACCCGGCCGGAGCCCGGGAGCCCGGGCGGAACCCAGCAGCGGGGCCCGAGCGGCCGGCGGCGCGGCGCAGACAATGGGAGCGGCGCTGGCGGCGGCGGTGGCGCTGGCGGAGCCCCGGGCCCGGCGGGGACAGGAGGCCGCGCCATGAGCCCCGCAGCCGGGCGCTCCCCTGCGCCGCGCGCGGGCCGAGGCCAGCGGCCTCTGCGAGCCCTGGGCCCCGCCCTGGGGCCGGCGATGTGCTGCCAGGGCTGAGGATGATGGTAGATTGCCAGGTGAGTGCCCCGCCCGGCCGCGACCGCCCTCCCCACCGCCAGGGGGTGGAGGAAGGACCGCGTGCCCGCCCCCCCCCGCCCGCACCCCATCCAGCCGGGAAGGAGCACCGCGCCGAGTCCACGCTGAGCGCGCGCTTACGCAGCAGTTCCGCGTCCCACCCTTCCTGGTACGGCTGGGAAACTGAGGCCAGGAGAAAGACACGGACTGGCCCGGGGCCACGAGGTGGGCAGAGTCCAGAAGAGAAGGGAGGGTTCCAGCCTCCAATGCCAGTGCTCAGCCACTATCATGGGGTTTCCTTTGGGAATGAGAGCCCCTAAGATTCTGGGGGACCCCTGTTCACCCCACCCATGAGGGGCCCTTTCCTCTCGGTATCCCGACGCGCCCACAGGTACATGCACACACATTGACTTCACAGGTGGGGACCATGGCGTAGATCCAGAGGAGAGTGGACACAGAAGTGACAAGGGGGAAAGAAGAAATTGGTTGGAGGAAGCTCTACCACGGGGCAGGACCATCTAGTCTCCTGGCAACATGCCCAGGGCTCAAAGCGTGAGGGACACAGGTGCCAGGCAGATGCGCTGGGCGTCTCCAAGGTTCCCGGGGGTCGGCGTAGGCAGGAACAATCCCCAGGGCAGCCTGCAGAGGACAGTTCCTCGGGTCCTGCATCCACCACTCTGGGCACCTGGAACTAGGATGAGATTCCCCCGTAGCGTGGAGGGAATTACAGGAGAGAAGTCCTTGGTTTACTCCACTGTAATTTGGGGTGCATAGATGGAGTGATCCCGAGGGTCCTGCAGCTCGTAGAAGAGTCTTTTGCCCTTGGTTCTCCATCCCTGACCCACTGTCTCCAAGTCTTCCGGTTAGAAAATGCTTTCTACTCCTTCGAGGTCCTTCTGAGCAGGGGGCAGCCTGGGGGCCTGGGGACCTGGGGACCTGGGTGGTACAGAATGAGGCAGAGCATTGGACCACGTCTTTGTTGGCACCTGGGGGTCCTCATTTGGAAGTGGGTGGAGTCACTGCCCTGGTTGGAGTGAGGAGGCCTCCGGAGTGAACTGGACACCAGGACAGTGGCGGGAAAGAGGGGAGCAAGAGAGGCTTCTGAGGTCCTGCACATCGCCCCTGGAGCCGGCAGGTCCTGCTCCTTTGCCCCTCCGGCGTAGGGAGAGTCGCTGCCTTGACTACACCCAAACAAAGGTGTGTGTTTTGTTTTCTGGTTTTCCTGCCTGGGGCTGCAGTGCTGGGGATGACCACCAGGGGGCGGGCTGTGCTCACTCTGCTCAATGGAGCAACTGGAGCAGGGAAGGGGCACCCGGGAGTCATTCTGGGCATCCCCCTGCCTCCGACCCAACAGGCACCTTTTATTGCTAGCCTCCAGGTCCACAATATGAGCTGCTCAGAGGCAGGAGGGGGCTCCAAGATCCTCTATTGATTCAGCTACTGTGCCCTGGGCACTCACCCAGGAGCTCACAGCTTGGAAGGGCAGATGGACAAAAGCAGGAAAGCAAATCCCCGTGAGAGAGAAGAGCAAGTGCTCTAGGGAATGAGTCAGGGCCCTGGAAGGAGGGCCAGGAGCCCCTGGAGGGTCTAAAAGGCCTCCAGGGTGACGTTGATGCTGTGACCAGAAAGACAAGAGCAGCCTAGCCCTGCACACTCTGTGAGCAGTGAGCCTGGGGGAAGGTCAAAGGTGCAGAGACTTGGAAACAGAAGATTTTGTAGCCAGGAGGAAGTGAGACAGGAGCCAGTGTGGCTGGGAGAGCTGAGAAGGAGACCGGGGAGGAGGGCAGGGCAAGACCTGGAAGGACGTCCCGGTGTCTGTGCCATGCAACAGCATCCCCTAACGTAGCACGTACAAGGACAAACACTGACCCTCTCAGTGTCTGTGACCAGGAGGCAGGCTCAGCTCAGCTGGGAGCCTCTGCCTCGAGGTCTCCCAGGAGGCTGGGCTGTGGTCTCAACTGAGGCTCAGTCAGGGTGGGGTCTGTCTCTGAGATCATTCTCGGGTTATTGGTGGGATTCATCTAGGCAATGGGTGGGTGCAGAGAGATATTCCGGAAGGAAATGTCCTGTGGTCAGGGTTGATTTGAGGAGGGGAGGTTATGATGCTGAAGATGAGAATGATGATTGGGTCTGGCATCTACCAAGTGCTCACCTGCGCTCCATCCTCACTGCCCCGGGTCACCTGCATGGTCATCAGGTTCCTGGGCTCTGCCTGGAACACTGGCTTGGCTGCACTTGGCTGGGGTAGCAGAGGTGGGACTTGGTCCACTGGAGGTGGGGTGGTGTATTAGTTTCCTTCAGCTGCTGTAACAAAGTACCATAAACTGTGTGACTCAAAACAACAGAAATCTATTCTCTCTTAGTTCTGGAGGCCACCATGCTCTTTGAAGACTCTAGGAGGGAATCCTTCCTTGCCTCTGCCAGCTTCTGGTGGTTGCCAGCAATCCTTAATGTTCCCTGCCTTGTAGACGCATCCCTCCAAACTCTGCTTCCATACTCACGTGGCCTCCTCTGTGTGTATGTGTCCAGTTTTCCCTCTTCTTATAAGGACACTGGTCATTTGATTAGGGCCCACCCTACTCCAGTATGACCTCAGCCTAACTTGATCATGTCTGCAAAGACCCTATTTCCAGAGAAAGACAAATATCATGTGATATCGCTTATATGTGGAATCTTTAAAAATGGCGCAAATGAAGTTATTTACAAAACAAATAGAGTCACAGATGTGGAAAACAAACCTATGCTTACGAAGGGGGAAAGCTGCGGGGGGAATAAATTGGGAGATGGGATTGACATGTACACACTACTATATATAAAACAGATAACTAATAAGAACCTGCTGTATAGCACAGGGAACTCTACTCAGTACTCTGTAATGGCCTATATGGGAAAAGAATCTAAAAAAGAGTGGATATATGTAGATGTATAACTGATTCACTTTGCCGTACAGCAGAAAGTAACACGACATTGTAAATCAACTATAATCCAGTAAAAATTAATTTAAAAAAAAAAGAGTGCTCCTAAAAAAAAAAGACTATTTCCAAATAAGGTCTTATTCACAGGTGCACAAGGTTAGGACTTCAACTTACCTTTCGTGGGGACACAGTTCAGTCCACAACAAGGACACAGAAGTGATTCTACCCCCGAAGGCCAGGTACCCAGGTGTCCTCAGGGATGGGGGCAGCAGTTGGGGTCTGATCAGGTCTCCGGGGCTTGGCCCCCGGCTGGAGGTTCTGGGGTGTGAGTGGAGCCTGGGGGTGCCCTGTCGGGGACAGCACGGCTCCCCAGCTCGGCGCGTCCTGACGCAGCACCAGCAGGTGGCGCTGTGCCCTCCTTGCGACGGCCCCGGCGCGGCTCTGAACAGCCGCGGCGCGTAGACAAAGGTCTCACCTTCCAGTTGCGAGGAGACGACAGACACAAAATTGTAAACAGTCCAGGAGCACAGTCAGTTCAGAGGTGACGCGCTGCGGAGGAAATCAAACGAGGCGGGGCCCCGGGGTAGTGACTGGGTGGCGACCTGGATGGGCCGCCACGGGGCCCGACCCCGTCAGACCCACAAGGGTTAGTTTTTCGTTTCCTGCTATACCTGCAAGCTGAGCCGACCCTTCTCAGCTGCTTGCAGGGGCCCTGCAGCTATGATTACACTGGGGGTGGTTTCCAGACAGCTCTCCCATTACCGCCGGCCGGGTGTCCGTGCGTCCCAGATGTTGGGGGGATCACAGAAGGCAGCCATGGGGATGGGTGGGCAGGCCGAGCAGGTCAATGCTTGAGGGGTCCCTTCCCCAGAGACCCTGCCCAAAGGGGGCGATGCTGCCTGAGCTCTCCCATGGCCCGCCTGGTGGGGTTCTGCCCGGTTGTACAAAGCGGGGAGCCCCATCTGTTGCCGAGGACCAGGGCCCCTGGGCTCCCCGAGGCATCACTGAGATGCAGCAAAGTGCCCCGCGTGGCCCTGGCCCGGGAGGTGGAGGCCGTTTCTTCCTGTGTCCTTTGGGCGCTTCCGCATCTCACAAGGCCGGGGCCAGTAGCCCTTGGCGGTGGGTCACTGAGGGATTTACGCAGCAGATGTTCATTGAGGGCCTCAGAACTGAGCACTTGGCCCGTGCGGAGCACCTTGACTCCCATCTGAGGGGATCTGACCATAGACACGAGGGACAAGGGTATAGGACAAGCAATAGATCCAGTGGGGAAGGCATTGGGCTGGGACCCTGGGGACCTGGGTTTGGTGGCCGCTCGGCCAGCAGTGGCACACTGGCCACGGGGCCACGCTCTGTAGAGTTCTAGGCCACTCCCACACCTCCATCCCGGGCTGCGGAGATGCCTGTTGTAACGACAGCCAGCCCATGGCACCTTCCCTGCGTCCGGCCTTGGGCTGCAGTGTCTCGCTGTATCTGCAAGATCAGCCCTGCTGCCATCCTCACTTTTGGGAAACTGAGGCCCTGGAAGGCCCAGGGACTCCCACAGCTAGATAGTGGCAGGGCTGGTGAGGGCGCGTCCCTGCGTGCAGACAAGCCTGGGAGGGGCTCGGCATGGGCATGGGCGTTGGGGGCAAATTCCTTCCAATTACAGTGAGCTCCCAACGGTCAGGGCAGGGCAGGCCCCAAGGTGGTGGTTAACAGCGGGAGTGGAGACGTAAACAGAGCTAATGAACCCCTTTGTCCTCACCCCGCTGTAATGAAGGCTTTGAACTCTGTTCTCTGCATTTTCTTAGGGTTCTGGGTTTTTGAACCTCAGTGAGCCTTCTCTTAGGGTCACGGCTGAGTGGTCTCCCTGGGGGTGGGGGAATGAGGTTTTGGGGCGTCAATGTCTCCTCCCAGGGCAGCCAGGCCAGGGTGAGGAGGTGGAGAGGAGAGGGCATCTCCCTAAAAATGATAAGTCCCAGGAGAAAGGAGAGTTCCCATGGCAACCGGGAGGAGTTGCTTGGCAACTACGGGTCCCCAAAATACTTGCCTGCAGGAAGGCTCGGGGCTGGGGCTTTCCCATGGCCTGTGTGTAGCCTTAGCCACTCTGGCTGATCTACCACACCCTCCTCTTCCACCCAGCAGCCTCAACCTCTGAGTCTTCCTGAGGGAAACCCTAGCCTGCTCCCCGCTCCCCATTGCCCCACCCTGCCAGCCAGCCACCGGGCATCAGGCCAGTCTCCTAGCAACGGCTATTTCCTGGACACCTGAGTGACAGTTGATGGTAGCAGAATGTCATAAAGTGCAGGGTCAGAGGGCACAGCAGGTGGAACACAGTACCAGCCAGGGTTGGGGGGAGTATGGTGTTTTGTGCTTTGCACCCCCTGCACGCTGAAGCCATGAGTCACCTGGGCCTGGAGCAGGGCGGCAACGCAGGGTGTTGCTGGAGGGGGCGACGGGTAGAGCGCTGAGATAGAGGATTTCTGTTCTGGGCCGCCTTGCAGACTTGGCTGTGTGGCCCTGGCATGCCCCTTCTTACTAGCATCAGTTTCCCCGTCTGTAGTCACAGCTACCCTTGTACCCGTGTGTTCACCATTCAGTGCATAAATTATGCCACCTATGGGGCCTTGGGGTGGGAGGGTGAGGGACCAGGACCAGGCCAGGCACTGCTTCTTCATCTGCCCATCTGCATCCGTCTCCACGGTCCAGGGGAGGCAGGCGGCCTCGTGCTTAAGGCCATTCACTGGCTTTGGAGATGGACACCTGTGTCTGTATCCCAGCTCAGTGCTTAGCACTCAGTGTCCTGGAACAGGCATTAAACCCGTGGTGGCTCACTGCTCCCCAGTGTGAGGAAATGGGGTGCCACGGGGATGGAAGGCAGTCTGGCCCTGTGGGCCTCTTAGGAGCTGCTTTAGTTTGTGGGCACCGACCCCGTGCCCAGCAGCCCCAAGGACAGGGATGAGGGCTGTGGGTAGCCAGGAAGGAGCCCCTCGACCACAGGACAGGGTGGCGTGTTGGAAGGGAGGAGAGGCTGGTAGGGGCCAGGCTGCCCAGTGGTTGGATTTTGGAGCTGGGCAGGGAGGAGTGGGACTGCTGGTGACCCCGAGCCAGGATTCTAGACTGACCGTGACCGTTCACTCTCTGAGTGACCTCGGGCCATCGTCTCACCCCTCTGTGCCTCCCTGGCCGCATCTGTCAAACGGGGAGGGGGCGTGCCCACCTCCAGGGTTGGGGGAGGCTCCGGCGACACCCGGTAACCCGGTGCTGGACACCTGTGTTCGGCGTGCGGGCAGCGCGGGGCTGCCGGACGATCCTGGCCTTGACTGCCCAGTTCCCGCACCCCCGTCCCCAGCCCTCGCTTCTAGCGCAGCGGGGGGAGGGGGCGGGGCGAGGACGGCGCAGACAATGGCCCGGGACCCGGGCGCCGGCAGCAGTGCCCGGAGCGGGGCGTGGCGGCGCGCCCCTGCCGGCGTTCATGCTGGTGGTCCCGCCGCCGAGCGCGCGGGCAGACGAGGTGAGCCCCAGCCCCGCGGGTAGCCGGGGAGGACGGGCAGGAGGCCACCGGCGCGGGAGGGAACCAAGACGCGGGGGCACTGCCCCCACCCACCCTGGGCTTTCTGCAGGGAGGGAGCTCAGTTCACCGAAGTGAGGCAGCTGGGCCCTTCCCCCACTCCACCCCACCCCTCAGGGTAAGAGGGGGCGGGTCCACCCCGGGGCTGGGGGGGCACCCCAGATCGTCTCCGCTTTCTGGGTTGGGGTCCAGAACCGGTTTACTTGGGGAAGGCACAGGGCCTCTTCTCTGGTACCACCTGAGAGTCCAGGTGTGCCCACCTGACTCTTTGGAGCTGCGGTGGGGAGGGGGTGACCCTGGACGGTGGAGAGGAAAGTCCCCTTGGCCAGTGAGTGACCCTGAGCCCCAAAACTTACCCACCTCCCAGCCCCTCCACTCTTGGAACTCCACCGTGACCACAGGCCTTTGTCGCAGGAGGCCCTTTCCCAGTAACTGTCCAGCTCAGAACTGGGAGGGTGAGAACGTGGGGGGGAGGTGAGGAGGACAGTGTTGAAGCCATTGGGGCTGCCACCATCTGAAATGAATCTGTTCCAACGAGATTCTTGCTGCTACCCACCCCCATCTGTCTGGGCTGTGGCCCATCTCCATCACCATCTGTAAGGGAGGCCCTGGCCCCTGGTCATGTGGGAGGTGAGGCTGTCTAGAGGTCAAAGGGGAGAGAGAAGTCTGGGGCGATTTGCGGCCTCCAGACAGGTAGATGCCTTCGCTCCTCCCTGCCTTGCTTGCCTCACCTGTGGACTCCCTGGATGTCAAGGTGTGTGAAATGTCCCTGAAGCACCTGGCACGGGCACAGGCAAGCCCTCTGCAGGTGGCAGGAAATGCCTTGAACCCTTCAAGGAAGGCAGGTGGCTGTGTGGCCCACCAGCTGTGTGGACAAGCAGTGGTGACCACCCTTGGAGAGCTGGGGGCAGGGCGCCAAGTTGAATCCCCGCGTATTTCCAGCTGGGGAGACTGGGGCCCAGAGAAGCTGAGAAGATTGTCCAGGCCGTACAGTGAGCTTTCCCTGCGTAGCCTTCTTCCCTGAAGTCAGCGTTCCAGGCCCCTGACCACCCCCCACCACTGCTGCCCCCATAGGGACTGGAAGGTGCGGACTGGAAGGTTGCCCTTTGACCTTCTAGTTGCTCGGGGTTGAAGTTCAAGGGCGAGGCAGTCTACCTGGCCTGAGGCCCTGGGTGGCCAGGGAGGTGGCAGCTGCGGACTTTGGGGGCAGGGAGCTTGTAGGTGGGCAGTGCCGCGTCCGCGTCACGGCAGACGGCTGCAACGACTGCCATTCTCCAGGATTTCAAAAACAGTTTCTTTCACGGCCACTTGGGACCAGGAAATCCCAGCACAGAGTACGGGCCTCCTTCCTCTCTTACCAGCCCTGCCGGGAGCAGGCATGGGGTGTCGCTGAGGAAGCGTGCTCACTGAGTCTGGGGACGTGGGGTGGCCATCGCCTGGCAGTATGAGGTACAGGCGAGGCTCCTGGGGTTGGGTGTCCCATCCTGCACATGGACATGCGAATGTCTTGGGAGCATCCCCCTGCCTTTGGGTGAATATGTGCACATCTGAGTGAATTTGTGACCACGTCTGTCATCACGTGCCAGTAGTGTGCACGGCAGTCCGGCAGTGGCTGAGCGAGCACACGTGTGAAAGGACACGTGCAGACTCACGACTGGTGCCTGGGGGGGGGAGAGCGTGGATCGTGAGAGCACAGGCATGTGTGCACATGCGTGCATGCAGGCATCTTGCCTTTTCAGAGCACCAGGCCCAAGCCTTGACCATGAGGAGGCCGGACCCCTCAACCTCTCATCTTTAAATGGGTTGAGAAGTGTGCCCAGCTCACAGGGCTCCAAAGTGCTTAGCACACGCCTGGCACGCGTGGGCACGCTCTTGCGGTCGCGTGGAGACCTATACAGCTCTTGGAGGGTCCCCAGGCAGAGGAGGCCAGCTGGTGCCTTGGCGCCCCTGTCCCTTGTCCCAGGTATGAGCAGGTAAAGGCGCTGGAGTCTCGCCTTCTGTGGGAGGAACCAAGGAAGGAGCAAAGTCCAGGGCTTGGCAGAAGGACAGTGGACGGTGGGAGGGTGGGACAAAGGCCGTGAAACCGTCACTCAGCCCCAGGGCATCCTCTCGCCCTCCCACCCCCGCCACCGGCCTGCTGGAGAAGAACTGTGAGAAAGAAGGCAGTGGGCACCAGCCCCACCATCTCCCGCAGCCAGCTGGAGCCCCAGGTCCTTTTCAGAGGCCAGGACAGCTCAGGAGTTCCCCCTCTGAAAGGGCAGCCCCGCTTCCCAGGCCCTGGGCCCCCGCAGGCGGGTGGGTGGCAGCGCCGGGTACGCAGTGTCCCTGGCACGGCAGGCAGCCTCCTCACCACAAGAGCCCGTTTGTCCTGCCTCCCCTGGCCCTGAAGCCCTGACTGACCAGGCCCCGCTGGGCACAGGGGCCTGACTGTGGGCTCAGCCCCCTCCCCCACCCCAGCCTCAGTAGGCCTGGCTGGGCTTCGGGAAGGGGCTTTCCAGGCCGGGCCTAACCACGGCAGAGCGAGCTCTGCTTACCCGACGAGCAGAGACCCGTTCCCGAAGAATTGTTACTGAGCTGGGGACTCACGAAGGAGAAAAAAACCCCAGATGGAACCAGAGCTGAATCGACTGCCCACCTCCCCCCGACCGACATCCCCAGGCAGGCTGGCTTCTGGGAGCCTCCAGGCTCCTGTTTTCCAGAAAACCTGGCTTCCCCATTGCTCCTGCCCGGGCATGCCCCCCACCTGTGCTCCCAGCCCCACTCTCTGGAAAGCGTTTTGATGGCAGAGTGGCAGACTGGGCCTCGCCCTTCCTCTTTGCCATTCTTCAGGCTCCTCTCTAGCCTCACCACCTCCTCCAGGAAGCTTTCCCGGTCATCTTCCCAGATGGAGCTCATTGGCCCCAAACCCTGAATATTTTCGAGTCCAGGAACTTAGAAGCCGGAGGGACCACCTGGACCACGGAGTATTTGTTGAGAGCCCACGGTGTGCCAGGAAATGTTCCAGGGGTCGATACGTCAGGGAACAGTGTCCCTGCTATCGAGGAGCTTAGACCCGTTCCAATAAGAGAGGGAAGAACTGAAAAGATGCTTAGAACACAGTGGCCTTTGCACTCCTGTGATGGTGTGCGTGTGCACGTGTGAGTGACACAGTCATCCATCTGCCCATCGGCAGTGTGAGAACCCACCACGGGCCGGCCCTCATTCCAGGTACTTGGGTCTGAGGGCGAACGGGGCAGATTGAGCTTATAGCCCAACTGAGTGGTGAGACACGAACCAATCCCACAGTAGATGATTGTTTTTGTTGTTGTTGTTGTTTTTGTTTTTGCGGTACGCGGGCCTCTCACTGCTGTGGCCGCTCCCGTTGCGGAGCACAGGCTCCGGACGCGCAGGCTCAGCGGCCATGGCTCACGGGCCCAGCCGCTCCGCGGCATGTGGGATCCTCCCGGACCGGGGCACGAAGCCGCGTCCCCTGCATCGGCAGGCAGACTCTCAACCACTGCGCCACCAGGGAAGCCCTGGATGATTGTTTTATTAACATTTGATTAGTGGTACTTTCTCAGCTCGTCCACCTTATTTAAAATTGCAGCTCTCCAATCCCATTACTCTATTCTATTTTTTTCTTCTCTAGCATGCTTGCCTTCAAACAAGTATTTAACTTATTATACTGCAGGACCAGAAGCTGATCTTTATCTGTTTCATTCCCTGGTATATTCCCAGCACTTGAGCAGGGCCTGGCATCTAGTACCTGCTCAGTTAATCAGTTGTGGTCTGAGTGTGCTGCTGTAGTTGGGCCCCCGGGGCCACTCTGGTCTGCAGATGGTGCAGGCTGAAAACCCTATTACCAGTCCCTCAGGGATGCAAGATAAACTGAAATTGCTTAGAGATTTTTATGGCAATTGGATGTTGCCGCGACATTTCAATTGCATTTTACGACAGTGTCAGTCAGTCCCGATTTGGGGATTAAAAAGGAAAACCACTGATTCTTCCCCACAGAGTGTCCTAGGCTACTTGAGGATAAGGTTTTTTGAACATGTGGCCTATGCCAGGCCCCATCCTAAGTGCTTCCACCCGATATTGCATTTAACCCATGTGAGCTTTTGGAAGCAGAGGTCATCCCCATGTGTGGCTTCGGACCAGGCTCAGCGCGGGGTGGGGAGAAAGTCACTTGCCAGCTCCCCCAGCCAGTGAGTGGCAGGCTCTGGGTTTGAGCCCAGACTCCGTCTACCTGGAGCCCCAGCTCGTGGCTGCCACTCTAATCCATGGAGTTGGATGTTGAGCTCCTTGCCGAGCTGGACGCAGGTGCAGGCCCGAAGGGGCGGGGAACTGTCCTCGGCTGCCACGGGAGGGGGCCGCTGGCACCCTTGGCCCGGCTAGATCCTGCTGGCACAAAGCCATGGGGAGCAGCTGGGGCAGGGCCCGGATTCTCAGATCCTCGGCAAACTGTGTGACTCAGCGGGCTGGTTAAAGGGGCCGACGGGTGGACAGCCCGAGCAGGGGAGCCCTGTGGCCAGTGAATCAGTAGTCAGAGCAGCTGGCCGCTGGGTTACTGTCCTGCCTGGGGCGGGGCCAAGCCTCAGCTCTCAAAACAAGCACAGCCCCTCTGTCTTTCTCCCTCCCAGCTCCCCTGGCAGATGCTCCCTGTGGCTCTGCCGTTCCCAGGGGTCCCCACGTCTCCCCAGCCTGGAAGAGGGGACAAAGCCTCCCGGTTCGGGCATGTGGCCTTCCACAAGTCACTCTGAGGCTCAGGCCCCCGATGGCCTTCGTGTAAAGAGGGACCCCCCTGCCCATGGAAGGGCACCTCGAGGATAGACTCTCCCTCGGCTCTTATGAAAAGCTGGGAGCAGCTTGGGAACAACAGCCCCAAAGCCAGACTGCTGTGTGGCTTTGGGTGAGTTCAGTGCCATCTCTGAGCTCTGTCCCCAAGCTCTCCTGCAAAACTGCCTCACACATTGTGACGATTAAATGATATCCACACTGGCATATCAGTGAACAGCAGAAATACTAGGGAGGTCGTTGACTCCGGTTTAGGCATGGAGTTGGGGGTGGGGGAGGTGAACAGGGAAATGGATGTCAGAATCTCAAGCTGGGCCTCGTACAGCGGACAGACCACCCACCCTGCTGACGGGGACCCAGCAGCCCCAAACCTGCCCGTGCTGCCAGGAACAAATCCACTTTAACCCAGTGCACAGTGGAGGACAGCAAGCTGCCCTGGGGACCGGACAGGCCCAGGCATATACCTGGGGTTGGCACTGACCATCTGTGCAGCCGCGGGCAAGTTGCTTGCCCTCTCTGGGCCTCGGTTTTCTGTTTTACAGCAGAGGTAGTCGCCGTGGCTTCATCTGTTTCACAAATGCTGGGTGGAAAGGTGTTTTGTCTCATCAGTAGCCGCTTCTGCCTGCAAGGCTTCTATTTGCCTTGGGTGAAGCCCCCCCGGACCTAAGCCCCTCTCCCAGCTTGTGGGGCTGGGCCACTGGTGCTCACGGCTGTGGCATCACCCCTACCTAGCAGAGCCAGGCTGGTGGTGACTGTGTTGAGAGACCTGATGATGGGCCTCAGGTTCCCAGAAATGAGAGGGAGGAGAACCGGGCTGACCCCACCCCCAGCAGGACCCCAAGTCAGGTCAGGAGGCTGCAGGAAACAGGAACGAAAGCTTGGCCCCAGGCCTCTCCCGCCTGCTTCCTGGACAGGATGTTGTGCTGAGTAAACAGCTTGAATTGGAGTCACCACTCTGGCTCTGAGTCACAGCTCCTAGCGACAGCCACGCGGTGTTTATAAACAGTGTGCTTCCCACCCACCAGGGCCTGCCCCCACTCCCCGCCCCCGGAGTCTGACGAGGGTGAGAGGACCCCACATGCCGGAGGCAGCAGGCTCCCCTGGAATGCCTCCCCCGCCCAAAGGGCTTGATTCGGGGCGCACGTCTGTGCGTACACGTGTGTCCCCGAGTGGGGTTTTGCTACGTCTGGGCTCGTGTGTGGCTGACGAGGTGCCTTATCCCGGGGCTACCTGCATCGTGGGCAGAGTGCCATTTTCAGGTCACGTGACTTTGGTGTCCTGGGACAGGCGTGGAAGCCGGGGTAGCATCTCAGGGCTGGTGTGCATGTTCCCTGAGGCCATGCCCACCTAGAGCTCCGTGCACAGTACAGGGGCACAGGAATGGAGGTGGAGAAGTGGCGGGGGTGGGGGGGGTTTGCAGGTGGAGCGCCCCTAACTGGTCCCAGCCTCAGAGCCCTGGCTCTCCGTGGCCGGTCTCCGTTCCAGGCCGTGACAGTGATGGTGTGGGCCATGTGGTGACACAAGGCCGGCAAGGAACAAAGGCGCCTCTGCTCTGCCCTACACGGGTGGGAGGAGGGGTGGATGGGCCCCGCCTCTCCCCCCCTCGCCCCTCCTCCTCAGGGCTCCTGCCTTTCTTGCCTGCAGCTGGTCCTGTCCTACCTCCTGGCTGTGACTCAGGCCCTCGGCCTTCCCAGAGCTCAGGGCCCACTGCTCGGGTCCAGCCCTGCCCGGGCCTGGCCTGGCTCACAAAGGAATGGCCCAAATGTCTCTGAGGCCAGGCTGACCTGTGCGGGGGCCTAGGGTCATTGGAGAAGAGCCCAGGGAGCCTTGTCTGGTGCTCAGGAGCTCCGGGAGGGAGACGTGCCACCCGGCACGGATCCTGGTACCCGGGAAGCCCTCAATAAATGCCTGTCAAATCAAAGGCATTAACACACAGACACACCTAACTGGGCAGCCTGGCTCCCTATTGGCTCCTGTGACCCCACCCCTGCTTCTTCTAAAGGCGTCTTGAAGCTCTCCGCCACCCCCAGGAATGTCCTCACTGTTGGAAAGGCTTTCCCATCCCATCGCCCACCCGCTCATCCCTGCCACAGCGCTGGGCCCAGGGACCAGGAGGCCATGGCTCGGGGAAGGCCCTCCCCCATTTCATCCAATGCCCCCAAGGCTAGGGAGAGCTCGCTGGTCCACTTCCAGGGCAGCCAAACCGCATCGAGGGGTGCCCGAGGTCACATGGCCAGTCAGCTGGCAACACAGGGGGAGAGAGGCCAAGGGTGGGGTCTGCCCAGGCCCCACAGGGCTGTCTCCCTCCTCAGAACTCTACTGCCCCCTGCCTCACCCATGTCCTGCTGGAGCCTGCACGGGGCTTCTCCCCAACAAGATTGAGCATCTGGGGGAGCCCTGCCATGCCAGCCTGTCCTCGAGAAAGTGGACCAGAGTGTGTCTGCCAGCCCTCTTGGCCTCCCCTCTGCCGGACCAGGGTGACAACAAACATTTCCAAGTTATCCACTGGGATCCGGTTGCAGGGCTGCATGCTGAGCACCCAACAGACCTCACACAGCCATCTGGAGCTTGCTCTTGGAGGTGGAGCCAGGCCACAGTACCCCTGGTGCAGGGGCAACTCCGCCAACATTCACTGAGTGTACGTTACACGCCAGGCCCATGTCCGTGGGACACGATCAGAGTGCAGGTCCCCCCAGTTCCAGCCACGAACCAGGCCTGTGCTGAGTTCTTGTTGAATCCTGCAGCATCCTTGTGCCCATTTTACAGATGAGGAAACTGAGGCCACTAAGTCGCTGGCCCAGAGTCCCAGAGCTGCTAATAGAGAGCCCAGTCTCCCAAACCCACCAGTTTCCCAAAGGTCCAGATTGAGAGCCACCACGCACAGAAGGGCTAAGGTGGCTGGGGAGAAGAAGCAGGAGGTGCCTGAGTGGAGGTGAGCATGGGGTGAGTCAGGGCCGAGTGAGTGGGAGGGGGCTGGGGGCAGGGAGGACTTTGGATTCTTCTGTGGGCTGGACAGAAGCCTTTGGAGGGATTTTAGTGCCAGGGAAACATGCTGCGCTCTGGGTGCAGACATGAGGTGGGCGCCTGCAGGCAGGAAGACGGCTGCCTCAAGGTCTACCTGGAACCCCTCCCACTCAGCCCCCCAACCTCCAGATGCCCACCCACATCCCCGAGAGAAGCCCCACCCTAGGGGCTCCTGTGTCCCGGGAATCCTTTCTTCCATGAAAGAAATTCTCCTGCCCCCGAGGTGGGGGGCGAGGATTTGAATTTGAAAACCTCTGTACACTGCCACCCCCTCCTATAATGGATCAGGAAACTGAGGCTCAGAGAGAAGAGGAACCTGCAAGTCCCAAAGGGAGGCAGTACCAGGCGGGGGCAGGAACCAGGTCTCGGTTCCGCGGCTCTGAGCTGCCTGCTCTCGGGTCGCCTGCGCCCCACAAAGCCACCGGAAGAGGATGTGAAACACTTGCTCAGAGAGGCAGAGCAAGTGCTGGCGGGGCTTGGCGTCAGGGCGGCATGCTGGGCCCCGGCCACCCCGCCAGGGCCCCGGGGCCTGATGTGCCTGTGGGCTGGCTCCGGACCCCCTGTCCACCCCCTTCTCCTCTCGGCCTCCGCGATCCTGCGTGCCCAGCCGGCTGCCCACCAGGGTCCGAGGAGGGTAAGGAAGCAGCCCTTGGCCTCTGGGTCACCCTGGCATCTCCGGGTCTGGGCATCTGGGCTGTGGATGCCGACGAAGGGAGGGTATGTGGGCTCTGCAGAGGTGCACACAGACAGGACCCGGATTCTCCCTGTGATATCTTGGGCAAGTCCTTGCTCCCCGGGGCCTCAGTTTTTCCATTTGTCAGATGTGTGGGTTGGGCTCCTCCCATGGCATACAATGTCTGGTTTGCAGCAAAATGGGAAAAATGGAGACAAGGTCGTGAGTTTTCCTTAAAGCCAAATGTATTCATTTAACAATGATCCATTTTTCTGATCGTATGCCCTCCTTGTTACTTTTGGTGGGGTCTTTTCTGAAACGATGATAATGATAGTGGTGATAGTGGTAATGATAGTGGTGGCATTTTTTTTTTTTTTTAACTACCCTACTTGGCAAAATAAACGGTTGCCAACCCTAGTTGGTCCCCGCAGTTTAAAATTAAATCCCATGTCTGGGTGCCAGGGGTGGAGGAGCTCCGAGGGCTGAGTGGCGGGGAAGGCTTCTGGAATTAGATGGTGGCTTAGAGAAAGCGGGGTCTCCTGCGCACCCTCCACGGGGCCTGGCAGGGCTCACACCTGCCTGGGGGCCCCACTGGCCAAGCTGCTTTGACCTCCGTGACATGTACTCGCCACCTTTTCTGACTCTGGGTGGTGATTTCCCCCCAGGCAGGGGGAATGGGGACAGGGCCTCAGGGTGCTGGGGGACACAGCTGGGCCCACCCTAAGACAGCAGGTCTGAGCTGCAGCTACTGGCCCGGCTCGGGACACAGCCCGGTCCACCCACCCTTGGCTGCCTCTCAGCCTGGTAAGAGTGGGAATTCCTGGCCCTGTTTATCACGGGAACAGGTATGACAGCCACGCGGGTGACACCAGGCCTAGGCACTCGGGCGCCCGACTCCACTGGGGCCGGCAGATGGGCAGACAGACTGGCAGAGGCCCTCTCTGGGAGCCCACCCCCGGCCTGGCTCCCACCCCGTGATGGCCCAGGAAGCCAGGCCTGCCGAGCCCAGAGGCAGGAAGGGTTGGGTGTTCCTCGCCTGTGTCTCTGGGGTGACCACCAGACGGAGGGCCGTCGCCCGCCGTGCTGCTCTCCAAAGCCCCACACCTTGGCCGAAGACACCTCTGCCGGCACCGGCCACCGAGGTGAGTTTCCCGGGCAATCGGTGCCTCTGCTGAGAGACTGGCTAGGCCGCGGCCAGGGCCCTTGACGTCCTCCCC
Organism: Orcinus orca; assembly: GCF_937001465.1. Taxonomy (NCBI): domain Eukaryota; kingdom Metazoa; phylum Chordata; class Mammalia; order Artiodactyla; family Delphinidae; genus Orcinus; species Orcinus orca. The sequence continues at coordinate 117,289,794 of NC_064564.1, read as the reverse complement.
TCCCGTCAGAACTGGTGGAAGAAGTTTGGCTGGAAGCTGCCCGGGGAGGCTCCATCTCCCATTCTGGGTGTGAAAGAGGCGGCGGGGGGGTGGTGGGGGTGGCGGTTACCCTGGTACCCGTGTCTGCCCACCTGGCCGGCCTGTCTACCTGCTCCCTGCCCAGGCGGGTTAGGGTGGCTGCGGCTTGTCCTAGCGGCTCCGCGAGTTCATATGATGCGTCTCAGATTACAAAGAGCTCTTGTGCATTGTTTCATCCTCTTTCCTGAGAGCCGAGTGGTGGTGGTATTACTACTACTATTATTATTGTTATTATCCCCTCTTACTGATGGAGAAACTGAGGCTAGGAAGGTGCATAGCAGGGACTTGAACACAAACCTAGGCTCTACGTTTTAAGAGTTTCCCAAACCTACAGGCCCGCTCCTTGGTCGTGTGTGCCCAGCGCTCCGCCGGCGTGGTCCCTGCGAAGGACGGGACCCCTCCCTTTCTGACCTTCCCCTCCGTGATTCTCGTGTTTCAGGCTCAGTTTCCACGTGTTTGTGTCCCTTCTGTTTCTCTTCCTCTCTCCTCCCCTGCACTCCCACCTCGGGCTCGTCACACGTTGGATTGGTGGCCTTTGGGGACATCAGGGACCCCTCAGGGTGCTGGGCCCTGAGCGCTCTGGGAGTGGAGGACAGTCATCAGAGTGGCTCCTGGTCTCACTCTGTGGCCCTGGATCACACGTGTGCCCCTCCGACTGTCCCCCTTAGCGTCCCAAGAGTTAGAGTCAGGGCCACGCACACCCACCTCCAGGGGAGGAAGGGAGGCTGCACAGCGAGCTCATAGCTCATCTGGAATGCCGGGCATCCTCGTCCTGAGCCACTTCCACGGCTCCGGGCATTGATTCATCTTGTTCTGGTCACCCTGGGACTGCAACGCCCTGTGAGGTCAGAGATTTGGGGCGATGACGATGTCAAACCCCTCCACCCAGGATGGTCTCCTAGATGTTTGGAAGCTTCACTTCCCACCTCCTGACCATTTCTGAGCTTGGCCTCCAGCCTGTGAGGCCGAAGAGGAGGAGGCGGTCCCTGGAAGTTCCCAGGGACCAGCGGCAGAGGAGGTGGGGCTAAGCTGGGCCCACTCGCTGTGCCAACAGTTCCCACGCTCAGCCCAGGTGCATCACCTCCTGCCAAGGTGTGTGCTCACCCGCCCACAGAGGGCTACCCCAGGACTCAGGCTGCCAGGAATGGTGACATCAGGTCAGGGGAATGACCGAGGAGCCTGGCCAGGCCACACCCCTTCCATGACCTCCCCAGGCTCTAAATATAGACCAGAAAAGACAGACAGACCTGGTGACCTCCACCTGCCCAGTGAGAGGTGAAAGGTTTTCCACAAAGGCCTGGTCCGAGTCCGGGTACCTGTTCCTCATTGGGCCACCAGCTCCCTCCATCACCTTGGCCGAGCCCAGGCTGGAGGAGGTGATGACCAAGGCCCTTGTCATCTGGACATTTCCTTGAATGAGTTCTCGCTCTGAGCCACCGTGTGCTTGCCGGGCTTCCCCAGAGTTGCACCCTGGGCCCCAACCCCATTTTCTGGGACCCTGTGCTGGGCAAAGTGATGGGTGGGAAGTGGGAAGCATGGGCTAGGCAGAGAAGGGCTGGCTCGAGGCTCTGAGAACCGCAGCTGTTCTGTGTGAGCCTCACTGGGCGTGGTGAGAGAGGACCCCAGAGATGCAAGCTGGGGTGCACCAAGCAGTTGGTCTTTTGTCTGAGGGCTAGGGGCTGGGGGGCTTTGAAGGGTCAAGACCCCTCCGGTTGCTGTGCATCAGGGGACCAATGATCAGACGACAGCGGGTAGGAAAAGGGGCCCCAGAGGTTTGGCCTGAGACACCTTTCCCTTAAACCGGAGGTGGCTACTCAGGGGCCTCTGAGCCAGGGAGTGATGGGAAGCCCAGTGGGGTCTGGGGCAAACCCACAAGCAGATGGCCCGGCTGGAGAGGACAGCTGCCTGTCAGCTCCCACCCGGCCTCCTGTTGCGTGGGAACACAGACCCGGTGCGGCTGGGTTGTCCAAAGTGACAGGAGCAGCCAGAAATGTGGATTTTTATATGAAGTCACCTGACCTTTTACTGTTGGCTCAAAAATTGAAAAACACTTTGCAAGCCAAGCAAAACACACGTGGGCTGGATTTGGCCCGGTTCTCTTCCCAGCTGTCAGCTAGAGACCTGTCTTTTGAGCTTCCCGTGCGAGGAGCGTCCTGCCTACAGCAACGGTCTGTATGGCGATGTCGTCCAGGGCTCCTTGTGACGCCCAGGGAAGGACAGATCCACTCTCCGGGGAAAGGCTGTACAGTGCTTTGTACTCGCTCTCCCTCCCAGCAGACTCTCCAAGGGCCCAGGTTAGCATAGACTCGATTTCAGGCTTGCCTGAGGTCCCTGGGTTTGCCTCCAGCCCCATCTGAGCTGCATGATTCAGTTTCCCAGCTGCCCACTGCCTTGGGCCCCTTGTGTTGTAAGGATGCTCTGAGTGCCCCTTGGGTGTGGAGCGAGGAGCCTGGGAAATGGTGAAGGTGGGGGCGTGGTCACTGCGCTGGCCCCGGGTCCGGAGGTTGCTCCCCTCCCTCCAGGGCTACTGGGAGCCTCAGCAGCATTAGGGGACAAGTCTCAAACTGTGTTCTTTTTCTTTTCTAACTTCTATTACGGAAAATTCCAAAAAGACACAAAAGTGGAGAAAATGGCATAAAGGCACGCAGCGCTCGTGATCACCAAGTGCGGGGCCGCTCGTGCTGCGTCTTCTTCTCTTACCGGCCCCATGTCCTGCCCACCTTCCCCACAGCAAACGATATTGACACAAATCCCAGGCACATCATTCCATCCATCTATCTATCTATCTATCTATATATATATTTTTTTTTGCAATACGCGGGCCTCTCACTGTTGTGGCCTCTCCCATTGCGGAGCACAGGCTCTGGACGTGCAAGCCCAGCGGCCATGGCTCACGGGCCCAGCCGCTCTGCGGCATTTGGGATCCTCCCGGACCGGGACACGAACCCGTGTCCCCTGCATCGGCAGGTGGACTCTCAACCACTGCGCCACCAGAGAAGCCCCATCCATCAATATTTAATACGTTACTCTAATAGTAACCAAAATCCTGTGAGCACACCCGAAAAATGATGTCTATCATCTGGCTATCATCAGATATCCAGTAGTGTTCAAATAATCCCAATTGTTCCTCAGGGTTTTCTTTCTTTTTTTTTTTTAAAAAAAAAAAACAGTTGCCCTGTTCAAATCACAATCCAGAATCCGCACGTTGCATTTGGTCGTATGTCCCACCTTTATTTTATTTATTTTTTAAAATATTTATTTATTTATTTTGGCCGCGCCGGGTCTTAGTCGTGACACGCGGGCTTCTTAGTTGCGGCATGCATGCAGGGTCTCGTTTCTCGACCAGGGATCGAACCCGGGCCCCCTGCATTGGGAGCTCGGAGTCTTACCCACTGGACCACCAGGGAAGTCCCTGTCCCACCTTTATTTTAATCTGCAGTTTCCCCTTTGTGTTTTCCCCTGAAATGTATTTGTTGAAACTGGATGGTTTGTCCTGTGAAGATTCCCAGAGTCTGGAATTTGTGGGGTGCATCCTTATATGTGTTTAACATGTTCTGTGCCCTGTCATTCCCCCAAAAGTTTGTTCCGTGCAGAGGCCTGGTTGGATTCAGGTTAGGTTTTTGGCAAGGGCACTTCGTGGGTGGCTCTGTGTTCATCCATCAGGTGGCACCTACGTCCTGGCCCCCTCTCTTTTGCCCTTGGGAAGAGATCTACCCCACAGCTTTGGGGGAGGATCGTGAGGGGACGTGCTTGAGGGCCGGGGAGGGGGGCCTCCGTGAACTGCAGTCCCTGGTGAGGAGCTTTACCTGTGCTGTCTTCCCTTTGCTAACCAGGAGAAAACTGTGCCTTGGAGATCGGGTGACTCTTCGGGGGCCGAGGGCTGAGGGGTGGGTGGCATTGGCAGGGAGGGAGGGTCACACAGTAAGAAAGGGGTGGAGCTGGACTTTAAGCCCAGGTATCTCAGTGCCAGCACCTGGCTTCTGTGCTACCTGCCCCTCTGGGAACTAAGGGTGTGCGCGTATGTGTGCGCGCATGTTCACGCAGCTGGAGCAGCAAACAAGCTTGCCAGGACCCAGGAGGGGAGCCCCAAAGTGGGGGGAACAAGGCGGGGAGGGGGACAGGCACCAACCAGACAGACACCAACCAGAGGGAACCCCCTCCATCGCCCCCTGCATGCAAATGATGTCCAGGTAGTCGGATGGGAGGCAGCCAGGCCGACTGTGTTGGTGTGTTGCGTCCTGATGGAACTCCCCAGTCCTCACCTCCCCAGCCTGCTTGGGCCCCCCTAACCCCGGCCCCCTTGACCTTCAAGGTCAGAGAGGTAGTGACCTTGGTGCACTCAGGAGTCACTTGGCCTCCATGGGCCCCTTTCCCCAGCTGTAAAACGGGCACGAGCTTGCTTCCCAGGCCCCTCCCTGGGAGAAAGAGATAAAGGGAGCAGAGAAAAGAGATAAAGTGAGTACAGGCAGGTGCTGGGCTCTCCAGGCACTGAGAGCTTGGCCCCAGGAGGAGTGTGGGAAGAGAAGCTTCTAGCCCAAGGCCGTGTCCAGTGTCCAGGTCACCGCTGTCTTGGTCTTTGAAGACCTCATTCCTCTAAATATGTCCCACCCACCTCACCCTCCCCTGGGGCTTCCTCAACAGCCTCCTAGGGGTCTCCACCCCCAGCCAAATCTACCCATCTTGCTTTAAAAACGAAAACAACAAACAGAACCCAGCGTTTCTTATTATGTGTGTGTGATTACTAAAATATTTTAGAAAAATTAGCAAATTCTGAGAAGTAAAAAGAAAACAGTGTATAGCACTGCCCAGAAATAGCCACCATTCCTTTTGCAAAGTAGGTCCCTCTAGTCATATGCACGCGTGGAATGTCAGCTTCTAAAAGCATGCTCTGCCTCGTGGTTTTCTGACTTTACAGTTATAGCCGAGCATCTCCCTGTATCACTGTCCTACTGTGGTAGGTAATGGCACACGGGGTCCTGACAGTAAGTCTGCATAGGGTGTTTGAGTTGATTCCTTTGGTAGAGTTGTAATTGAGGTTTCCATAAACATCGTTGTACAGAAATCCATGCCCACATCTCTGAATGCTTCCTTAGGGTTAATTCCCAAGAGTAGGATTGTTGAATCAAAGCCATGAGCGTTTTTGTTTTTTTTTTTTCCAAATTTATTTTACTGAAGCAGAGTTGACTTATGTTGTGTTAATTTCTGATGTACGGCAAAGTGATTCAGTTATGCATATACACATTCTTTTTCATGGCATGAGCGTTTTTAATGCCTTTAATAGAAATCACCAAGTTGTTTTCCGTGCGTCTTTGTCAAGGCCTCGCCTTGTGCCTGATGGAGAACCATCCGGCAGGTGCTCAAGCTGCCCACATGGGCACGCAAGTGGGTGGGAGCTGCTGGGCCCCCACTGTCCATGGGTATCTGAGGCTTGGCACACAGTGGGTGCACGAGATATGCTTATGGAATGAGTAGTCTGGACCTGCCCTTTCATTTTACAGATGGGAAACTGAGGCCCAGTGGTATGGAACCAGTTCTGGGGAGGTTGGTGGCATTGCCGGGGCTGCTGACAGCAACTGCAGGCCTCTGTGAGGGCTGAGGGCTGAGGCCAGGGGCAGGCCTGGGCAGTGTGCTGGTGTGCGGGAGGGTCCCATTCATTCATCCGTCTACTTGCCTCCTCCCTGGCTTCTAGAAAGCGCAGCTGAGGCTCCCTAGCCCTGCTTCCTCCCCAGCCCTCAGCATCCTTACATCCACCCTGAAGGCTGCCCTGAGACCTTGAGCACTCAAGCCACCAGTGAGTGGCCCCAGGTGACCAGACCAGTGGCAGGTGCCCAGCTGGCATTTGTCTCTCGTGATCCCTCCTCACTCTTGAGTGCTGGCCCCACCTGGTGATGCCTGGTCTGGGCTCTCCCCCTTTCCCCCAACTGCCCCTCCTCTGCTGCCTCCCTTCTGCCTGTACCTCCTCAGGGTGGCCTTAGGGCTGAGACAGTGCAGGCAGAGGCCCCTTCCCCCCGCACCAAATACACACCCCAACCCTCATGACTTCCAAATGCACGTGTGCACTGAGGACCCGGTTCCAGGACGCGGGAGCACACAGCGAGGCACAGGCATCGGCAGAGTGAGTGCTATATATGTCAGTTACCCACTGTGATCCTCTCGGGTGACGAAACTAAGGCTCAGAGAGGTTAAGCAACTTGTCCGAGGCCACAGAGCTAGGGAGGGGCTTAACTGGAATTTATGGGAGGTGGAGACCCACTGCTTGGCCACACGTCGACACTTACACAAGTCACACAGCTACACAACCCGTGCGCTGCGCCCGCGCACGCACCCACACAAAGGGCCTAACCGTGGAACCCGCAGCCCCACGACACACGCCGCACGAGCACTCCCTAAGACACAAGCCGCCATCACTCCACCGGGGTTGCGCGCGCGCAGGCGTACACACTCCCCTCCGGCGTCTCTGGCCACTCCCTCTCCTGGCCCCGCCCCTCCACTCCGCAGGCCCCGCCTCCCGATCCCCGCCCCTGGCCAGCCGGCCCCGCCCCCGGCCTGACCTCAGCGGGGCCGGGCCGCGGGCTCAGAGCGCAGGCAGGGCCGAGCCGCGCGGGCCGCCGCCGCCGCCGACGCCGCCGCGCGCCGGGCCGGCCCCGCGCCCGCGCCGCCCCGGGTCCCGCGGCCCGGCCGGCCGCCCGCGCCGCTGCGAGCCGCCCATGGTGCAGCGCATGTGGGCCGAGGCGGCCGGGCCTGCGGGCGGCGCCGAGCCGCTGTTTCCGGGCTCCCGGCGGAGCCGCAGCGTGTGGGACGCCGTGCGCCTGGAGGTGGGCGGCCCCGACAGCTGCCCGGTGGTGCTGCACAGTTTCACACAGCTCGACCCCGACCTGCCGCGCCTGGAGGTGGGTGAGCCAGGCTGGCCCGGCGCTCGGCCGAGCGAGGAGTGGGTGGGGGCCCAGCGTCCTTAGCGGGTCACCCACCTCCAGTGGTGGTGGTCACCGCCCCCAGTCCGGAGGTTGCGGAGGGGGAGGGTCCTTCCGCAGAAATCCCCCTCCTTGCGCCAACCCCAAGGCAGCCAGGTGGGCGGAGGGGCTGCCGCCAGCCGGTCCAACAGTTTCGGGACCAGAACCGGGTCTTCGTGCCCCCCTCTATCCGTCCCAGTGCGTGACCTCACCGAGCCCAGGTGTGCCACTCCCGCGCCCCTGCAACCCAGGTAGACTTGCTCCCGCGGGCAGTCACTGTCTGTTTGCGTCTGTGCCTTTCCCTACAGCAGGGCTGGGCCGTATTTAGTCCCCGTGGCCAGGCCGGGGCCGGCTTAGGCAGTTTGGCTTCGAAATGCAGGTGGTGAACGAGTGATTAGGGCGGCAATCTTCTAGAATCCTCAGAGGCGGTTGGGAGCACAGTGGTCTTACAGACAGCCCCCCTTGGGGGCAGAAGTGGACTCCGATGTTCTGGGCTGCTCAAAGCGGGGGAGTGGGGAGACAGGCCTCCAATCTGTGGGGCCCGGTGTCCAGGCGGGGAGGTTGGGACAAGGGCCTCTCAGGTGGAGGGGTGACTCACTTCTTGATTAGAAAATGCGCCGACACCCTGAATCTGTAAGGATTTGGGAGGATTCAGAACGGGGGTGTGCCTATCATGCATGTGGTTGGGGGAACTAGGTGAGGGCTGGACTCCTGTCTCTAGTGTGCTCTGGGCAGCGGGGGGCGGGGGAGGAGTTCCCCCCCACCCCTCCTACCTGACTGTGCAGCCAGGGTGGCAGAATCCAGGGTTGGGGCCTGGACAGAGGCCATTCCTGGGTCGGAGAGCTCAGCAGGGTTCCTGAGCCCCCGAGCTGGCGAGGGCCCCTTGGTATCCCTGCTTTGTCACTTTAGGCCCGGGTAAGTTGTAATTGCCAGCCTGGGTCTCGTGCCTCTGTGTGTCCCCAGTGCCTAGACGGGGCCGGGATGCATACTTACCCGAGGATAAAGTGCATCTCCCTGCCCAGAGTGGGGGGAAGGCAGGGGGTGGAGGGAGCTCTTGGTGGGAGAACCTCGGGCCGGGGAGACCCTTTATTGCTGAGCTTGGCCGGTGGCCCGGCCAGGCACACTCCCTGACCCTCATCCACCCACAGCTCTGGTCTTCATTAGTGGCTGGAGCGAGACCCCTGGGAGGGTGGGGGTGGGCGGCCTGACACCAGCCCAGCACTCATCTGACTTTCATTATGTCTGGCAGCTCCTCGGGCTTTGTGTGTTGGAGGGTCCGGCCTGCGTGCTCGCAGGGGTGGGCCGCTCAGCTGCTTCTCTCCCTCCCTCCTTCCCTCCCTCTGTCCGTCTGTATCCCTGAGGAACCGAGGGAGAGGCAGAGCTGAGCCCTACCCCTGCCCAAGGGTCTGCCTTGTCTCCCTCTCTCTCTCTTTCCGCCTCTCCCCCTCTCCCCCCTCCTCTTCCTCACTGGCCCCAGCACTGAGATCCAGGCCGTGGCTGCTGTTTAGAAATCAAAGGGGAAGCTTCTGGCTGGGGCAGGAAAACCAGGGTCCTGGCAGGAGAGGAGGCCACTGCCGGAAACCAAACACAATGACCATTTACCATGAGCTGGGGGAGGGGGTGGGGAAGTCCCTGTCCCTCCTGCCAACACCCCGCCCCCCCCCATCCTGGGGCCGATTTCCTGGTCGCTGGGGCCTGCCAGAGCTGAAGCGGCTGTTCGTGGTCCCTGTCCTGTCTGGAAACCACTAGGCAGTTTCTGGTTCCTTCCCCGGTCCCCCTTTCCTTAACAAGTCTCCACCCCGTCCTTCCCTCTCTGGGCTAACAGATGTCCTCACACATCTGGGCATCTGCTCATCATCGTACTTCTAAGCCAGGCCACTGCTGACCCAGCCCGGCCTGCGCAGTTCTGTGCTTTCTGGAGGTCACCGGGCCCACGCCCCTGCCTCCGTTCAGGCCACTGCCTCAGCCAGGCAGGAGGAGTCCCGGAGTCCGTAGCACCTACTGTCTGCAGACACCACCCCCTCGTTCCAGCTGGCTTTGACCAGCCCTCCCGAGTAGGTGCCGACCCCGCTTTATAGGAGACTGGAGCTCAGAGAAGTGAAGTCCCTGAACTAAAGGTACACGCAGCCAGCGAGGACGCAGCCGGGATTTGAAGCTGGGCAGTGTTCTGTGCTGGGCGCCTGTTGTGTACGAGAGCCCACAGGGGTCAGAGAAGGATACCTCGCAGTGAGACAATTACACGTGCCCCAGGAGGATGGTGGAGCTGTTAGGGGAACGGAACCAGGCCCAGGCAGCCCAGAAGTCCCCGTGCTTGGTGAAGGGTAGGGGTGCTTATAGGCCAGAGGAAGGTGAAAGTGCTTTGGGCCACAAGACACGGGGGAGAGCTTCAAGGAAGAAACAAGCCCACAGCTGGACCCTAAAGGTTTTAAATAATAGGTAATATGAGCCGGCACTGGGTGGGAGGCCGTGTGCTGAGCAGTTTGCGTGCGTTATGTCTTTGGGGGTCAGGATCATCTGTCGTCCATTTAACAGATGGAACAACTGAGGTGCTAGATTGCACAAACTCACCGAGCCAGCAAGTGGCAGGGGCGGGATTCCCACCCAGGCAGGGGGTCTGCAAGCCCTGAGCGCGGTGTAGTGGGTGGAATGAAATGAGGAAGCCTTCTCGGAACCTCGGGCAGAGCAGAGATGTGCAGGGGAGATGCGTCTCCCTCCAGCCTCCCCGCCTCCTTCCCCGTTGTCTGGTCTCTTGATCTCACGGTGTGCAGGGCTCCAGTGTAACCCCCAGGGCTCATTAGCCTTAGGCCAAGAGGCATGACCTGAGAGGTAGGGGTATGTGTGTGTGTCTGTGTGTGTGTGTGTGTGTGTGTGTGTGTGTGTGTGTGTGGTGTGTCTGTGTGTGTGTGTGCGTCTGTGTGTCTCTGTGCGTCTCTGTGTGTGTGTGTGTCTGTGTGTGTGTGTGTGTGTGTGTGTGTGTGTGAAAGTCTGTGTACTGTCATCTACCAGCCAGGCTTCCCGTCAGGCTCCAAGGCGGCGGCCTCCAGCAGCTGCACAGCCTGTCAGGTTCACAAGGGGCCTGACCGGCTGCCACCTGCTGGGCCCCCATGGACTCTCAGGTTCCCCTCTTGCTTTACTCCTCAGGGGCCAGGCTGGCTGGTACTGGGTCCTTGTTCCTTCTCTGGCGGGGAGGACTTCTCCGGACTGGGCACGCTGAGCTGTTTCCCCAGCGGCTCTGGGATGGCCCTGGGGCAGGAGCGGGTGGGGGCTCAGTGCTGGGAGGTGTTAGACCGCTGGCAGGCAGGACTGGGCCCCCATCCTCAGCCTGGGAGTTAGCCGTTTCCAGGCCCTTCTTCACTGCTGGTGAGGAGGGTTTGGAGGAGACTTAGCACTGGCCACCTGCAGCCTCCGAGCAGGCCAGTGGGGGCGGTTTGGGGAGGTGGCACCCCGCCACCCAGTGGAGGACTGGCTGCCTGTAAGGCCCTCACAGCGTGGCACCATGCTGTGTCCGCCCTGCCTCAGGCTCGGCGTCCGGCCTCTCAGGCTCAGGAGTGCCACGTTCCTGGACATGTGGCTCCCGTGAAGCCACTGTCCCCAACCCAGTTCTGAGGAGGTGGGGGTTGAAACCTGCAGCCCAGTGCAGGAGAAGCGGAACTTTGAGCAGCCCCCAGTTTCCATCCCCTGACCAGCCTGTGGCGGGGGAGGGGGAGGGGTGAGCCGATGGTTGCCAGAAGGGTGCTCGGTGAGCAGGGTGAGGGCATCCAGCACGGGCCTGCATTCTGGGAGCTCGGGGAGTGCGTGTTGCCCGGCGTTTTCCTCTCCTCCCCAGGGAGCCCCCGGATGCTGGCAGGCTCTGGCAGCTCTGCGGGCTCGAGGGAGGCACGATGTCCTTTTGACCCAAGGTGCAGCATCACGCGTGCTGGTCCAGAGCTTGGGCTCTGGAGGGAGGAGAGCTGGGCTGGAAGGCCGGCTCAGCCTCTCGCAGCCCTAGACGTGCTCTCGGTCCCTGAGCCTTGGTTTCCTTATCTGGACTCGAGGCCAGTTGCTCCGCTTAGGCTTCTGGTGAGGACCGAAAGAGACAGGCGGCCTGGCAAGCGGTCCCCACGGCGCCTGGTACTGTGTCAGAGCCGGACAGGCCGTGGCTGCCACGATTGTGTCTTCTGACAAGGTGCCAGGGGAGTGCCCGTGCCCAGGGCTCCAGGAGGACGCTGGCCAGCCTGGTCAGCATGGTGCTTCCCAGGCCTGGTTCTCGTAGCTGACCCCAGGCCTGTGGGTGCCCTGGCCATCCTGTGGCAGGAGCCCCGACCAATCCCCTCTCAGTGGAGAGGTGCGGGTGCGAGGGAACTGCCATTCCCCACCCCCCCGCCCCCCTCTGGCTGTGTGACCTGAGGAAGCCTGTTCTGTCTCTGGTCTCCCTCCCTCTAGCATGTGTGTGACCAGGGGCTGAACTGCACTTTGAGGCTGTGACCGTGGCAGCCACCGGTGGAGCGAGGCCTAGGTGTGTCTCCACGGCATATGACTGTCACGGGCCAGGGTTCAAATCCCTGCCCCGGCTGCCTCTTCCTGGCTCCTGACGGGGATGAGCTCCCCGCCTGGCTTTCGCCACCCATCAAGTGAGGTGTCGGGAGGATTAAATGTGATGAGTGTGCAAAGGGCCTGACACCTGGGAAACGCCCTCAAGTGCTGGATGCTGTGGCCAGTGGTGTTGATGTCAGCTGGCCCTCCCTCCACCCCCTCGTGAGAGGCCACCCTCCTCCTCGGCTGTCACCAGCCATGCCCCCTTGCAGGCCTGGCCCCTAGAGGCCTGACGGTCGGGAGCTGGGGGGGCAGGAGGACGAGGTGGGCAAGGCCAGCCTGAGGTCTGGTCTCCGCTCTCCACTGGCGGCACGTTTCTCTTCTAGACGCTGACGAGTAGCCAGGCTTGGGCTGGCCGAGAAGGTTCTTGGGGAGATGGGTCAGCCTCTTTGGAGGCTCAGCACAGGCTGATCCCCAAACTGCAGTTTCTGGGGTCACTGAGCTCCCCGGTTGCCCTACCGCCCAGGCACCTCGTGTGGTCCCCTACTAAGGCCACCTCTGGGCTGCGCTGCCTGGGGACCAGGAGCATGGCCACCCCCATCCAGGGCTGACCTTGAGTCCTCACTGGGGGTCTGTTCATGTCCTCGGGCTCAGGGTGCAGGACACCCACCTGGGGTGGGGGCAGGCCCGAGGGTGGCGCCCCGTCGCCCACCGGGAGGGCCATGCACATTTGGCGTTTTCTTCCTCCCTCCCTGGGCACACGATCTGAGAGATGAACCAGGGCTTGGACACTTTCTACTTGACCATCTCCCCTGGGCCTTGGTCTCCACCTCTGTAAAATGGGTGCTCGACTTTGTATTCAAACTGTCCCGGCATTCGGAGAGACTAAGCAGCTCTCTCTGATCCCTGAGCCGTCTCGTGTTTTGGCTCCTGCATTCAGACAGAAGGCTAAAGGGTCGGAAAGCCGCAGGCCTGGTTCCCTCCTCCGCACAGATTTAGGATGACCCGCCCTCCCTTTCACCTGGCCCTCCTCCAGCTCTCCGGGCGTCTGGCAGGTCTCCCGGGAGGCTTTCCCTGGCCCGGTGTCCATCGTCAGCTCGCCAGCCACAGCGCCCTCAGGTCCTGTTCCTGGGTGCTTTGTATGCCTGGCGCCGAGCCGCTCATGTCCCCTCTCGTGACCCCTGCCGCCTTCGTCCCCTTGGAGAGCTGCTGCCCTTCGCCCATCTCCCAGACAGTCTCACTGAGGCCAAGGGCTGCAGGGCTCAGCTGAGCTGGGAGCCAGAGCCCTGCAGGAAAGACAGTACCTGTGGGTCCGGTGGGCCCAGGGCTGCAGGGTGCTGGCGGGTGGCTGGGTCAGGGCCTCGGGTGACCTCTGTGACTCAGTGGGCCTGAGCAGCAGCTCAGCGGGGTGCCATGAGGTCCCCGGGCGGTGATCTCATGCACGTGGGGGCCACCGCCCCCCCACTCCCCACCCTCGCCTGCGTGAGACCAGGTTTCTCCACGTGCAGCCCCAGGGAGGAGACCACGGTGTGGCTTCAGGCCCTCCTCCTCCGTGAGCCCCTGGCCAGTGACGGGGAGACGGTCTGCAGCCAGAGGCGTCTGTGGGTCTGGAGGCCCCGTGTGGTCTGTAGTTGCAGCTTCCACAGCAAATGTACAGCTGAATGGGAGGAGAGAGGTCACCAGGATGGGAGAAGGCGCCACCCCTGTGTGTGCAGGCACAAGCCACCTTCTGGGGGAGATGGCAGGGCTGGAAAAGGCCCAGTAGGTCCCCTCTGTTCTCTCCAGAAATGAGGGTGGAATCGGCTTCCGGCAACCCTGGTACTCTGTCTTGCGGGAATCGGGGCTCGGCCTGCAGTCAGTTGGGGCCACGGCATCAGAAGGCTGATCAGGTGACACACTAACATGTCACCCAGGCTGTTTCCTTGTCCCTGGGGCTCCGGGCTATGTTCCGAGGGACAGCGGGGTGTGGGGCACCCTGGTGCCCATTCTGCCAGCCTCTGCTCACGAGGGCCTGGAGGCGTCTCACCACCCTCGCTCCAGACCCACGTGGTGGTAGGCTGGGCAGCGTGTGCAAGGCCCAGCTGCCAGCTGGGTCCCCGGGCCCTGGGGCCATCTGTGGGTGCCTGCTTGGGGCGGGACAGGAGGATCTGTCCCCTGAGGACACAGCCACCCACCTGGTGTTCTTTCCCCCTAAGAGCTCACTGCTGCCCTGTGGACGCCTCCCCCCAGGGCGTCTGCCGTTTGCTCGGCCATGCGCTCCCCCGGGAGCTCCCCAGCCCCCGCCAGAGCCTCCCCAGGGCCTTGGTGCTGCCCACACGGGCTGCCTGTTCCCGGGCCTGTGTGCTGTCTGCTCTGCTAACAGGATGGGTCACCTGTGGGGTCCAGGGCCCAGCCCTTCCTGCCCCAGAGGGTCCCGGGGCAGGTGCCAGGGCTGTCGGCCGCTGTCCTTCTCTGTCCCTGGAAGCGCGGTGGGAGCGCGGAGCAGACGCCCCACTCTGCCGCTTTGTGCCCAGGATGCGGGCAGCTCTCTTTGGATCCTGCCCTGCCGTTGTCTCTTGGTCGATGGTTTAAATGGCGCCTGCTCTCTGCACTGCTTGGACGATCTGGTTTTGCTCCTGCTGCTGGGCTGCGGTGAAGGGCCCGGAGAGGACAGGGTTAGCTCCGCGGGGCTGGAGCAGCTCCCCATCTGTGCCACGAGGCGGTGACTCCCCCTGGCCCAGCATGTGCGGCTCTCAGCGTCCTGCCCTGCCCCCCACCGGGCTGGCAGAAGGGGGCCCCTCGGGGTGGGGGAAGGGCTTGGGATCACATGACGCCTGGGCAGGGCAGCCAGCTGCTCCGTCTGCCAGCGAGGCCCATGGCTCACTGCAGAGCCGCTATTTAGACCCGCTCAGGGATGGCGAGTCCTCCCATTGGTTGGCCTGGCCAGGAAGCGCTTCTGTCCAGCGGCCTTGATGGGGCCCCGCTGGGAGCCAGGTGCTGTGTGTGCTCCCACGGGGTTCGAGTCCCGTGCCCACAGTCAGGCAGGTCCAGCACGGGGACTCTAACCTGCTGCCAGTGACTGGGGTGCTCAGGACACTGTCTGGCTCCAGGCTGGACCAGAAGTGGCTGGAATCCCCCGGAGAGGGACGGGCCTCTCCAGGGCGGGCAGCAGCCTTTGCGAGAGGCAGTCGAGGACCCCTGAGGAGAGGTAGGGGTGGGTGGACAGGGCCCTGGTCTCGCAAATGGATGGCAGGCCCCTGACATCACCCATCACCGCGGCCTCTTCTAGGCCGGGGAAGGATGTGTGACCCGGGGAAGGAAAGTGCGCATCTGCTTCAGTTCTGCCCCAGGAGGAGGAATTTCCCCTCCTCGATGGAAGGGCTGGACCTCCCCAAGCGTGGGCTCTTGAGGTGAGGGCCATCCACCTGCGGGTTCCCTGCTGACTTCCAAGAAATGCCTGGCTGTGTCTCCGGAGAAGGCGAAGGGTCAGGAGCCCCTGTGTGATTGCACTGGCTTTCCTGTTGGTACAATGCCCAGAGTGGGAGGGCGGCCTTGGGTCAGAGGAAGTAGATTTCCGGAGGATGGCTCCCAGGCCTCCCAGAGCCCTTGAGGCAGGAGGTCCAGGCCCATCCCGCTCCCTAGCCCCTGACCCCAGGGGTGCTGATGTCCGAGGGTACAGCCCACAGGACACTGGGCACCTGGTTCCTACCCAGGGGCCCAGCTTAGGCCGAGGGATTTAGGGAAAGGCTGTCAGTGGGGCCCAGGCTGAGTCAGCACTTCCACTGGGCCTTCTGTGAGCTCCACGCCCACCCTGAGCTGGGGCAGTGACCCGTGATCCTAACTGCTGGCATTGACCATGTGAATGATGGCCCTTTGCCAGCTAGCACCTCCCCCCTCCTCCCTAAACTCTCAGAGGTCTGTCTCTTTACTCCTAGGCCCCCCTCCCCACTGCAAGCTCACCCCGTCCCTGGACAGGGGCAGTGGGAGAGGGGGTGGAGAAGCCCAGGGCAGCAACGACTGAGTGGCCTTGACCAGGCCTTGATGCAGCCCCCGGGACAGCCTGCCCAGCAGGAGGGATCACTGCCTTTTAAAACAAGGGTCTTCCTGCCCGGGGTCTAGGAAGCAGCCAGGTGACACCCCCCCCCCCCCGCCACTTCCTGGCCTAGCCAAAGCCCCGTGGTTTTGGAGTTCTGTGGAACCCCAGGCATCAGCCCGGATGCCAGCACTGTCATCATTCTCATGCTGTCCCCATGCACGTGATGACGAACAGGGAACTGGGAACTCCTCTGTTGCCCAAGAAGGCACAAGACTGAATGAGCAGAAAGGGAAGGAAGTGCCCTTGGCTGTGGCCGTCGAGGATGCCCGCACCTGCCCCAGACCCGGGAGGCTGACTCCAGGGCTGGGGCAGCTGTCGCAGGTGCCGTCTGGACACATGAGGGTGAGGGGGCCAGGGGCCTCACGCCCTGGGGGAGGCATCTTCTCGGGGAGCCAGAGCCCCCTAGGTGCAGTGGGCTGAGTTAGGCCCTCAGGGTCCCGGCTCCGCTGTTTACCGTCAGCGGCATGGCTTTGGATGGGTTGCCCTTCCCTCGGCTTCCGTGTAGTCACCTGTGAAATGACCGGATAACAGTACTCGCCTTGGGGTGGGGGCGGGAGCGGGGGGATCCCCCTGGGCAGGGGCAGGCTGTTGTTGGAACCCCAGTGGGTACGTCTTGTTCACACCCAGTCATGGCTGGTGGGGTGAGGACGGGGGTGCTGGGGGCACTGCCTGCCGCCCCGATAGTAACCCCCGGCCCTCCAGCTGTCGTCCTGTTAAATTCTGGGCTGGAAATCTCTGTGGCCACTGACCTTTGCCTCATCTAGGGAGCAGGAAGTGTCACGGGGCGTCCCCCTGCCACACAGCCAGGCAGGCCCCGACACCCCCGCCCGGTGGCCGGGCGCTGTCTTTGCAGAGCTCCACGCAGGAGATTGGCGAGGAGCTGGTCAACGGCGTCATCTACTCCATCTCCCTGCGCAAGGTTCAGGTGCACCACGGCGCCAACAAGGGCCAGCGCTGGCTCGGGGTGAGTGTGGATGGGGGGTCTCCGTGCCCAGAACCCCGACAAGGCCCGGAATGCAGGGGCCACCCTGGCCACTCCACTGGGCTCCCTCCCAGGGCTTTCCTGCCTGGGAGGCCCCCAGCCCTGCTCCCAAAGGAATCTGGGCCCTCAGCCCTCCCCTACTATCCAGCCCTGCGCTGGGCCAAGTGCATAGTTCTCTGTTCACTTATTTGTATGAACATCAAAAAAAGACACTTCCATACTATTTCCACTTCATGTTAGGCTGGGATCACTTATGCATTTTGCCCCAATATTTCTTGTTTTAACGACTGTCCTTCCACACCTTCGCCAAGGCTTTCATCACCTTACTTAGTAGGGCTTTTTTTTTTTTTTAACCCAAAAAGGACTCAGCCTACTATATATGGTTCTCTGCAACTTGCTGTCACGGAACACAACTCCATGACCCCTCCAGGTCAGAGCGGGGGCCTGACAAATACGTAACATTTCAGAAGAGAGGCTGGTTACCAGCCATAACTCAGCCTTTCACTGCCGTGAACCTTGACGGGATTCCTTTCTGCAGCCATTTCCACAGCGCCGCCCTGAATAGCCTCTGGGTCCTAACATACCGTGCCTTTCCACCCCAGGCTGAGCCTCTGTTTTCTCATCTCTAGAACGGGGATGCTTTGCCAGGGATCCCGGGGACTCTGCCCTTAATACGGCAAGGTGCTGTCATTACTCAGCTAATAAAATGACCTGAAGGTGTTGGTGTTGCGAGTTTTCATCGCCCCACCTCCAGTTCAAAAGCTGAGACCCTTTTTCTGTTCCGGGCACTCACATCCCATCTCCGTCCAGAAGTCGCCGGGCGCTTGGGGCTTCCTCTGAGTTCCAGCCCCTGCCCTCCTCGTGGGCCACGGTGCTGTCGCTGACCGTCTGTGCCTCTCTGTCCCACCCCAGTATGAAAATGACTCGGCCCTGAACCTGTATGAGACCTGCAAGGTGCGGACCGTGAAGGCAGGCACGCTGGAGAAGCTGGTGGAGCACCTGGTGCCCGCCTTCCAGGAGAGCGACCTCTCCTATGTCACCATCTTCCTGTGCACCTACCGAGCCTTCACCACGACCCAGCGGGTCCTGGACCTGCTGTTCCAAAGGTGAGCGCCCTGCCCCTCCCCGGCACAGTGGCTCCCCGCCCACCCACTGGCTGTGTGTCTTGGGAATGTCGCTTTACCTCTCTGAGCCTCAGTTTGCTCACGTGAAGGCCGGGCTGCCAGGACTGTTGGATAAGCATGGACAGTGCGGCCCCGCGCCCGGCCCTGTGGAAAGGGCTGCTGAGGGCTGGGGCGGCTTTGATTAAGGTTTTCCTCTGCCCCATGGAGAAGCTCTCTGCTTCCAGCCCCTGGGCAGAACAGGTTTCCCATTTGGAAAGGAGGTTCCAGATTCTGTCTCAGGGGTCCTTCCTGGGAGTAGCCAGGGCAGGGCTGGCTGGGGGCCGGCTGAGGGCCCAGGCCCACTCAGGCGTCTGTAAGGTGCTGGTTGGGCTCATTCGTTCAGCAAATACATACGAAGCGCCTACTGTGTGCAGGCACTTTTCTAGGCACTTGGCTTTATTCAGTGAACGGTGCAGACAAAAATCCCCGCCCTCCCGGGCTTCCATCCTAGCCGGAGGGTCAGCCAGTAACACTAGACGTCATAGCAGGTACGGTAGATGTGACGCCCTCACGGCCTCCTCTAGATACGGGTGCATCCTCCCTTATTCCAGCGAGGACGGCGGACCTCAGGACCAACTGAAAAAGTGAGTAGACTTTGGGTCTGATGGGAGGGGCTGGGCAGAACCCTGGCTGCCACACATCTTGTGATTCCCGCTGGAGGGCTGAGGTCTGGCTGCAGGAGGAAAGGAGTCAGAGAGCTGTGGCTGGGGTCCCATGTCCCCAGGGAGCAGAGGGGAGGCTGGGGGCTCAGAGCCGGCCCCTGAGAGCATCCGTCCCCACTCAGATCCGGGGCCCAGGACAGGAGGTGTGGGGGGCAAGCTGCTGACACGTCAGCCTCGCAGCCCAGTGTGAGCGCTCAGCTGGGGCTCACGGGAGCGCAGTCAGGGTCAGGGGGCCGGCTACGTCCCCACCACCAAGAATGGCGTCCCCGGGAGGACGAGACCCGCACTCCGGCGCACAGACCAAGGCAGCCGTCGGTGCGCAAGCTTCTGGTTCAGGTGCGCGAGGCCTGTGAAGGCCGGGCAGGGGCGCACTCTGCTTGTCCCCTCCTCCCTCCCCTGTTTGTGCAGCGCCTACTGTGTGTGGCCAGGCCAGCGCGATGGACAGAGCGGGCGCGGCCCTCCCTGCCCTCCTGCAGTTTCCTTCCCAGTGGGGAGGGCCCGGGGGGCTGGTGGCAGACAGGAGAGAGTCAGGCTCCCCCGAGGAAGGGAGAGGTGGTCACCAGGGACGGAGGGCCCCTTCCTACCAAGACTGCCGACCAGGCCTGCCCCCGCCTGGCAGCCCAGTGCGGTGGGGCAGGGGCGGGCCCAGAAGCCCAGCCCCCATGGGGGAGCCAGGGGAGGGCCGCGTGGAAGGAAAGGCCAGGCCCCTGACTCTGCTGCCCGCCCGCCTGCCCCCAGTGCCGTCTCCTCCATCCTGGGCACCTGGCTGGACCAGTACTCCGAGGACTTCTGTCAGCCCCCGGACTTCCCGTGCCTCAAGCAGCTGGTGGCCTACGTGCAGCTCAACATGCCCGGCTCCGACCTGGAGCGCCGCGCCCACCTTCTCCTGGCCCAGCTGGAGCGCACAGAGCTCACCAAGGCA
Organism: Orcinus orca; assembly: GCF_937001465.1. Classification (NCBI taxonomy): domain Eukaryota; kingdom Metazoa; phylum Chordata; class Mammalia; order Artiodactyla; family Delphinidae; genus Orcinus; species Orcinus orca. The sequence continues at coordinate 117,270,450 of NC_064564.1, read as the reverse complement.
GAGCAGGAGGGTGAGGAGCGGGGTCGGTGCTGGACACGCAGGAGCCCCTGGGGCTGCCTCAGACCGCCCACGTGGGGACCGCTGGCGGGGCGACGTCCTGTCTCAGATCCTGGCTGGAGCCTCTGTAAAAGGCCGCGGGCTGTTTCCTTTGCTTGCAAAGGCCCATGTGAGGCAGGCACGTGGATCTCCTCCTGCACCTTCACTGCCATCTCAGGATCTAGAACTGGCTCCAGCACCAGCCCCTGTGCAATCTGAAGACCTAGATCCAGCTGCAGAAGCAGCAACAGAACTAAAGCCAGATCCAGAGCTGGAGGCGTTTCCATCAGTGGCTGGAGGGACACCTTGAGCGGCGGCACCAGAGTGGGAGCCAACATCACAATCAGTTGCATCAGCACCTCTGCCTCCAGGGCCCGCGGCTGCACCTGCTCCGGAGGAGACCCAGAGCCGGCTCGGCACCCACTACCCCTGCGGGGAGAACGAGCTGTGGCGCCACGCTCAGCGTCAGCTCCTGACCCACTTCTACCCGCTCCCCCCACCCCCAAACTTCCCTTCCCCTCCCCTGTTACTGTTTCTGATTTGGTTTTTAATTTTATGTTTTCATTTCACATTATTTATGGTGTCTTTTACGTCTTCATATAACCAAGTTTAATTTTTTAAATTTGAAATTGTGCATTTCAGGAGCATCGAGTATATTCACAGTTCTATGCAACCTTCCCCAGGGTCTCGGGCAGACTGTTTCACTCCCCAGAAGGAATCCCTGAGCCAAAGCGCTCATGCCCCATTCCTCTCTCCCCCAGCCCCCGACAACCTATAATCTGCTTTCTGTCTCTGTGTCTTTACCTGTTCTAGATGTTTCCTATAAATGGAATTATACAAGGTGGCTTTCTGTGTAGGCCACATATTTTAAGAGGGGAGTAGTTAATTTTTGTTTTCTTTTTTTACTTCAAAATAGCATTTTTATTATATGAAAGGGAAATGCCAGATGGATTAAAGGTGGGATGTACAAATTGAAGTCTTTTTTGTAAATATGTGTGCAGTCTCAGGGTAGAGACCCCTGTTCTGAGTATGGCCCCAGAGCCAGAAGACAGAAGGGAAACGCCTGGCTCTTCCCATGGCCAAACAGAAACAAGAATCATGTAAAAAGCTGGGAAGACAAAACACAAACTGGAGCAGCCCTCCTCACACCCAGGACCAGAGAGAGGTTTGACGCCCCTGTGGTCCCCCAGATCTTGAAAGTCAATGTTTTAAAAAGGGACAGAGAACACACATGTGCAGCTCCAACAAGAGGCCGCACACGTGGTCGGTACAGGTCAGAGACGCTTGACCTCCCGATGACATGCAGATGTAAGCGCCGTGGAGACGGCGCTGTCAACACCACGCCAACAGGTTTCTAGTCTGGTGGCGACCAGCCCTGGGGACAGTGTGAGGAAGCAGAGGCCCAGCAGGTCCTCTAGAGGGAAGCGTGGAAGGACACTCCTGTCTGGGAGAACAGTGCGCAGGACCCCAGAGCTCCACAGGTGCAACCCTTTACCTGCAGAGCTAATCCCAGGAGTTTACCCGCAGGAATTCTCGCGTGGTGTGTGTGCCCATGTGCACGTGTGTGCGTGTGCAGTCGTGGGTGTCAGGTGGGGAGGACTCTGGGCACGTGTGCCCTTCTGGAACCTGGTTCCCCCGGGCGGGTGCTGATCAGTCCATCGTCTTCCTCCTCCACATTTTCTGGGGCCCCGAATCAGAATTTCCGAAAAGCCCCTGCTATGGGACATGGGCCATTTGCCATTTTTCACTCTCAGAATCATGCTGAAGGGAACATCTGTGTCCATAAATCTCTATTCAGGGCAGAATCCATGAGGTGGATTTTCTGGGTCAAAACATATACAGTTTTTAAGGTATTGGCCACAGTTTCCAACAGAGCGGTCTCTGCCCACTTTGAGCCTCGCTTGGGAAAGCGGGGCCTCAGAGGACCTGAGGGCCGGGACCTCAGGGAGGGAGGAGGAGGAGGCCCTGGGAGTGACCGGCCCAGAAGGGACTGTCCCGCCCTCAGCCCCGCCCCCAGCCCCGCCCAGTCCTAGAGCGGGTACAGAGCTGGCTCTAGTTCAAAGGTGGCTCTGCTCCTAGGACTGGCACTGGAGCTTATGCAAGAGCTGATGCTGGACTTGGCTCTAGCTCTGGGGAAGGCGCTGGAGGCGGATCTACCTCCAGAGACGGTCTAGACCTGGTTCTGCCGTTGGACAGCGCTCTCGAGCTGTCTCTCACACTGGCTGGAGCCGGTGCTACAGCTATTGCGGTCGCTGGCTCTGGCTCTGGCTCTGGCGCGGCCACTGAAGCTGACTCCTGGGTGGGTACTGGTTTGGCTTGAGCTGTGGATCAGGTCCTGGAGCCGGCTGTACCTCCGGAGCTAAGGTTACAGCAGGTGCCGGAAGCAGCCGTGGATTTTGCTGTGGATAGGACGCAGGAGCTGTCCCTGGTGCTGGAGCTCTCGCTGACTTTGCGGCTGACTCCAGCTCCGGTCTGGTGCTGGCTCTGCTTCTGGTGCCTCTAGCTGTACAGCCGGTCCTGGCTCGAGCTCTGTGGCTGGCGCTAAAACTGGCGGTGGAGCTGGCTGTAGCTCTGGACTGGTTCCACCTCTGGAACTGGTGTCAGGGCAGATTCTGGCGCCAGAGCGGGCACAGAAGCTGGCCTAGGAGCTGCTGACAGAGCTGCCTCTGCCTCTGACGTGGCATCGTGCTGGTGCCAGAGCACGATCTAGCTCTGACGTTGGTGCTGGGGCTGTGGCTCTTTCTCCTGAGCTGGCACTGGCTCTAAGTCTGCTACGGGCGCCCAAGCCAGCTCTTGCTCTGGAGCTGCTGCAGGAGCTGACTCTCATGGGGGCTCTGGCTCTGGAGTTGGTCCTAGAACTGTGGCTGGAGCAGGCTCTAGGTCTGAACTTGGTGCTGACTCTCTCTCTGGAGCTGGTGCCAGGAATGGCTGTAACTCTGGGGCTGATGCTAGAGCTGGCGCTGGAGCGACCTCTTCCTTGGCACCTAGCACTGGCTCTAAACTGGCTTTGAGCTGGTTCTCACTCTATCACTGGGGCTGGCACGGGAGTCAGTGACAGAGCTGTCTCTATCTTCCAGAGGTAGAGCTGACATGACAGCTGGTGTTCAAGCCAGCTCCAGCTCGTGGGATAACAGCAGCCCCGCCCAGGAGCAGCAATGGAGCTGAGGCTGGCGCTGCCTCTATCTCAGGAGTTGATGCCAGTGTTGGAGCCTGAGTTGACTGTCGCCATGGCGCTGGCTCGAGCTCTGGTGCTGGAGCTGACTCTGGCTCTGCAGCCAGCTCTGGCTCTAGTTCTGGAGAGCCAGAACTGTTAGTGGTAATAGAACTGGCTCCGGCAATGGATCAGTGCTGAAGCGGGTGCTGGAACTGACACCGAGTCTGCAGCTTTGGCTGGAGCTGGCTCCAGATATCACTCGCGCTCTTGAGCTGGTGCTTGGAGCTGGCTCTCGCCCTGGAACGGGCAGTGGAGCTCTCTCTAGCTCGGGAGCTAATGCTCGAGCTAGCTCTGGTGCTGACACTAGCTCTAGAGAGAGCTCTACCTCTAGAGCTGCCTGTAGCTCTAGCTGTGTTGCCAGAGGTGGTGCTGGGGTAGACTCGAGTTCACTTCCTGTTGTTATCTGTCACTCTGGGCTTTGTGTTGGGTCTGATCCAAACTCTAGAGCTGCTGCTGGAGCTGACAAATTGGTTGATGACAGAGCTGCTTCCATCCCTGCAGCTGGTGAGACAGCCGGTGCCAAAGCTGGTTCCAGCCCTGGAGCTGGTGCTGGAGCCAGTTGCAGAGCTCACTGGAGTTTGAGGGCTTTTCCATGAGCCGAAGATGGAACTAGTTCTCTCACTGGACTTGACTCTAGATCTAGTGATGGAGCCGGCTCTCATTCTGCACCTGGCACTGGCTCTAAATCGGGAGGTGGCCCTGGAGCCAGCTCCAGCTCTGGAACGCTGCAGGAGCTGGTGCTTCGAGCTGGCTCTGGCTCTGGAGCTGGTGCTACCTCTAGCTGTCGGGCTGGTACCAGAAACGCCTTTAACACCAGATCTGGCACTAGCACTGGTACAAGATCTGGCGCTGACAGTGGTGCCAGCTTGGGAGTTGGCAGTCGAGCTGGCACTGGTGCTGCAAGAGGAGAAAAAGTTCACCAACCTCGTGACTGTAGACTGCACGCACACACTTGTGCACGCATCAAATACATTTCTTTTCTTCCCTTCCTTTATCTTCTTACCGTATAGCATAACATAGACCATAAGATACACAAATAACTGTTACCCTCACATCACAGGGTTTAAGTTACAGGTCGTCAAGGAGAAAAGTAAGCATCACCCCAGCACTCTGCATGCCCTGGGGACAGTGTCCGCATGTCTCATTAGGAGGGAGAACGACTCTCTTACTTACTGTCTTCACTTAGAGACTCAACATGGCTACAGCAGAGCTGTGGGTACCAAGTCAAAAGAAGGTGGGCCGTGACAGTTGGTCTCACGTGTCAACCTGCCCAGGCCGTAGTGTGCAGTCATTCGATCAAACTGGTGATTTAGTCCACACATGTTGTGAAGCTACTTATAGGTGTGGCTGACTTGCCTTTAAGTAAAGATTACTCAAAGGGTGGGTCTCATCACGTGAAGGCCTTACAAGCCTTCAAAAAACCGAGGTTTCCTGAAAAAGAAAGTCTGGCTCAAGACACAGCAGCTAAGGATAGCTTCAAGACGGCAGAGGAGTAAGACATGGAGATCACCTTCCGCCCCACAAATACATCAAAACTACATCTGTAGGAGTGGAACAACTCCTACAGAACACCTACTGAACGCTGGCAGAAGACCTCAGACCTCCCAAAAGGCAAGAAACTCCCCACGTACCTGGGTAGAGCAAAAGCAAAAACAGAGTCAAAAGAATAGGGACGGGGCCTGCCCCTCTGGGAGGCAGCTGTGAAGGAGGAAAGGTTTCCACACACTGGGAAGCCCCTTCACTGGCGGAGATGGCGGTGGTGAGGGGGAAGCCTCGGAGCCACGGAGTAGAGCACAGCAACAGAGGGCAGAGCGGAGAGATTCCCGCACAGAGGATCGGTGCCGACCGGCACTCACCAGCCCAGAGAGGCTTGTCTGCTCACCCGCTGGGGCGGGCGGGGCTGGGAGCTGAGGCTCGGGCTTCGGAGGTCAGACCCCAGGGAGAGGACTGGGGTTGGCTGCGTGAACACAGCCTGAAGGGGGCTAGTGCACCACGGCTAGCCGGGAGGGAGTCCGGGGAAAAGTCTGGAGCTGCCGAAGAGGCAAGAGACCACTGTTTTGGGGTGCGCAAGGAGAAGGGATTCAGAGCACCTCCTAAACGAGATCCAGTGACGGGCGCGAGCCGCAGCTATCAGCGCAGACCCCGGAGACGGGCATGAAACGCTAAGGCTGCTGCTGCCGCCACCAAGAAGCCTGTGTGCGAGCACAGGTCACTCTCCACACCCCCCTCCCGGGAGCCTGTGCGGCCCGCCACTGCCAGGGTCCCGTGATGCAGGGACAACTTCCCCGAGAGGGCACACGGCGCACCTCAGGCTGGTGCAACGTCATGCCGGCCTCTGCCGCCGCAGGCTCGCCCCGCATTCCGTTCCCCTCCCTCACCCCAGCCTGAGTGAGCCAGAGCCCCCGAATCAGCTGCTCCTTTAACCCCGTCCTGTCTGAGCGAAGAACAGATGCCCTCAGGCGACCTACACACAGAGGCGGGGCCATATCCAAAGCTGAACCCCAGGGCTGTGCGAACAAAGAAGAGAAAGGGAAATCTCCCCATGCAGCCGCAGGAGCAGCGGATTAAATCTCCACAGACAACTTGATGTACCTGCATCTGTGGAATACCTGAATAGACAATGAATCATCCCAAATTGAGGCGGTGGACTTTGGGAGCAACTGTAGACTTGGGGTTTGCTTTCTACATCTAACTTGTTTCTGGTTTTATGTTTATCTTAGTTTAGTATTTAGAGCTTCTTATCATTGGTACATTTGTTTATGGATTTGGTTGCTCTCTTCCTTTTTTAAAAATATATATATACTTTTTCCTTTTTCTCCTTTTGTGAGTGTGTATGTGTATGCTACTTTGTGTGATTGTCTGTATAGCTTTGCCTTTACCATTTGTCCTAGGGTTCTGTCTGTCCATTTTTTGTTTGTTTGTTTGTTTGTTTAGTATAGTTTTTAGTGCTTGTTATCATTGGTGGATTTGTTTTTTGGTTTGGTTGCTCTCTCTTTTTTTATTACTTTTTTATTTTTAATAATTTTTAAATTTTTTATTCTAATAACTTTATTTTATTTATTTTTCTTTCTTTCTTTCTTTCTTCTTTTTTCTCCCTTTTCTTCTGAGCCGGGTGGCTGATAGAGTCTTGGTGCTCCAGCCAGGTGTCAGGCCTGAGCCTCTGAGGTAGGAGAGCTGAGTTCAGGACATTGGTCCACCAGAGACCTCCCGGCTCCACGTAATATCAAATGGCAAAAGCTCTCCCAGAGATCTCCCTCTCAATGCTAAGGCCCAGCTCCACTCAACGACCAGCAAGCTACATTGCTGGACACCCTATGCCAAACAACTAGCAAGACAGGAATACAACCCCACCCATTAGCAGAGAGGCTACCTAAAATCATAATAAGTTCACGGACACCCAAAAACACATGACTGGATGCAGTCCTGCCCACCAGAAAGACAAGATCCAGACTCATCCACCAGAACACAGGCACCAGGCCCCTCTACCAGGAAGCCTACACAAACCCCTGAACCAACCTTACCCACTGGGGGCAGACACCAAAAACAACGGGAACTACGAACCTGCAGCCTGCAAAAAGGAGACCCTAAACACAGTAAGTTAAGCAAAATGAGAAGACAGACAAATACACAGCAGATGAAGGAGCAAGATAAAAACCCACCAGACCAAACAAATGAAGAGGAAATAGGCAGTCTACCTGAAAAAGAATTCAGAATAATGATAGTAAAGATGATCCAAGATCTTGGAAATAGAATGGAGAAAATACAAGAAATGTTTAACAAGGACCTAGAAGAACTAAAGAGCAAACAAACAATGATGAACAACACAATAAATGTAATGAAAAATTCTCTAGAAGGAATTAATAGCAGAACTGAGGCAGAAGAATGGATAAGTGACCTGGAAGATAAAATAGTGGAAATAACTACTGCAGAGCAGAATAAAGGAAAAAGAATGAAAAGAATTGAGGACAGTCTCAGAGACCTCTGGGACAACATTAAACACACCAACATTCGAATTATAGGGGTCCCAGAAAAGAAGAGAAAAAGAAAGTGACTGAGAAAATATTTGAAGAGATTACAGTTGAAAACTTCCCGAATATGGGAAAGGAAATGGTCAATCAAGTCCGGCAAGCACAGAGAGTCCCATACAGGATAAATTCAAGGAGAAACATGCCAAGACATATATTAATCAAACTACCAAAAATTATATGCAAAGAAAAAATATTAAAAGCAACAAAAAACATACAAGGGAATCCCCATAAGGTTAACAGCTGATCTTTCAGCAGAAACTCTGCAAGCCAGAAGGGAGTGACAGGACATATTTAAAGTGATGAAAGAGAAAAACCTACAACCAAGAAGATTACTCTGCCCAGCAAGGATCTCATTCAGATCTGATGGAGAAATTAAAACCTTTACAGACGAGCAAAAGCTAAGAGAATTCAGCACCACCAAAGGAGCTTTACAACAAATCCTAAAGGAACATCTCTAGGCAGCAAACACAGGAGAAGGAAAAGACCTACAATAACAAACCCAAAACAATTAAGAAAATGGTAATAGGAACATATATATCAATAACTACCTTAAATGTAAATGGATTAAATGCTCCAAGCAAAAGACATAGACTGGCTGAGTGGATACGAAAACAAGACCCGTATATATGCTGTCTACAAGAGACGCACTTCAGACCTAGGGACACATACAGACTGAAAGTGAGGTGATGGAAAAAGATGTTCCATGCAAATGGAAATCAAAAGAAAGCTACAGTAGCAATTCTCATATCAGACAAAATAGACTTTAAACAAAGACTATTATAAGAGACAAAGAAGGACACTACATAATGATCAAGGGATCAATCCAAGAAGAAGATATAACAATTGTAAATATTTATGCACCCAACACAGGAGCACCTCAATACTTAAGGCAAATGTTAACAGCCATAAAAGGGGAAATTGACAGTAACACAATCATAGTAGGGGACTTTAACACCCCACTTTCACCAATGGACAGATCATCCAAAATGAAAATAAATAAGGAAACACAAGCTTTAAATGATACATTAAACATGATGGACTTAATTGATATTTATAGGACATTCCATCCAAAAACAACAAAATACACCTTCTTCTCTAGTGCTCATGGAACATTCTCCAGGATAGATCATGTCTTGGGTCACAAATCAAGCCTTGGTAAATTTAAGAAAATTGAAATCGTATCAAGTATCTTTTCTGACCACAACGCTATGAGACTATATATCAATTACAGGAAAAAATCTGTAAAAAATACAAACACATGGAGGCTAAACAATACACTACTAAATAACCAAGAGATCACTGAAGAAATCAAAGAGGAAATCAAAAAATACCTAGAAACAAATGACAATAAAAACATGATGACCTAAAACCTATAGGATGCAGCAAAAGCAGGTCTAAGAAGGAAGTTTATAGCAATACAATCCTACCTCAAGCAACAAGAAACCTCTCAAATAAACAACCTAACCTTTCACCTAAAGCAATTAGAGAAAGAAAAACAAAAAAACCCCAAAGTTAGCAGAAGGAAAGAAATCATAAAGATCAGATCAGAAATAAATGAAAAAGAAATGAAGGAAAAATAGCTAAGATCAATAAAACTAAAAGCTGGTTCTTTGAGAAGATAAACAAAATTGATAAACCACTAGCCAGATTCATCATGAAAAAAAGGGAGAAGACTCAAATCAATAGAAATGGAAATGAAAAAGGAGAAGTAACAACTGACACTGCAGAAATACAAAGGATCATGAGAGATTACTACAAGCAACTATATGCCAATAAAATGGACAACCTGGAAGAAATGGACAAATTCTTAGAAAAGCACAACCTCCCGAGACTGAACCAGAAAGAAATAGAAAATATAAACAGACCAATCACAAGCACTGAAATTGAAACTGTGATTAAAAATCTTCCAACAAACAAAAGTCCAGGACCAGATGGATTCACAGGTGAACTATCAAACATTTAGAGGAGAGCTAACACCTATCCTTCTCAAACTCTTCCAAATATAGCAGAGAGAGGAACACTCTCAAACTCATTCTACGAGGCCACCATCACCCAAAACCAGACAAAGATGTCACAAAAAAAGAAAACTACAGACCGATATCACTGATGAACATAAATGCAAAAATCCTCAACAAAATACTAGCAAACAGAATACAACAGCACATTAAAAGGGTCATATACCATGATCAAGTGGGGCTTATCCCAGGAATTCAAGGATTCTTCAATATACACAACTCAATGTGATACACCATATTAACAAACTGAAGGAGAAAAACCATATGATCATCTCAATAGATGCAGAAAAAGCTTTCGACAAAATTCAACACCCATTTATGATAAAAACTCTCCAGAAAGTAGGCATAGAGGGAACTTACCTCAATATAATAAAGGCCATATTTGACAAAACCACAATCAACATTGTTCTCGATGAAAACCTGAAACCATTTCAGGATCAGGAACTAAGACAGGAACAAGACAAGGTTGCCCACTCTCACCACTATTATTCAACATAGTTTTGGAAGTTTTAGCCACAGCAGTCAGAGAAGAAAAGGAAATAAAAGGAATCCAAATCGGAAAAGAAGAAGTAAAACTGTCACTGTTTGCAGATGACATGACACTATACATAGAGAATCCCAAAGATGCTACCAGAAAACTATTAGAGCTAATCAATGAACTTGGTAAAGTACCAGGATATAAAATTAATGCACAGAAATCTCTTGCATTCCTATACACTAATGATGAAAAATCTGAAAGAGAAATTAAGGACACATTCCCATTTACCGTTGCAACAAAAAGAATAAAATACTTAGGAATAAACCTACCTAAGGAGACAAAAAGACCTGTATGCAGAAAACTATAAGATACTGATGAAAGAAATTAAAGATGATACAAACAGATGGAGAGATATACCATATTCTTAGATCGGAAGAATCAACATTGTGAAAATGACTATACTACCCAAAGCAACCTACAAATTCAATGCAATACCTATCAAACTACCAATGCCTTTTTTCACAGAACTAGAATAAAAAATTTCACAATTTGTATGGAAACACAAAAGACCCTGAATAGCCAAAGCAATCTTGAGAAAGAAAAACGGAGCTGGAGGAATCAGGCTCCTGGACTTCAGACTATACTACAAAGCTACCATCATCAAGACAGTATGGTACTGGCACAAAAACAGAAATATAGATCAATGGAACAGGATAGAAAGCCCAGAGATAAACCCACACACATATGGCCACCTTATCTTTGATAAAGGAGGCAAAAATATACAACGGAGAAAAGACAGCCTCTTCAATAAATGGTACTGGGAAAACTGGACAGCTACATGTAAAAGAATGAAATTAGAACACTCCCTTACACCATACACAAAAATAGACTCAAAATGGATTAAAGACCTAAATGTAAGGTCAGACACCATCAAACTCTTAGAGGAAAACATAGGCAGAATACTCTATGACATACATCACAGCAAGATCCTTTTTGACCCACCTCCTGTAGTAATGGAAATAAAAACAAAAATAAACAAATGGGACCTAATGAAACTTAAAAGCTTTTGCACAGCAAAGGAAACCATAAACAAGACGAAAACACAACCCTCAGAATGGGAGAAAATATTTGCAAATGAAGCAACAGACAAAGGATTAATCTCCAAAATATACAGGCAGCTCATGCAGCTCAATATCAAAAAAACAAACAACCCAATCCAAAAATGGGCAGAAGACCTAAATAGACGTTTCTCCAAAGAAGATATACAGATTGCCAACAAACACATGAAAGGATGCTCAACATCACTAATCATCAGAGAAATACAAATCAAAACTACAATGAGGTGTCACCTCACACCGGTCAGAATGGCCATCATCAAAAAATCTACAAACAATAAATGCTGGAGAGGGTGTGGAGAAAAGGGAACCCTCTTGCACTGTTGGTGGGAATGTAAATTGATGCAGCCACTATGGAGAACAGTATGGAGGTTCCTTAAAAAAATAAAAATAGAACTACCACATGACCCAGCAATCCCATTACTGGGCATATACCCTGAGAAAACCATAAATCAAAAAGGGTCATGTACCACAATGTTCATTGCAGATCTATTTACAATAGCCAGGACATGGAAGCAACCTAAGTGTCCATCATCAGATGAATGGATAAAGAAGATGTGGCACATATATACAATAGAATATTACTCAGCCATAAAAAGAAACGAAATTGAACTATTTGTAGTGAGGTGGATGGACCTAGAGACTGTCATACAGAGTGAAGTAAGTCAGAAAGAGAAAAACAAATACCGTACACTAACACGTATATATGGAATCTAAAAAAAAAAAAAATGGTTTTAAAGAACCTAGGGACAGAACAGGAATAAAGACGCAGACGTAGAGAATGGACTTGAGGACACGGGGAGAGGGAACGGTAAGCTGGGACAAAGTGAGAGAGTGGCATGGACATATATACACTATCAAATGTAAAACAGATAGCTAGTGGGAAGCAGCCACATAGCACAGGGAGATCAGCTCGGTGCTTTGTGACCACCTAGAGGGGTGGGATAGGGAGGGTGGGAGGGAGACAAGAGGGAGGAGATATGGGGATATATGTATATGTATAGCTGATTCACTTTGTTATACAGCAGAAACTAACACACCATTGTAAAGCAATTATACTCCAATAAAGATGTTAAAAATAAATAAACAAATTAATTAATTAATTTAATTAAATTAAATACTCTACAGGGGGAAAAAAAAAAAAAAGAAGACACAGCATCTAGAAGCCCGCTGGAGTGTCCAGTCCTGCAGGCTTTGGACATGCCAGCCCCCTTGCTCACATGAGCCCACATGTTAAAATCAATTCTCTCTGTATATACACACAACATATACACATGTGCGTGTGTCTACACACACGCACATGTGTATAAGTCGTGTGTGTGTGTGTGTACACACCAGGATACGGGTGTATCCTGGTGGAGGGCCCTGACTTGCCGCTGTCCTTCCTGCTTCCCCTTTACAATCACTGTTACCTGAGGCCTCAGACTCAGTGCCCGGTGGTATGCAAGCCTGGTGTTTCCTTCTGAGCTCTGCCAGCGCTGCCCGGGGTTCCGAGAAAAGCCTGGCTCACACTGTCCTGGCTAAAGACACACAGAAGACCCCCAGAGCCCTCTCACCTGTAACAATCCAGAATGTGGTCAGAGAGCTTACACTCATGAGGCTGGCCAGCAACACGGTCAGCATGCAGACTCCTGGAACAGAGAGGCGGACATATAAGGCCTCAGAAAAATAAACTAAAAACAGGATTTTCTGAATGCGGAATTCCACAACAGGAAGGTCTGCACAGAATACGTTATCATCCCTTCAATACATGTCTTGGGGAAGTCAAGTCTTTTGCCTATTCATTGTTACCTTTTAGCGCACAACTTAATACATGCTATTTCGTGCACAATCCTCTCCTCTGATGCTAAATATTTTCACTCTACGGTCTGCAAAGAGAAGAGGCAATCGTGGCGTATGCAAGAAAGAGGGAGCCACCACCCCTGGAAATCATCTTTAATATTTGAATTTCTAGCTGTCATTTGTTTGGGGTGTCCAATAGTCTGGTCCACCCCCAGTTACACAGCAGCCAGGGCAAGGATAACAGGATGAAGACGGCTACACTAATCATTTAACCATCTTGCAGTGAGTGTTTAATATTTGGATTCTGATTTGCTTCCAGGGAGGTTGTGTGTGTTTGGCGAGGGAGAAACACAGAGGAAGAGGGGGAGGCAGATGATTTCATGGCTTAAAAGCTGCTGTAAAAGCTTTTCCCACTAAGTGCAGAAAAACATTGGACAAAACCCAACATCCTTTCATGAGAAAAACACTCAAGAAACTAGAAACAGAAGGGCACTTCCTGAGCCTGATATAGGGCATCTGGGAACAATCCACAGCTCACGTCACACTTAGTGGGGAAAGACCGAAGCCTCCCCCGAGATCGGGAACAAGATGCGCAGTGACCAGTCTTGCCAGCTCAGTGCCACATTTCACTGGAGGTCCATCAGGCAAGAAAACGAAATAAAAGGCATCTAGACTGAAGGGGATGAAGTAAAACTATCTCCGTTTGCAAATTACATGACCACGTATATAGGAAATCACAGAGAATACGGGGGGAAACTATTAGAACTAATAAACAAGTTCAGCAAGGTTGCAGGATACAAGATAAATACCACAAAAATCAGTTGTATGGGAATGTCAATTGGTGCAGCCACAATGGAAAACAGTATGGAAGTTCCTCAAAAAATTAAAAATAGAACTACTACTATGTGATCCTGCCATCCCACTTCTGGGTATTTACCCAAAGGAAATGAAACTCAAAAAGATACATGCACCCCGATGTTCATTGCAGCACTATTTACAGTAGCCAAGATAAGGAAGCAGCCTGAGCATCTATTGATGGATGCATGGACAGAGAAGATGTGGTGTGTATATAACGGAATATTATTTACCCATAAAAGAAGGAAATCCTGTCATGTGCAATAATATGGATGGACCTTGAAGGTATTACGCTAAATGAAACAAGTCAGACAGAGAAAGACAAATACCATATGCTCTCATTTATACGTGGAATCTTAAAGAAAAAAAATAGGGGCTCATAGATACAGAGAACGGATTGGTAGTTACCAGAGGTAGGGAGTAAATGGGGGCAAAATGGATGAATAGGGTCAAAACGTACAAACTCCCAGTTATAAAATAAAGAAGTCCTGGGGATGTAGTGTGCAGAATGGTGACTAGAGTTAAGAATGCTGTGTTGAATATTTGAACGTTGCTAGGAGAGTGGTTCTTGAAAGTCCTCATCAGAAGGAAAAAATCTGTGCGACTATGTGAGGTGGTGAATGTTAACTACACTTAATGTGGTGACCATTGGGCAATATATACAAATATCAAATCATTATCTTATACACCTGAAACTAATATACTCTTATATGTCAATTTAAAAATCGATTGTATTTCTAAAACTAACGCCGAAAAAGCTGACAATGAATGTAAGAAAACAAGTGAATTGACGATAGCATCCAAAAGAATAAAATACGCAGAAATAAATTTAGGATCAAAAATATAAGACTTAGGGGCTTCCCTGGTGGCGCAGTGGTTGAGAGTCCGCCTGCCGATGCAGGGGACACGGGTTCGTGCCCCGGTCTGGGAGGATCCCACGTGCCGCGGAGCGGCTGGGCCCGTGAGCCATGGCCGCTGAGCCTGTGCGTCCGGAGCCTGTGCTCCGCAACGGGAGAGGCCACAATGGTGAGAGGCCCGCGTACCGCAAAAAAAAAATAATAATAAAAATAAGACTTATACAATGAAAGCTACAAAACATTATTGAAAGCAATTAAAGAAGGCTGAAATTAATGGAAAGATATCCCACATTCATGGATCAAAAGACTTTATACTATTAAGATAGTGGGCTTCCCTGGTGGCGCAGTGGTTGAGAGTCCGCCTGCCGATGCAGGGGACACGGGTTCGTGTCCCGGTCCGGGAAGATCCCACATGCGGCAGAGCGGCTGTGCCCGTGAGCCATGGCCGCTGAGCCTGCGCGTCCGGAGCCTGTGCTCCGCAACGGGAGAGGCCACAACAGTGAGAGGCCCGCGTACCGCAAAAAAAAAAAAAAAAAAAAAGATGGCAATACTTCCCAAATGGAACTACGGATTCATTTGGAAATGCAAGGGATCCAGAATCGCCAAAACAATACGGAAAAAGCAGAGCAAAAGCGGAGGACGCATACTTTCTGATTTCAAAACTCGTTACAAAGCTACAGTAATGAAGACAGTGTGGTCCTGGCATAAAGATAGACATAACAAATCAATGGAATAGAATTGAGAGTCCATAAACAAACCTTCGCATCTGTAGTCAATTGATTTTTGATGAGCAACCAGACAATTCACTGGGGAAAGAATAAATTTTTTCAATAAATGGTATTGGGACAACTGGATATTCACACGCAAAGAAGAAGTTGGACTCTTCCTCACAGCCCTCACGGTGGATGAGGGCTTGCCCAAGAGCTGCGAGGAGGCTGCTGGGGCCAGGCTGCTAGATGACCCTAGAGCCTGCCTGGCTCAGAGCAGCTGGCTGGGTGAGGTCACTGCCTGGTGAGACCCTGGGACGAAGGTTCAGTCATCCTCCAGCTGCATCTGTACAAGAACCTCTGACCTGGGGACTACAGTTCCCCCTTGTTCTAAGTGGGAAACTGAGATGCCAAGATCCCTCCTGGCCTGTAAGTAGCAGCCCTGGGGTTAAAGCCAGATCCCTCTGGTCCAAAGGCACAAGGTTTCCCCTCCCCTGCATCCCCTTTCCCTTAATGGGCTCTGCCTCCTCTTGGGAAATGGAGCCCTGAGCAGGGATGTCAGAGGCCCTCCCCCACACAGACAGGCTGTGGCCTGTTCCCTGGCCTATCCCCATCTGGAACACACTTCACCACTTCACATCTGAAACAGTGTATACACACACACACACACACACACACACTCAGAGGCCATGAAACACTGACTCATCCTGGGAGGGCTACCCTCCAATGTTTTCGATTTTACTTAAAAGTCCCAGCTATCGGGCTTCCCTGGTGGCGCAGTGGTTGAGAGTCCGCCTGCCGATGCAGGGGACACGGGTTCGTGCCTTGGTCCGGGAAGATCCCACATGACGTGGAGCGGCCGGAGCCTGTGCTCCGCGGCGGGAGGGGCCGTGGCAGTGAGAGGCCCGCGTACCGCAAAAAAACCCAAAAAAACAAAAAAACAATAAAAAGTCCCAGCTATCCCACTAACTCGGGCATAGCCCACTAAGCAGTGGTGAGGGCAGTGGGGACCTCTGTCTGAGTGTTCCCACTGCCAGGACACCAGATTCCCCCTGCCAGCCCCTGGGCGTGTCCCCTGCAGGGCTCTCAGAGACAGGCACAGATGACCATCGATGCATATGAGCAATTTATACATGTCTCTAGCTGTTTCCTCTGGTTTCTAGAAGTAGATAAACTTAGTTGAAGGGGAGGGTATCAGGGTCCTATTGCCAAGTCACCCTCCAAGAGGAGAGTCCAGGGACCTTTTAACTTCCTTCATCTCTTCACCCAGCTCCTCCCAGACCACCCCTGATGCTGTCCTTATGCTGAATTTGTCCTCTCCTGAGGGGAGGGGGGACAGGGAAAACAGGGAATGCTGGTTTGGCCAGGGGCTGGGTGTTGCCTGTTGACAGAATACTGGTGTGTCTGCCAGGACCCCAGGGCTGGGTCTGCCCCTGCGCACAGCATGTGGGATCTTAGTTCCCAGACCAGGGATTGAACCCATGCCCCCTGCAGTGGAAGCGCAGAGTCTTAACCACTGGACCACCAGGGAAGTCCCTGGCTCACCTCTTTATTACCAGGGAGGGACCAGTGTCCGGAAGGTACACCAGAGAACTTTGTAAAAACACAAACTGAATGAGAAAAACCAATCAGTTGGTCCCAGACCAGGTCCCAGGGAACCAGGTGTTTGCAGCTAAAAATGGAAGCACGACCTTTCAGCCAGCAGTCACAAGCTCCCCGGGCCTGTGCCTGGCCCCTGCAGACTCTGGGGAAAAAAACCCTGCCTTCCAGGAACCTGAGGTCCTCAAGGGAAATCCCAAGGACACAGGCAATGACACCCACAAAGGACCTGGGAGGCTGTGCCCATGCACCAGGCAGATCTGCATTTGCAACTTTAAGCTGCATCATTGTGACCTTGAACAAAGCTATAACCTCTCTGAGCCTTGATTATTGTTTTGTCTCCCATGCTGCTTCTCTGCACAGATCTTCCTTGACTTACAGTGGGGTTACATCCTGATAAACCCATCCTAAGGTGAGAACATACTGAACACCATAGCTTAGCCTAACCTACCTTAAACTTGCTCAGAAGACGTACATTAGCTGGTAGTTTATATTATAATAGAGCTGAACATCTCATGTAATTTACTGAATACTATACTGAAAGTGAAAAACAGAATGGCTGTCAGGGTACAGGATGGTCATAAGTGTATCCTTGTTGAGCCTGGTGATGGAGTGGCTGACAGAGTTGCCACCACGCTGCCCAGCATCACGAGAATATCTCACCGCATAATCTATAGCCAGCCGGGGAAAGATCAAAATTTACAATTCGAATTGTGGTTTCTACTGAATGCCTATAGCTTTCGCCTCATCCTAATTGTATCGGGTTTCTCCCCGGCCCTTGTTACCGCTCCCTTATTTACCATGAGGGGGCCTTCCTTTTTGTCCCTCTGAATGGCCCCTCCGTCGCCACGCCTCTACCACCACCCTCTGCGCTTGGCCTACACTTGGAGACATATAAGACGGTCCCCCTGGGGCTCCTGGAGTCCCTAGGATGAACCAGGGTCAATACAACTCGGACAGGCCTTGGTAAGAAAGTATGGCCAACTCCCTTCACAGAAGAGGAGAAACAGAGGCTCCGAGGGATTCCGGCAGCCGCTCACGGTCTCCAGGCCGGCGTGCCAGCCTCAGGGGCCCTGAGCAAAAGAGTGATGATCCTAACCCGGAAAGTAAGTACGACGTCCAGCTGGTTTCCCATCCGGTGATTGCTTCGAGGCTCTTCTAGAAACAATAAAGTTTTTCCCTCAAATCATTTCCCTGATTTCTCAAGCCCGCACCCCAACCCGGAGTTCCCTGACCCGCGCTCCTCGCCTGGAAGGTGGGTCGCCTGCGTCGGAGGCCACGGCCCAGGTAGCCAGCAGAGGTTAAAAGTCCTGGGACCCCGGCGCTCGTGGACCCTTGGGGACTGGGGGCTGCAGCTGCTGGGCGGGGCGGGGCGGGCGGGTGAGTAGGAGGAGCAGCGGTAGGTGGGCGGGGCACGCAGGGGGGTAGGTGGGGCTGAGGCCGGTGGGCGGGGCGCGCGGCTCCTTTCCCCTCCCCCGAACCCCGCCCGGCCCCGATCCCGGCGGGCCCTTAGTCAGGCCCCACCCAGCGCGCTACTAAAGGCACCCGGCAGGCCCCGGGTTTTGCCGGACTGCAGGCGAACTGAGACCCTGTTTTCAGGGCGGGGCTGCGCCCCTCCGTCTGTTCTAACGCTGGTCCGGCCGCAAGGGGCTGAGTCTGCAGTCCGCAGGGACAGTCACGCTCCCGCGCCGCTCCCTGTCCCCGCCCCGCGCCCGGCCGGAGGAGCAGCGCCGCGAGCCCGGAGCCTGCAGTGGCCGGCCGAAGTCGAGGTGCGCGTCTCAGACCCAAGCTCCTGGGTGCAGATCCCCGGCTGGGGCGGCCAAAGCTTGGGCCTGGTTCTGCGTCGGCGGAGCGGCCCCGGCGGCCCGGGCTCCACCGGAGGAAGAATCCAGCGGAGCCGACGGTCGACGCGGAGCTTTGGAGGACGCCGCGCCCCAAGCCCGGGTGGGGAAACGGAGGTCCGCAGAGGGAGGGAGAGGGAGAGGGAGCGGGCCTGCCAGAGGCCACCGGGTGAGCCGGGGCCAAAGCCCCAAAACTCCGGCCCGGGGATCTTTATCTGACCTCGGGCGGACCCCCGCAGAGCTGTCAGGCTGTGACCCGGGCCGGACCCAGCGCTTTAGAGCCCTTCCCGCACATCAGGGGCGGTGCGGATTGCGTCTTGCCACCTCACCAAGCCCCCTATAGCTGAGGAGGACGCCGAGGCTGTGGTGGAGCGGGCAGGAGAGCGCCTTGCCCAGGGTTACCGCCGAGAGCGGGTGAGAGCTGAAGCGCGTTCCCGCGGTCCCGGGAGAGCCCAGGCCCCCTCTCCCGGAGGAATGCGCTGCTACCACTCCTGCCCCCACCCCCATCCCGGGGGATCTATGCCGCCCCTCCCAGCGCACCCCCCCCCCCCCAGGCCGAGTGTGTCCCCGCGGTGCGGGCTCTGGGCTTGATTTCCGGCGTCCTCACAGTTTCCCCAGGAATCCTTCTCCAAGCCCCGCCCCCCCAAGCGCTGTTCCCCTAGTCCCTAGGATGGCCGCCCTTAGCTTATCACAGAAGGAGGTCAGCAGGGAGACCTGAGAGACAAGGCAGGGAGCCAGGCGCCTTTCCGGCCCAGGGCCTTTTGCAAGGCACCGCAGCAGGCTTTGGCTGAGTCCTGAGCCTCTGTCCTTCAGAACTGCCAGACCTGGGCCTGGGCCCAGCAGGAGGAGGAGACAGCTGGAATCCACATTCCCCGGGTGAGGCCGCCCAGGGGAGGGCAGGGCAGCAAAAATGGGGCCACTGTCCTGTGGATAAGGAGCATTCCTTTGCAGGTGTTCCCCAGACCCCGGAGACACAGGCTCCGAGCCCGACACCTCTGAGAGAGGTGGGCTGATTCACCAAGGCACACCCAGACTCTGCAGGTACCCAGGCTCAGATGCTGCCCACCCGGCGATGCACTGCCCCAGACTAGCCCTGGGCCTGGGGTTCTGCCTGCTGGTGGGCATGGCCCTCTGCTCTCTGTGGTGAGCATACCCCATGGAGCCCTCCCTCCCTACCCCAGACCCCTCCGTCTCTCAGCATCTCAACCCCCAAACCTTGACCCCTTCACAGGATTCCCAGGTCCCACCCCCTTCTCTCGGTGCACCTGTCCCTTCACCCCAGCCCCAGTAAGACTGAACTAGCCTGGCTTATGTATTTTGCTTTGCACTGGCCTGGCCTTCGCACTTGCTCTTTCCTCTGCCTGGACTGTTCTTCTAGCCATGTTAATGTTTATGCTCCAGAATTCACCCTATGTGTTCTTCCCACAAAGCTCTGGGGGCCGCCCCCAACCACCAGCCCCCTGTGTGCAGGGCCTGGCATCAAGAGCATTCCTGTCCCAGGAATGAACGGCTGCACGGCTAATGACTCATTGCGGCTAATGACTCATTGCGGAAGACCAGGAGGCTTTGTCCTCCGAGGTCAGCCAGACCCAAGGAATGATTGGGCGGGGGCGGGGGGAGGGGAGGTGTATCCCAGGTGCACCACGCGGGGCCTGCATTCCCACTGACATGCAGCAAAGTGAGTTTTCAGCCTCACGTGCAAAGTCAGGTCAACAGATGTATTTCCTTCCCAGGGTGTATGTCGAGAACTGGCTGCCGGTCTCCTATGTCCCCTATTATCTCCCCTGCCCAGAGATCTTGTAAGTATGGGCCAGGGCGAATTGGGGGCCCCCGGAGTGGAGGGGGTGAGCGGGTTTTTAAGGTCACTTTGGAGGTTCTTAGGTCCTAAGCTCATGATTCTGAGCAGTTTGATGAGCTGCCACAGGTGTGGAGTGAAATTCCCCCGTTTCAGTCCTTGGGTGTCCTTGCAGTGCCCCCTCCACAGTTGTGACCTTGAGCATGTTGCATAGCTCTGAGCCTCACTTGCTGTATCTGTAAAATGGGATGATAGCGGTGCCCCTCCCGAGCCAGCCAGAGCATGGGGTACTGTAATGATGCCTGTAAATAGCCTGGTGTTGCACCTGGCACGTAGGAGGTGCTCAGGAAAGAGTGCTTTCAGGACTTGACTTCTTTTTCTTTTTTTAATACATTTATTTATTTTATTTATTTATTTTTTTTTGGCTGCACTGGGTCTTCTTAGCTGCACACGGGCTTTCTCTAGTTGTGGCGACCGGGGCCACTCTTCGTTGAGACGCGCGGGCTTCTCATTGCGGTGGCTTCTCTTGTTGCGGAGCATGGTCTCTAGGTACGCGGGCTTCAGTAGTTGTGGCATGTGGGCTCAGTAGTTGTGGCTCGCAGTCTTAGTTGCTCCGCGGCCTGTGGGATCTCCCTGGACCAGGGATCGAACCCTTGTCCCCTGCATTGGCAGGCGGATTCTTAACCACTGCGCCACCAGGGAAGTCCAGGACTTGACATTTTGCGCAATTTTGTGTTCTCTGTGGCTTCAAAGAAGAAATGGACACGTGACCAATCTCCCCCACATAACAAATCTGACATTTTGTCAGTTAAGAGTGAAAAAGATTTGGTTATAGATGAACCTAGAACTTGAAATGATTCCTACTGATTGCGTCACTTTTTATATCCAATATCAAACGTATCTCAGACTTGCCAAGATGGGATGGAACAGTCTGCCGTTCAGATCGCCCCAGCGCTCTTGTCGTTCAGCTGTCATTAGTGAATAATTCTCTGCCCTGGGCAGGTTGTTCTGTGACAGCGCCGGCCTGATCCCAGTGACGTCCTCTCACCGTGCTTTGTTTCATGCCCCAAATAAGTGCTGGTTTATAAGAACCAGTGTGTTTCCCAGCCAAGTCCTCTGTGTCATCAGACTAAAACTAATAACAATAATTTTCAAAGTCCAAAAAAAAAAAGAGTGAAAAAGGTGATTTGGGACAGTCTCAAGGGGACATTTGGCCACCCAGCCTTGTTTTTCATGACAGCAAGAGGAAAGTTTAAAATCTGGATGATAGACTACTAACTAACAACAAAGTGTGTTTCACTATTATAAACATAGAATACAGTAAATTAGGAGGCTGGATAACAGAAAAGACAAAAGAAAATGAAATACCCTCTTGTGTTTTGCTGGTCCAAGTCATACTCTGACTCCAAAGTTCATTGTCAGCTCGTTGGTTGCTACGCTTTCTATCTGAACAGATTGTTCTAAAAAGCAGAAAGGCTGCTTGGTATTGAAAGGAGCTGTGACCACAGCGTTTTTGTGATTTTTATCCAGTTTCCCCAGAATTGGCTTGCTTTTTTGGCATCTGGTCACCATCATTTTATTCCACCCAGGGACTGGGCCCTAATTCTTGAATCCCTCTCCCTTTCCCACCAGCAAGTTTGCAGCATTTAGGTTGTTTCCAGTTTCCCAGCGTTCTAAATCAGTTTGTAATGAGCAGCTTTGGATAGGCCGCTTTTTCCATCTTAAAGATCCTTTCCTTTGGTAAGTTTCTGAGCCAAAGGATATGGCTGAGGTATTCCTCCATCGCGTCAGGTTGCTCTCCAGGGGGACAGGGGCACACACACACTCGAACTCACACAGATATGCCACCCCCTCCACCCCGCTGCAGCTGCATTGCACCTGGGCCGGTGCTGGAAGTATTAGGTGCTATGAAAAACAAAAAGCAAACCACCCATGACTCCAGACATGGGAAATGCGATGTGGTTTGAATTTCATTTCTTTGATTCCTACCAGGCCCTCACCTCCCCCACGCCTTCCCATTAACTGAATTTCCTCTTTGGTGACCCGCCTGCTCCAGCACCTTCTCTCCTTGGCCTGTCGGTGGGTCCTCTATCACCACCCTTGGCCGAAAGTACTTGCTACATTTTTTTTTCTTTGCAGTCTGTCTGTCTTTTGGTTCTACTGAGTTATTTTTTTTTAATAGATTAAAGTTGGAGAGTTGCGTGTGTTTGAAATGGTCACATCTTCCCCTCTGTTCACTTGGATCTCTTCTTTACTTTTAGTTTCATGACCTTCAGAGGTTTGGAAATGTGAAGTTCCTTTTTTTGGCGCTGGCTCATCTGTGGCTTTGGAATTCTTCTGTCTAACCCGTGAAAGTGGCCAGAGCAGAGTTGTGTCCAGGCTGGTGGGGGAAAGGGAAATACTGATGGCCAGGGAAGTGTGGAACAAGGGCCCCTTTCCCCTTCTCACTTCTGACCACCTTCTCAGAGTCCCATCACTTTCTTTTCTTCTTTCTTTTTTTTTTTTTCTTTTTGAAGATGTTGTCTTCTTTATTTATTTTTGGCTGTGCTGTGCAGCACGCAGGATCTTAGTTCCCTGACCAGGAATCAAACCCGCACCCCCTACAGTGGAAGCGTGGACGGCCAGGGAAGTCCCCCTATCCCTTTCTGAGCAGGGGCCTAACATGTGCTTGTCTGTGTGAAACTAGGGCAGGGGGCCAATTGGATGGATCAACTTTTAAAAATTGTTGCTTCCAGAGTATAGACAGATCACAGAAGGACACATAAAATAGGGTTTCACTTCTAAGAGGTCTCTGGAATAGTCATATTTATAGAGACAGAAGTAGGAACAATGTTCCCAGGGGCTGGGAGAGGGAATGGGGAGTTAGTGTTTCGGGGGAACAGGGTCTCAGTTTGGGAAATGAAAAAGTTCTGGACGTGGATGGGGGTGATGGTTGCCCGACAACGTGAATGTCCTTTAATGCCCCTGAACTGTACACTTTCAAATGGTTAAAATGGGAAATCTTTGTTATGTATATCTTACCACACACACAAAGCATAGACTGAAAAAACTAGGAAAGCTCCAGGAGGCTTAAGCCATCCCATGGTAGGTGACGTACTGAAGAGACCCAAGTGGATGGCAGGCACCCACGTCCTCAGGTGGTCTGAGCCTTACAGGTGAGCTCAGGCCTCTGCTGGAACGGGTTCTGACCCGGTCCCTTGGTAGCCTTGAGCAAGCCTTCCCATCCCCCAGGCCTCACTTCCACCCTGGGGAACGATATTATTGTCCCCATTTTAAGGGTGAGGGAACTAAACCCCGAGGAGTGAGATGTCCGGCCCCTGGTCTCTCCAGCCAGCTGGCGGCAGAGCCAGAGGCATGTCACTGGCAGCCTCCTGTGTCTGACCCTGTCGCCGGCCACCTCCTTCCTTAATCAGCCCTCCTTCCTAATCCCCCCAGGTTGGCCGCAGCTAGTGGGGGCCAGCCACACAGACAGCCTGCCAAGAAGGGGCCAGGGTGCTGCCCTTACCATTCGCTCCGTGCTGGGCACTGGCTGACAGGCCCCGACTTACATACCTCTCTTACCTCTCATGACAGCTCTAAGGGTTAAGGGTGCTGCCTCATTTTACAGATAAGGAAAAATGGGTGTATCAGTCAGCCTTCCACTAAAGAAACAGAACCAGGAAGAGGAAGGGAGACTGACTGACTGACTGACTGATTGATTGATTGAAAGCAATCGGCTTACACGACTGTGGGGTGGCGAAGCCAGTCTGAAATCCACGGAACGGGCCATCGGGAAGGGTGGGCTGGAACTCTTCGGCAGCAGCTGACACTACTGTCCACCGGCAGAATTTCTTCGTCAGGGAAACCTCAGTTCTATGCTGTAGCTTTTCAACTGCCCATACCGGGCCTGCCAGACTGTGGAGGATGGTGTAGATGTCACTGACATCTACAAAACCTGTACCTTCACAGCGACGCCTTGATTGGTGGTTGTGTAACTGGCTTCTTCAACTGACCATCACCGTAGGTTCAGGTTAAGTAACTCGCCCACCCAGGCTAGAAAGTGGCAGAACTGGGCTCACCGGGCCTTTACAGCTCCTCAGACCTTCTCCCCAGTGCCCAGGCTCTTCCAGAGCAATATGTTTGAAAGAGAGACAGAAAAAGACTTTGGAGACAAATGGTACCAGGCTGGAATCACTGCCCTGCCACACAGTGACCCTGGATAGACCGCCTTTATAGGAGTCCAGCCCCGACAGAGTGGACAGGGCAGTGGGGGTGGGTCAAGGGCGTCTGGGGGGTTGGGGGTGCCTGTCCCATGGGGGTGCTTCACCTTGACCTCATCCTTCCCTGCTGAGTGTTTCTGCCCCCCACCGGCACTAATGGCTCTGTCTCACCTCTCCCACCAGCAACATGAAGCTGCAGTACAAGGGGGAGAAGCCATTCCAGCCTGTGACACCGTAAGCAGACTGTCACTTCCCCCTTTGTGGCCCCGGGGTTGGGGGCTGCCTCCCCTTAACCACTCACCCTTCTTGATTACAGATCACAGTACCCTCAGCCCAAGCTGCTGGAGCAAAAGTAGGTGTTGATTAGGGCCTGGGCACAGAATGGGGAGACCTGGGGTGGAGGCGGGGGTGCGGGCCTCTGATCTGGAAGTTGGGGTACTGGAGGTGTCCACTGGCCTCGGGGTCTGGGTAGTCTGGGACCTGGGCTCCGGTCCAGCTCTGTCACTAGCTGTGTGACCTTGGACAAGTTAGCCAACCACTCTGGGATTTTTCTGCACAGGTGGATAATAATAATACCCACCTGATAGGAGGTTGGAGGACCAGATGAGACGGTGTTTGCAAAATGCACAGCAGGGAATTCCCTGGCAGTCCAAGTGGTTAGGACTCCGTGCTTTCACTGCTGGAGGGCCTGGGTTCAATCCGTGGTCAGGGAACTGAGATCTCTCAAGCTGCGTGGCGCGGCCAAAAATAATAACAATAACGCAGAGCACTGTGCCTTCTGCGTAGCCGTGCTCGATCCGTCGTTGATGATGATGTTGATGACCCCCGTCTCCGAGGCACTTAGCGGGCACCGGAAATGCCAGGCTCCTCTAGACACTGGGCATGCGTTAACTCCTGGTCTTGACCACGCTGGGAAGTAGCTATGACTATCCCCACTTTCCACATGAGGATACTGGGGCCCAGAGACGGGGATGAAGCTGCCCAGGGTCACACAGCTTTGGCAGGGCCAAGATGAGAGGGAGGCTTTCCCAGGGGAGGGTCTCAGCCCCCACGGCCTCCTCTGCTGCCAGGCCCACAGAGTTCCTGACGCTCACACCCTGGCTAGCGCCCATCGTCTCCGAGGGAACCTTCGAGCCGGAACTTCTGCGTCATATCTACCAGCCGCTGAACCTGACCGTCGGGGTCACGGTGTTTGCCGTGGGGAAGTGAGTAGTGGGCTGGGCTGGGCTGGGGGAAGGGGGGTTATAAATTCTGAGCCCCAGGAATTTATAGTCTGGAGAGAGACAGGACCCCAACCCGGGCACCAGGGAGGCCCTGAACCAGGTGCTGTGCAGGTGGGAAGGTACAGAGTGGAGTATGCTGGTGGGAGGGGAGCTTCCTGGAGGAAGGGGGTCTGGCCCTGGCATGGAAGGGGGGAGGGGGAGGCAGCCCAGGTGAGGGGGCAGCAGGAGCCTTTGTCAGGAGACACCCTTGTCCCTTCACCCCTTCTGCTTCCCCTGAACCGTCCAGGCAGGTGTGAAGGAGTGGAAAGCCCCCCAGACCACCGCATAGAATTGGGGGTCCGTGATCAGGCCACAGGCAGGTCAAGAGACCCAGGCAGAGCCGGCCCATCCTTGGGGACCCTCTCTCCTCCAGCCTCCGGCCTGCGGGCTCTCTGGACACCTCCTGTTTTCCCCTCTCCTTCCTCACCCCGCCTGCCCTTTCCTTTAGGAGCCATCACCTGGCAGCTTCCCTCTGGGTCCCTTTCTGGGACTCCTGAGAGAGGGACCCTAATGGGTCCCCAGCAGCTAAGCACTGGCCAGATGATGGATGGCCCAGCGGGGATCAAGGGACCCCCCCACCGCTGGCCCAATCGGCACCCAGCACCCAGCACCACCCACCTTCCCTTGACTCGGCCACTTCCCCGTTTCTTGGCTCCTTTCCTCTCTGAGGCTCAGTGTCTGTGCCTAGGAGGTGGGGACTGTGGTCCCTGCCTTCTAGGGAGTTTATGAGGCTAGAAGGAGAGAAGAATCCCTTAGAACACTGCCTGGCACTTAGTAAGTGCTCAGTAAAAGTTAGCTCAGTCTGTGAATATGAGTCATCAATCATCATTATTAGGACGGTCTTAAGAGGTTGGTACTAAGATGGTGGGAATTTGACAGACAGGGACCCCGAGGGGCGGACCTGAGTGACTTCTTGAGATGGGAAGCTGGGAGGTGGACCCCAGCCCGGCCAGCCCCAGCCCTGTCCGTGTGGTGCTAGCACCTAGTGGGGACCCAGGCAGTGGCCCCGCTGAGGCCACGGGGCATGATGGGATTCTCTCCACCAGGTACACCCAGTTCGTCCAGCGCTTCCTGGAGTCAGCCGAGCAGTTCTTCATGCAGGGGTTCCGGGTGCACTATGTCTTCACTAACGACCCCACGGCCGTTCCTCGGGTCCGGCTGGGCTCTGGCCGCCTCGTCAGCATCATCCCCATCCTGAGGCACTCCCGCTGGGAGGAGATCTCCACACGCCGCATGCAGAGCATTAGCCAGCACATTGCCGAGAGGGCGCACCGGGAGGTCGACTACCTCTTCTGCCTCGATGTGGACATGGTGTTCCGGAACCCGTGGGGCCCCGAGACCTTGGGGGACCTGGTCGCTGCCATTCACCCCGGCTACTTCGCTGTTCCCCGCCAGCAGTTCCCCTACGAGCGCCGGCCTCTTTCCACCGCCTTTGTGGCGGATGGCGAGGGGGATTTCTATTATGGCGGGGCGGTCTTTGGGGGGCGGGTGGCCGAGGTGTACGAGTTTACCAGAGGCTGCCACATGGGCATCCTGGCAGACAAGGCCAACGGCATCATGGCGGCCTGGCAGGAGGAGAGTCACCTGAACCGCCACTTCATCTCACATAAGCCCTCCAAAGTGCTGTCCCCCGAGTACCTCTGGGATGACAGGAAGCCCCAGCCCCCCAGCCTGAAGCTGATCCGCTTTTCTACCCTCGACAAGGACACCGACTGGCTGAGAAGCTGATGGCTGAGCCGGGGCTGCCGTGGATAGGGGGGACCCCAGTGAGCGCCCAGCTCACCGGAGCCTCCGTGCAGCGGTGCCTCACTTCTCAAGCCTTAAGTGAGACCTGCCCTGTGCTGTCCACCTCTCAGTCTGCCAGCAGAATCCAATGGGAAAATGGGCCTGTGAAGCCCTTTGTAAACTGTGAAGGGTGGTGCGCATATGAGGAGAACGCCAAGATCATGTAGCCTGTGTCCCAAGAACAGCAGGACAGGAGGCGGGGAGACCAGAGGTGGAAAAAGACAGGGCCCGGCAGGCCTCACCCAGCACACGTGCCTTGGGGCAGGCTCTGGAGTCTCAGCCCCGCCCAGTACCTCAAATTCCCCCTCTGTCCCCCTTCTGTTGCCTGTTGCCCTTAAAGTTGCACTTCTAACACTGTGTGAAAGGCATCCCGGACCCCTTTTCTCTGGCTCCAGGAGTCCTGGATACTGTGATGTCCCCCAGCCACACGGAGCCAGTCCCTCGCTCAGGTCCCTGAGGGAGCCTTTGAAATCGCCCAGGTCTAGGCTCGCTCTGGTTTCATGTCCCACCTCCCTTGAGGTGCACCACACTCCCTGGTACCAGCCGCCTCCTTTGTAAGAGGGTTTGGGCAGTTTTTAATAAAGGTGGCGTGTGCTTGGCCCTAACCGGGGTTTCTTCACCTGCACATCCGGGTATCTTGGCCACCAGCCCGCAGGGATGCAGACAGCCTGGGTTGCAAATACACTCAGCTCGGGTGGGTGTGGTCAGGGTACAGTTTTCCAGAGAACCTGGGCTGATGCCGCTGCAACAGACAGGGTTTCACCCTGCTTCTCCTGGGAGATGGGTGAAGTGGAAGTGTCGCCAGATATGTTCTCCTGCGTTGAGGGGCGCAGAGCCCACCAGCTGGATACCCTGTGGGGTCTTGGTCCCTGAGCACGTAGCAAATATGTCTGCCGGGGTTCCTGCATCCGCGGTCAGCCTTAGCCCTGGGATGCCCCTGGCAGGCCTGGGGCCCCAAGGCCATGGTGCAGGCCCAGGATTGGAGGGTCTTCAGAGTCCTGCGGTGGTTCCCTCTGCCTGGTGGGACAGAGATGCAGTGGGGGGTGGCCCAGTGTCCACTCCCCTGGGGGCAGCAGCATCTTTGCCACGTAAGGCAGGGGCGGAGGGCGGGGGGCGATGCGGTCTGTGGCCACGTCGGGAGGAGGAGGAATCCACCCACCTGACCACCCCTGGCAAAACGGGGGCCAGCCCCAAGTCCACTCTTCCTGCAGCCTGTGTTTTGGGCGGCAAGCAAGGACAGACTGCAAGAGTGTGGACAGACTGAGTGACTGCTGTGAGGAGACAGCCTGCGCTAGAGAGGACGGTCAGGGAGAGGCCCCGAGGGGCTCCCTGGGCAGAGGGACAAGGGTGGACCCATGGCCCATGTGTCGCTAGTGGGGAGCACCTTAACCATGGTGCCTGGACCTGCCCCAGGGTGTGTGTGAGGCCAGCAGTGTTGAACGGGCAGGCCCTGCCTTCAAGGAGCTTCCATGTTGGAGCATGGAGAGGGCCCTTAATGTGGAGACCAGAGAAGCCCTCAGGAGCAGGTGGCCCTGAGGCCCGGGCAGCACCATCCTTGCTGCGGGGAAGTGAGCCCCTTCTCACTCCCAGCCCAGCTGATGGGCCCTTCTCAGCCGTGGCTCAAACCCCAGGCACTGTGGCTACCCTGGTCTCCATCCCAGGGCGCAGGCCTCAGACACAGTGGAGTGAGTTACAGTGCCCAACTCCTGGACCCAAACCGGGGTCCAGGCTACTTTCCAAAAAGGAGCTGAGGGCTTGGGGCCAGAGCTGCTCCATGGGTGGGAAGAAGGGGACTGGTAGGAGTGGGAGGGGTGGCAGGAGACAGGCCCGACCCAGCAGAGGGAGGGGGAGTGCCGGAAATAGAAATAGACAAAATTACAGATGCAAAATATCTGCAGTGCCCCCTGCCAGGGAGGCCCCTGAAACTTAAACTTGCTGTCCCCTCATGGCCACCTGCCACCTCCCCACTCCCTACAGTCCAGCATCCCTGCTCTGCCACAGAGTCTGGCCCTGCACACCTCCACTCGCACAGCCTGCTGGTCAGGCCTCCCTGTCCAATCACCTGACCAATTCCTGGGGACAGACTCCTGACATCTCCAGGAAGCCTGCCTTGACTTATTCCCCCTCCAGGGTGGGTGCCTTTCAGTGTTCCCATAAATCCTCATCCCTATGTCATCACTGACAGTGTTCTGCCCATCTCCACCCCTTTCCCCAGTTGGTAAACCCCAAAAGGGTACAGATGGCGGTCAGCCAGGTTTACCCTGGTACCCGAAACCCAGGAGGCATTCCATGAATGTTTGTTGAATGACTGCATGAATGTGAGGCAGCTGAGAGAACACGGGTTTGAGTCTGTCCTAGCACACGAGGGATGCTGGGCAGGTTACTCTATCTCTCTGAGGCCCTGGGGTGACGATCAAATGGGATTATGGCTGGGAGACCTCTGGGCACTGACTTCTGGGCACGTACTCGGAGAAGTAGATAGGTCTGGGACCTAGCTAGGCAACATGCCCAACCCTGGGAGAGGGCAGATGACCATCATAGCCCCCACTGTGCAAAGGAGGAAACTGAGGCAGACCCCATCCCTGGCTGCATCTCAGGGATGCATGCTTGGGTGGGGTGAATAACGCACCCACTGAGCTCCTTCCAGTTGAGATGCTGTGGCTCTGATAAAGCCACATGGATCGTGTCCCCTGCTGCCCCCAACCTGCAGTGATCCCCAACTCCTTGCCCCACACTCAGCCCCCTGTGTGGTCTGGTCCAGACACCCTCCCCAGTGTGTGCACCCCTCACTCCTACCCCAGCCTCCCTACAGCCTTCCTCTCCCAGGGACCCCACCAAGCCCTCCCCCCCTCAGAGCCCCTGCCTGCAGCACCCCTCCCTGAAGCCCCCCATCCGAGAGGGACTCACCTCCAAGCTGGGCTCAGAGGCCACAACCTTGGGCTCCTGTGCAACCACAGCCTTTGGGGTCAGAATGATCTGGGTTGAAACCCACAGCGGGGCCACGTCACAGCCCTGTGACAGGCAATCTCGTGTGGTGACTCTCAGAGCCTCAGTTTCCTCCACTGAAGATAAGGTAGGTCACTCTGACCTTGGGAGGGAGTGTTGGGGATTAAAGCAGGGGGAAGGTGCCCAAAGTGCTTGGACTCAGGAGGTCGTCTGGCTGAGGGCGCCCAACACAGGACAAGGCCTCTGATGGTCAGCGCAGGCTCAGTGAAGGTAAAGAGCAATGATTCCGAGTCCCCCGTTCACTTAGAGCTGAGTGACCTTGAGAGCTGAGGCCACTGTTCACAAATAAAAAGTCAAAATCACTGAGCACCCAGGGGGTGTTCTTACTAACACTAACTACCGCCGACAGTCATTCAGCCAGTGGTGGGCCCCTCCTCCCTGGGCTCCTCCAGCCCCCTTTCACCAGCCAGGGCTGCAGCTGGCGACAGGCTGGACCTCGTGTCCGGAAGTCCTGCCAGGAAAACAAGGAAGGGAGTGTAGGGGGGTGGTGGTAGGGGCGGCTTGAACTTCTTTTCTGTACCCCGTGTCCACTGCCGCCTCCAGGACTGCCTGTCCCAGCCATGCGCTCATGCGCTGAGCTGGCCCCAGCAGGTGGCATACGGGGTAGGACGGAAGGATGGGGGTGTACAATCTCACATCTCCAGGTCTACACTACCACCCGGCCCAGCCCCCGCCCGGTTGCGTTTGGGGCGGCTGGAGGTCCTAGGGGGCACAGGAGGAACAGAGCAGGTGGCGGAGGTGGGAGACGCGCTGTGACTCCCCGGTGCGCTGCGCGCGAGCGCGCGGCAAGGCGGGGCTCACGTGCACGCGACGTCCACGGGCCCGCGCAGGCCCCGTGTGCGCTCCCGGCCGTAGACTCTAGGCCCTGCTGCCCCGGCGGGGTCCACCCGCGTCACCCGGCGAGAGGGAGACCGCAGCGCGTCCCCGAGCTCGCGCGGCGGGGTCCGCCCCTCACCCTGCGGTAGGCAGGGCAGGGGCGGGGCGGGGCGGTGCCGCGGCGGTCCCCGCCCACCCGGCCGGAGCCCGGGAGCCCGGGCGGAACCCAGCAGCGGGGCCCGAGCGGCCGGCGGCGCGGCGCAGACAATGGGAGCGGCGCTGGCGGCGGCGGTGGCGCTGGCGGAGCCCCGGGCCCGGCGGGGACAGGAGGCCGCGCCATGAGCCCCGCAGCCGGGCGCTCCCCTGCGCCGCGCGCGGGCCGAGGCCAGCGGCCTCTGCGAGCCCTGGGCCCCGCCCTGGGGCCGGCGATGTGCTGCCAGGGCTGAGGATGATGGTAGATTGCCAGGTGAGTGCCCCGCCCGGCCGCGACCGCCCTCCCCACCGCCAGGGGGTGGAGGAAGGACCGCGTGCCCGCCCCCCCCCGCCCGCACCCCATCCAGCCGGGAAGGAGCACCGCGCCGAGTCCACGCTGAGCGCGCGCTTACGCAGCAGTTCCGCGTCCCACCCTTCCTGGTACGGCTGGGAAACTGAGGCCAGGAGAAAGACACGGACTGGCCCGGGGCCACGAGGTGGGCAGAGTCCAGAAGAGAAGGGAGGGTTCCAGCCTCCAATGCCAGTGCTCAGCCACTATCATGGGGTTTCCTTTGGGAATGAGAGCCCCTAAGATTCTGGGGGACCCCTGTTCACCCCACCCATGAGGGGCCCTTTCCTCTCGGTATCCCGACGCGCCCACAGGTACATGCACACACATTGACTTCACAGGTGGGGACCATGGCGTAGATCCAGAGGAGAGTGGACACAGAAGTGACAAGGGGGAAAGAAGAAATTGGTTGGAGGAAGCTCTACCACGGGGCAGGACCATCTAGTCTCCTGGCAACATGCCCAGGGCTCAAAGCGTGAGGGACAGAGGTGCCAGGCAGATGCGCTGGGCGTCTCCAAGGTTCCCGGGGGTCGGCGTAGGCAGGAACAATCCCCAGGGCAGCCTGCAGAGGACAGTTCCTCGGGTCCTGCATCCACCACTCTGGGCACCTGGAACTAGGATGAGATTCCCCCGTAGCGTGGAGGGAATTACAGGAGAGAAGTCCTTGGTTTACTCCACTGTAATTTGGGGTGCATAGATGGAGTGATCCCGAGGGTCCTGCAGCTCGTAGAAGAGTCTTTTGCCCTTGGTTCTCCATCCCTGACCCACTGTCTCCAAGTCTTCCGGTTAGAAAATGCTTTCTACTCCTTCGAGGTCCTTCTGAGCAGGGGGCAGCCTGGGGGCCTGGGGACCTGGGGACCTGGGTGGTACAGAATGAGGCAGAGCATTGGACCACGTCTTTGTTGGCACCTGGGGGTCCTCATTTGGAAGTGGGTGGAGTCACTGCCCTGGTTGGAGTGAGGAGGCCTCCGGAGTGAACTGGACACCAGGACAGTGGCGGGAAAGAGGGGAGCAAGAGAGGCTTCTGAGGTCCTGCACATCGCCCCTGGAGCCGGCAGGTCCTGCTCCTTTGCCCCTCCGGCGTAGGGAGAGTCGCTGCCTTGACTACACCCAAACAAAGGTGTGTGTTTTGTTTTCTGGTTTTCCTGCCTGGGGCTGCAGTGCTGGGGATGACCACCAGGGGGCGGGCTGTGCTCACTCTGCTCAATGGAGCAACTGGAGCAGGGAAGGGGCACCCGGGAGTCATTCTGGGCATCCCCCTGCCTCCGACCCAACAGGCACCTTTTATTGCTAGCCTCCAGGTCCACAATATGAGCTGCTCAGAGGCAGGAGGGGGCTCCAAGATCCTCTATTGATTCAGCTACTGTGCCCTGGGCACTCACCCAGGAGCTCACAGCTTGGAAGGGCAGATGGACAAAAGCAGGAAAGCAAATCCCCGTGAGAGAGAAGAGCAAGTGCTCTAGGGAATGAGTCAGGGCCCTGGAAGGAGGGCCAGGAGCCCCTGGAGGGTCTAAAAGGCCTCCAGGGTGACGTTGATGCTGTGACCAGAAAGACAAGAGCAGCCTAGCCCTGCACACTCTGTGAGCAGTGAGCCTGGGGGAAGGTCAAAGGTGCAGAGACTTGGAAACAGAAGATTTTGTAGCCAGGAGGAAGTGAGACAGGAGCCAGTGTGGCTGGGAGAGCTGAGAAGGAGACCGGGGAGGAGGGCAGGGCAAGACCTGGAAGGACGTCCCGGTGTCTGTGCCATGCAACAGCATCCCCTAACGTAGCACGTACAAGGACAAACACTGACCCTCTCAGTGTCTGTGACCAGGAGGCAGGCTCAGCTCAGCTGGGAGCCTCTGCCTCGAGGTCTCCCAGGAGGCTGGGCTGTGGTCTCAACTGAGGCTCAGTCAGGGTGGGGTCTGTCTCTGAGATCATTCTCGGGTTATTGGTGGGATTCATCTAGGCAATGGGTGGGTGCAGAGAGATATTCCGGAAGGAAATGTCCTGTGGTCAGGGTTGATTTGAGGAGGGGAGGTTATGATGCTGAAGATGAGAATGATGATTGGGTCTGGCATCTACCAAGTGCTCACCTGCGCTCCATCCTCACTGCCCCGGGTCACCTGCATGGTCATCAGGTTCCTGGGCTCTGCCTGGAACACTGGCTTGGCTGCACTTGGCTGGGGTAGCAGAGGTGGGACTTGGTCCACTGGAGGTGGGGTGGTGTATTAGTTTCCTTCAGCTGCTGTAACAAAGTACCATAAACTGTGTGACTCAAAACAACAGAAATCTATTCTCTCTTAGTTCTGGAGGCCACCATGCTCTTTGAAGACTCTAGGAGGGGATCCTTCCTTGCCTCTGCCAGCTTCTGGTGGTTGCCAGCAATCCTTAATGTTCCCTGCCTTGTAGACGCATCCCTCCAAACTCTGCTTCCATACTCACGTGGCCTCCTCTGTGTGTATGTGTCCAGTTTTCCCTCTTCTTATAAGGACACTGGTCATTTGATTAGGGCCCACCCTACTCCAGTATGACCTCAGCCTAACTTGATCATGTCTGCAAAGACCCTATTTCCAGAGAAAGACAAATATCATGTGATATCGCTTATATGTGGAATCTTTAAAAATGGCGCAAATGAAGTTATTTACAAAACAAATAGAGTCACAGATGTGGAAAACAAACCTATGCTTACGAAGGGGGAAAGCTGCGGGGGGAATAAATTGGGAGATGGGATTGACATGTACACACTACTATATATAAAACAGATAACTAATAAGAACCTGCTGTATAGCACAGGGAACTCTACTCAGTACTCTGTAATGGCCTATATGGGAAAAGAATCTAAAAAAGAGTGGATATATGTAGATGTATAACTGATTCACTTTGCCGTACAGCAGAAAGTAACACGACATTGTAAATCAACTATAATCCAGTAAAAATTAATTTAAAAAAAAAAGAGTGCTCCTAAAAAAAAAAGACTATTTCCAAATAAGGTCTTATTCACAGGTGCACAAGGTTAGGACTTCAACTTACCTTTCGTGGGGACACAGTTCAGTCCACAACAAGGACACAGAAGTGATTCTACCCCCGAAGGCCAGGTACCCAGGTGTCCTCAGGGATGGGGGCAGCAGTTGGGGTCTGATCAGGTCTCCGGGGCTTGGCCCCCGGCTGGAGGTTTTGGGGTGTGAGTGGAGCCTGGGGGTGCCCTGTCGGGGACAGCACGGCTCCCCAGCTCGGCGCGTCCTGACGCAGCACCAGCAGGTGGCGCTGTGCCCTCCTTGCGACGGCCCCGGCGCGGCTCTGAACAGCCGCGGCGCGTAGACAAAGGTCTCACCTTCCAGTTGCGAGGAGACGACAGACACAAAATTGTAAACAGTCCAGGAGCACAGTCAGTTCAGAGGTGACGCGCTGCGGAGGAAATCAAACGAGGCGGGGCCCCGGGGTAGTGACTGGGTGGCGACCTGGATGGGCCGCCACGGGGCCCGACCCCGTCAGACCCACAAGGGTTAGTTTTTCGTTTCCTGCTATACCTGCAAGCTGAGCCGACCCTTCTCAGCTGCTTGCAGGGGCCCTGCAGCTATGATTACACTGGGGGTGGTTTCCAGACAGCTCTCCCATTACCGCCGGCCGGGTGTCCGTGCGTCCCAGATGTTGGGGGGATCACAGAAGGCAGCCATGGGGATGGGTGGGCAGGCCGAGCAGGTCAATGCTTGAGGGGTCCCTTCCCCAGAGACCCTGCCCAAAGGGGGCGATGCTGCCTGAGCTCTCCCATGGCCCGCCTGGTGGGGTTCTGCCCGGTTGTACAAAGCGGGGAGCACCATCTGTTGCCGAGGACCAGGGCCCCTGGGCTCCCCGAGGCATCACTGAGATGCAGCAAAGTGCCCCGCGTGGCCCTGGCCCGGGAGGTGGAGGCCGTTTCTTCCTGTGTCCTTTGGGCGCTTCCGCATCTCACAAGGCCGGGGCCAGTAGCCCTTGGCGGTGGGTCACTGAGGGATTTACGCAGCAGATGTTCATCGAGGGCCTCAGAACTGAGCACTTGGCCCGTGCGGAGCACCTTGACTCCCATCTGAGGGGATCTGACCATAGACACGAGGGACAAGGGTATAGGACAAGCAATAGATCCAGTGGGGAAGGCATTGGGCTGGGACCCTGGGGACCTGGGTTTGGTGGCCGCTCGGCCAGCAGTGGCACACTGGCCACGGGGCCACGCTCTGTAGAGTTCTAGGCCACTCCCACACCTCCATCCCGGGCTGCGGAGATGCCTGTTGTAACGACAGCCAGCCCATGGCACCTTCCCTGCGTCCGGCCTTGGGCTGCAGTGTCTCGCTGTATCTGCAAGATCAGCCCTGCTGCCATCCTCACTTTTGGGAAACTGAGGCCCTGGAAGGCCCAGGGACTCCCACAGCTAGATAGTGGCAGGGCTGGTGAGGGCGCGTCCCTGCGTGCAGACAAGCCTGGGAGGGGCTCGGCATGGGCATGGGCGTTGGGGGCAAATTCCTTCCAATTACAGTGAGCTCCCAACGGTCAGGGCAGGGCAGGCCCCAAGGTGGTGGTTAACAGCGGGAGTGGAGACGTAAACAGAGCTAATGAACCCCTTTGTCCTCACCCCGCTGTAATGAAGGCTTTGAACTCTGTTCTCTGCATTTTCTTAGGGTTCTGGGTTTTTGAACCTCAGTGAGCCTTCTCTTAGGGTCACGGCTGAGTGGTCTCCCTGGGGGTGGGGGAATGAGGTTTTGGGGCGTCAATGTCTCCTCCCAGGGCAGCCAGGCCAGGGTGAGGAGGTGGAGAGGAGAGGGCATCTCCCTAAAAATGATAAGTCCCAGGAGAAAGGAGAGTTCCCATGGCAACCGGGAGGAGTTGCTTGGCAACTACGGGTCCCCAAAATACTTGCCTGCAGGAAGGCTCGGGGCTGGGGCTTTCCCATGGCCTGTGTGTAGCCTTAGCCACTCTGGCTGATCTACCACACCCTCCTCTTCCACCCAGCAGCCTCAACCTCTGAGTCTTCCTGAGGGAAACCCTAGCCTGCTCCCCGCTCCCCATTGCCCCACCCTGCCAGCCAGCCACCGGGCATCAGGCCAGTCTCCTAGCAACGGCTATTTCCTGGACACCTGAGTGACAGTTGATGGTAGCAGAATGTCATAAAGTGCAGGGTCAGAGGGCACAGCAGGT
Organism: Orcinus orca; assembly: GCF_937001465.1. NCBI lineage: Eukaryota > Metazoa > Chordata > Mammalia > Artiodactyla > Delphinidae > Orcinus > Orcinus orca. The sequence goes on along the minus strand of NC_064564.1, from coordinate 117,233,371 downwards.
GGAACACAGTACCAGCCAGGGTTGGGGGGAGTATGGTGTCTTGTGCTTTGCACCCCCTGCACGCTGAAGCCATGAGTCACCTGGGCCTGGAGCAGGGCGGCAACGCAGGGTGTTGCTGGAGGGGGCGACGGGTAGAGCGCTGAGATAGAGGATTTCTGTTCTGGGCCGCCTTGCAGACTTGGCTGTGTGGCCCTGGCATGCCCCTTCTTACTAGCATCAGTTTCCCCGTCTGTAGTCACAGCTACCCTTGTACCCGTGTGTTCACCATTCAGTGCATAAATTATGCCACCTATGGGGCCTTGGGGTGGGAGGGTGAGGGACCAGGACCAGGCCAGGCACTGCTTCTTCATCTGCCCATCTGCATCCGTCTCCACGGTCCAGGGGAGGCAGGCGGCCTCGTGCTTAAGGCCATTCACTGGCTTTGGAGATGGACACCTGTGTCTGTATCCCAGCTCAGTGCTTAGCACTCAGTGTCCTGGAACAGGCATTAAACCCGTGGTGGCTCACTGCTCCCCAGTGTGAGGAAATGGGGTGCCACGGGGATGGAAGGCAGTCTGGCCCTGTGGGCCTCTTAGGAGCTGCTTTAGTTTGTGGGCACCGACCCCGTGCCCAGCAGCCCCAAGGACAGGGATGAGGGCTGTGGGTAGCCAGGAAGGAGCCCCTCGACCACAGGACAGGGTGGCGTGTTGGAAGGGAGGAGAGGCTGGTAGGGGCCAGGCTGCCCAGTGGTTGGATTTTGGAGCTGGGCAGGGAGGAGTGGGACTGCTGGTGACCCCGAGCCAGGATTCTAGACTGACCGTGACCGTTCACTCTCTGAGTGACCTCGGGCCATCGTCTCACCCCTCTGTGCCTCCCTGGCCGCATCTGTCAAACGGGGAGGGGGCGTGCCCACCTCCAGGGTTGGGGGAGGCTCCGGCGACACCCGGTAACCCGATGCTGGACACCTGTGTTCGGCGTGCGGGCAGCGCGGGGCTGCCGGACGATCCTGGCCTTGACTGCCCAGTTCCCGCACCCCCGTCCCCAGCCCTCGCTTCGAGCGCAGCGGGGGGAGGGGGCGGGGCGAGGACGGCGCAGACAATGGCCCGGGACCCGGGCGCCGGCAGCAGTGCCCGGAGCGGGGCGTGGCGGCGCGCCCCTGCCGGCGTTCATGCTGGTGGTCCCGCCGCCGAGCGCGCGGGCAGACGAGGTGAGCCCCAGCCCCGCGGGTAGCCGAGGAGGACGGGCAGGAGGCCACCGGCGCGGGAGGGAACCAAGACGCGGGGGCACTGCCCCCACCCACCCTGGGCTTTCTGCAGGGAGGGAGCTCAGTTCACCGAAGTGAGGCAGCTGGGCCCTTCCCCCACTCCACCCCACCCCTCAGGGTAAGAGGGGGCGGGTCCACCCCGGGGCTGGGGGGGCACCCCAGATCGTCTCCGCTTTCTGGGTTGGGGTCCAGAACCGGTTTACTTGGGGAAGGCACAGGGCCTCTTCTCTGGTACCACCTGAGAGTCCAGGTGTGCCCACCTGACTCTTTGGAGCTGCGGTGGGGAGGGGGTGACCCTGGACGGTGGAGAGGAAAGTCCCCTTGGCCAGTGAGTGACCCTGAGCCCCAAAACTTACCCACCTCCCAGCCCCTCCACTCGTGGAACTCCACCGCGACCACAGGCCTTTGTCGCAGGAGGCCCTTTCCCAGTAACTGTCCAGCTCAGAACTGGGAGGGTGAGAACGTGGGGGGGAGGTGAGGAGGACAGTGTTGAAGCCATTGGGGCTGCCACCATCTGAAATGAATCTGTTCCAACGAGATTCTTGCTGCTACCCACCCCCATCTGTCTGGGCTGTGGCCCATCTCCATCACCATCTGTAAGGGAGGCCCTGGCCCCTGGTCATGTGGGAGGTGAGGCTGTCTAGAGGTCAAAGGGGAGAGAGAAGTCTGGGGCGATTTGCGGCCTCCAGACAGGTAGATGCCTTCGCTCCTCCCTGCCTTGCTTGCCTCACCTGTGGACTCCCTGGATGTCAAGGTGTGTGAAATGTCCCTGAAGCACCTGGCACGGGCACAGGCAAGCCCTCTGCAGGTGGCAGGAAATGCCTTTAACCCTTCAAGGAAGGCAGGTGGCTGTGTGGCCCACCAGCTGTGTGGACAAGCAGTGGTGACCACCCTTGGAGAGCTGGGGGCAGGGCGCCAAGTTGAATCCCCGCGTATTTCCAGCTGGGGAGACTGGGGCCCAGAGAAGCTGAGAAGATTGTCCAGGCCGTACAGTGAGCTTTCCCTGCGTAGCCTTCTTCCCTGAAGTCAGCGTTCCAGGCCCCTGACCACCCCCCACCACTGCTGCCCCCATAGGGACTGGAAGGTGCGGACTGGAAGGTTGCCCTTTGACCTTCTAGTTGCTCGGGGTTGAAGTTCAAGGGCGAGGCAGTCTACCTGGCCTGAGGCCCTGGGTGGCCAGGGAGGTGGCAGCTGCGGACTTTGGGGGCAGGGAGCTTGTAGGTGGGCAGTGCCGCGTCCGCGTCACGGCAGACGGCTGCAACGACTGCCATTCTCCAGGATTTCAAAAACAGTTTCTTTCACGGCCACTTGGGACCAGGAAATCCCAGCACAGAGTACGGGCCTCCTTCCTCTCTTACCAGCCCTGCCGGGAGCAGGCATGGGGTGTCCCTGAGGAAGCGTGCTCACTGAGTCTGGGGACGTGGGGTGGCCATCGCCTGGCAGTATGAGGTACAGGCGAGGCTCCTGGGGTTGGGTGTCCCATCCTGCACATGGACATGCGAATGTCTTGGGAGCATCCCCCTGCCTTTGGGTGAATATGTGCACATCTGAGTGAATTTGTGACCACGTCTGTCATCACGTGCCAGTAGTGTGCACGGCAGTCCGGCAGTGGCTGAGCGAGCACACGTGTGAAAGGACACGTGCAGACTCACGACTGGTGCCTGGGGGGGGGAGAGCGTGGATCGTGAGAGCACAGGCATGTGTGCACATGCGTGCATGCAGGCATCTTGCCTTTTCAGAGCACCAGGCCCAAGCCTTGACCATGAGGAGGCCGGACCCCTCAACCTCTCATCTTTAAATGGGTTGAGAAGTGTGCCCAGCTCACAGGGCTCCAAAGTGCTTAGCACACGCCTGGCACGCGTGGGCACGCTCTTGCGGTCACGTGGAGACCTATACAGCTCTTGGAGGGTCCCCAGGCAGAGGAGGCCAGCTGGTGCCTTGGCGCCCCTGTCCCTTGTCCCAGGTATGAGCAGGTAAAGGCCCTGGAGTCTCGCCTTCTGTGGGAGGAACCAAGGAAGGAGCAAAGTCCAGGGCTTGGCAGAAGGACAGTGGACGGTGGGAGGGTGGGACAAAGGCCGTGAAACCGTCACTCAGCCCCAGGGCATCCTCTCGCCCTCCCACCCCCCCCACCGGCCTGCTGGAGAAGAACTGTGAGAAAGAAGGCAGTGGGCACCAGCCCCACCATCTCCCGCAGCCAGCTGGAGCCCCAGGTCCTTTTCAGAGGCCAGGACAGCTCAGGAGTTCCCCCTCTGAAAGGGCAGCCCCGCTTCCCAGGCCCTGGGCCCCCGCAGGCGGGTGGGTGGCAGCGCCGGGTACGCAGTGTCCCTGGCACGGCAGGCAGCCTCCTCACCACAAGAGCCCGTTTGTCCTGCCTCCCCTGGCCCTGAAGCCCTGACTGACCAGGCCCCGCTGGGCACAGGGGCCTGACTGTGGGCTCAGCCCCCTCCCCCACCCCAGCCTCAGTAGGCCTGGCTGGGCTTCGGGAAGGGGCTTTCCAGGCCGGGCCTAACCACGGCAGAGCGAGCTCTGCTTACCCGACGAGCAGAGACCCGTTCCCGAAGAATTGTTACTGAGCTGGGGACTCACGAAGGAGAAAAAAACCCCAGGTGGAACCAGAGCTGAATCGACTGCCCACCTCCCCCCGACCGACATCCCCAGGCAGGCTGGCTTCTGGGAGCCTCCAGGCTCCTGTTTTCCAGAAAACCTGGCTTCCCCATTGCTCCTGCCCGGGCATGCCCCCCACCTGTGCTCCCAGCCCCACTCTCTGGAAAGCGTTTTGATGGCAGATTGGCAGACTGGGCCTCGCCCTTCCTCTTTGCCATTCCTCAGGCTCCTCTCTAGCCTCACCACCTCCTCCAGGAAGCTTTCCTGGTCATCTTCCCAGATGGAGCTCATTGGCCCCAAACCCTGAATATTTTCGAGTCCAGGAACTTAGAAGCCGGAGGGACCACCTGGACCACGGAGTATTTGTTGAGAGCCCACGGTGTGCCAGGAAATGTTCCAGGGGTCGATACGTCAGGGAACAGTGTCCCTGCTATCGAGGAGCTTAGACCCGTTCCAATAAGAGAGGGAAGAACTGAAAAGATGCTTAGAACACAGTGGCCTTTGCACTCCTGTGATGGTGTGCGTGTGCACGTGTGAGTGACACAGTCATCCATCTGCCCATCGGCAGTGTGAGAACCCACCACGGGCCGGCCCTCATTCCAGGTACTTGGGTCTGAGGGCGAACGGGGCAGATTGAGCTTATAGCCCAACTGAGTGGTGAGACACGAACCAATCCCACAGTAGATGATTGTTTTTGTTGTTGTTGTTGTTTTTGTTTTTGCAGTACGCGGGCCTCTCACTGCTGTGGCCGCTCCCGTTGCGGAGCACAGGCTCCGGACGCGCAGGCTCAGCGGCCATGGCTCACGGGCCCAGCCGCTCCGCGGCATGTGGGATCCTCCCGGACCGGGGCACGAAGCCGCGTCCCCTGCATCGGCAGGCAGACTCTCAACCACTGCGCCACCAGGGAAGCCCTGGATGATTGTTTTATTAACATTTGATTAGTGGTACTTTCTCAGCTCGTCCACCTTATTTAAAATTGCAGCTCTCCAATCCCATTACTCTATTCTATTTTTTTCTTCTCTAGCATGCTTGCCTTCAAACAAGTATTTAACTTATTATACTGCAGGACCAGAAGCTGATCTTTATCTGTTTCATTCCCTGGTATATTCCCAGCACTTGAGCAGGGCCTGGCATCTAGTACCTGCTCAGTTAATCAGTTGTGGTCTGAGTGTGCTGCTGTAGTTGGGCCCCCGGGGCCACTCTGGTCTGCAGATGGTGCAGGCTGAAAACCCCATTACCAGTCCCTCAGGGATGCAAGATAAACTGAAATTGCTTAGAGATTTTTATGGCAATTGGATGTTGCCGCGACATTTCAATTGCATTTTACGACAGTGTCAGTCAGTCCTGATTTGGGGATTAAAAAGGAAAACCACTGATTCTTCCCCACAGAGTGTCCTAGGCTACTTGAGGATAAGGTTTTTTGAACATGTGGCCTATGCCAGGCCCCATCCTAAGTGCTTCCACCCGATATTGCATTTAACCCATGTGAGCTTTTGGAAGCAGAGGTCATCCCCATGTGTGGCTTCGGACCAGGCTCAGCGCGGGGTGGGGAGAAAGTCACTTGCCAGCTCCCCCAGCCAGTGAGTGGCAGGCTCTGGGTTTGAGCCCAGAGTCCGTCTACCTGGAGCCCCAGCTCGTGGCTGCCACTCTAATCCATGGAGTTGGATGTTGAGCTCCTTGCCGAGCTGGACGCAGGTGCAGGCCCGAAGGGGCGGGGAACTGTCCTCGGCTGCCACGGGAGGGGGCCGCTGGCACCCTTGGCCCGGCTAGATCCTGCTGGCACAAAGCCATGGGGAGCAGCTGGGGCAGGGCCCGGATTCTCAGATCCTCGGCAAACTGTGTGACTCAGCGGGCTGGTTAAAGGGGCCGACGGGTGGACAGCCCGAGCAGGGGAGCCCTGTGGCCAGTGAATCAGTAGTCAGAGCAGCTGGCCGCTGGGTTACTGTCCTGCCTGGGGCGGGGCCAAGCCTCAGCTCTCAAAACAAGCACAGCCCCTCTGTCTTTCTCCCTCCCAGCTCCCCTGGCAGATGCTCCCTGTGGCTCTGCCGTTCCCAGGGGTCCCCACGTCTCCCCAGCCTGGAAGAGGGGACAAAGCCTCCCGGTTCGGGCATGTGGCCTTCCACAAGTCACTCTGAGGCTCAGGCCCCCGATGGCCTTCGTGTAAAGAGGGACCCCCCTGCCCATGGAAGGGCACCTCGAGGATAGACTCTCCCTCGGCTCTTATGAAAAGCTGGGAGCAGCTTGGGAACAACAGCCCCAAAGCCAGACTGCTGTGTGGCTTTGGGTGAGTTCAGTGCCGTCTCTGAGCTCTGTCCCCAAGCTCTCCTGCAAAACTGCCTCACACATTGTGACGATTAAATGATATCCACACTGGCATATCAGTGAACAGCAGAAATACTAGGGAGGTCGTTGACTCCGGTTTAGGCATGGAGTTGGGGGTGGGGGAGGTGAACAGGGAAATGGATGTCAGAATCTCAAGCTGGGCCTCGTACAGCGGACAGACCACCCACCCTGCTGACGGGGACCCAGCAGCCCCAAACCTGCCCGTGCTGCCAGGAACAAATCCACTTTAACCCAGTGCACAGTGGAGGACAGCAAGCTGCCCTGGGGACCGGACAGGCCCAGGCATATACCTGGGGTTGGCACTGACCATCTGTGCAGCCGCGGGCAAGTTGCTTGCCCTCTCTGGGCCTCGGTTTTCTGTTTTACAGCAGAGGTAGTCGCCGTGGCTTCATCTGTTTCAAAAATGCTGGGTGGAAAGGTGTTTTGTCTCATCAGTAGCCGCTTCTGCCTGCAAGGCTTCTATTTGCCTTGGGTGAACCCCCCCCGGACCTAAGCCCCTCTCCCAGCTTGTGGGGCTGGGCCACTGGTGCTCACGGCTGTGGCATCACCCCTACCTAGCAGAGCCAGGCTGGTGGTGACTGTGTTGAGAGACCTGATGATGGGCCTCAGGTTCCCAGAAATGAGAGGGAGGAGAACCGGGCTGACCCCACCCCCAGCAGGACCCCAAGTCAGGTCAGGAGGCTGCAGGAAACAGGAACGAAAGCTTGGCCCCAGGCCTCTCCCGCCTGCTTCCTGGACAGGATGTTGTGCTGAGTAAACAGCTTGAATTGGAGTCACCACTCTGGCTCTGAGTCATAGCTCCTAGCGACAGCCACGCAGTGTTTATAAACAGTGTGCTTCCCACCCACCAGGGCCTGCCCCCACTCCCCGCCCCCGGAGTCTGACGAGGGTGAGAGGACCCCACATGCCGGAGGCAGCAGGCTCCCCTGGAATGCCTCCCCCGCCCAAAGGGCTTGATTCGGGGCGCACGTCTGTGCGTACACGTGTGTCCCCGAGTGGGGTTTTGCTACGTCTGGGCTCGTGTGTGGCTGACGAGGTGCCTTATCCCGGGGCTACCTGCATCGTGGGCAGAGTGCCATTTTCAGGTCACGTGACTTTGGTGTCCTGGGACAGGCGTGGAAGCCGGGGTAGCATCTCAGGGCTGGTGTGCATGTTCCCTGAGGCCACGCCCACCTAGAGCTCCGTGCACAGTACAGGGGCACAGGAATGGAGGTGGAGAAGTGGCGGGGGTGGGGGGGGTTTGCAGGTGGAGCGCCCCTAACTGGTCCCAGCCTCAGAGCCCTGGCTCTCCGTGGCCGGTCTCCGTTCCAGGCCGTGACAGTGATGGTGTGGGCCATGTGGTGACACAAGGCCGGCAAGGAACAAAGGCGCCTCTGCTCTGCCCTACACGGGTGGGAGGAGGGGTGGATGGGCCCCGCCTCTCCCCCCCTCGCCCCTCCTCCTCAGGGCTCCTGCCTTTCTTGCCTGCAGCTGGTCCTGTCCTACCTCCTGGCTGTGACTCAGGCCCTCGGCCTTCCCAGAGCTCAGGGCCCACTGCTCGGGTCCAGCCCTGCCCGGGCCTGGCCTGGCTCACAAAGGAATGGCCCAAATGTCTCTGAGGCCAGGCTGACCTGTGCGGGGGCCTAGGGTCATTGGAGAAGAGCCCAGGGAGCCTTGTCTGGTGCTCAGGAGCTCCGGGAGGGAGACGTGCCACCCGGCACGGATCCTGGTACCCGGGAAGCCCTCAATAAATGCCTGTCAAATCAAAGGCATTAACACACAGACACACCTAACTGGGCAGCCTGGCTCCCTATTGGCTCCTGTGACCCCACCCCTGCTTCTTCTAAAGGCGTCTTGAAGCTCTCCGCCACCCCCAGGAATGTCCTCACTGTTGGAAAGGCTTTCCCATCCCATCGCCCACCCGCTCATCCCTGCCACAGCGCTGGGCCCAGGGACCAGGAGGCCATGGCTCGGGGAAGGCCCTCCCCCATTTCATCCAATGCCCCCAAGGCTAGGGAGAGCTCGCTGGTCCACTTCCAGGGCAGCCAAACCGCATCGAGGGGTGCCCGAGGTCACATGGCCAGTCAGCTGGCAACACAGGGGGAGAGAGGCCAAGGGTGGGGTCTGCCCAGGCCCCACAGGGCTGTCTCCCTCCTCAGAACTCTACTGCCCCCTGCCTCACCCATGTCCTGCTGGAGCCTGCACGGGGCTTCTCCCCAACAAGATTGAGCATCTGGGGGAGCCCTGCCATGCCAGCCTGTCCTCGAGAAAGTGGACCAGAGTGTGTCTGCCAGCCCTCTTGGCCTCCCCTCTGCCGGACCAGGGTGACAACAAACATTTCCAAGTTATCCACTGGGATCCGGTTGCAGGGCTGCATGCTGAGCACCCAACAGACCTCACACAGCCATCTGGAGCTTGCTCTTGGAGGTGGAGCCAGGCCACAGTACCCCTGGTGCAGGGGCAACTCCGCCAACATTCACTGAGTGTACGTTACACGCCAGGCCCATGTCCGTGGGACACGATCAGAGTGCAGGTCCCCCCAGTTCCAGCCACGAACCAGGCCTGTGCTGAGTTCTTGTTGAATCCTGCAGCATCCTTGTGCCCATTTTACAGATGAGGAAACTGAGGCCACTAAGTCGCTGGCCCAGAGTCCCAGAGCTGCTAATAGAGAGCCCAGTCTCCCAAACCCACCAGTTTCCCAAAGGTCCAGATTGAGAGCCACCACGCACAGAAGGGCTAAGGTGGCTGGGGAGAAGAAGCAGGAGGTGCCTGAGTGGAGGTGAGCATGGGGTGAGTCAGGGCCGAGTGAGTGGGAGGGGGCTGGGGGCAGGGAGGACTTTGGATTCTTCTGTGGGCTGGACAGAAGCCTTTGGAGGGATTTTAGTGCCAGGGAAACATGCTGCGCTCTGGGTGCAGACATGAGGTGGGCGCCTGCAGGCAGGAAGACGGCTGCCTCAAGGTCTACCTGGAACCCCTCCCACTCAGCCCCCCAACCTCCAGATGCCCACCCACATCCCCGAGAGAAGCCCCACCCTAGGGGCTCCTGTGTCCCGGGAATCCTTTCTTCCATGAAAGAAATTCTCCTGCCCCCGAGGTGGGGGGCGAGGATTTGAATTTGAAAACCTCTGTACACTGCCACCCCCTCCTATAATGGATCAGGAAACTGAGGCTCAGAGAGAAGAGGAACCTGCAAGTCCCAAAGGGAGGCAGTACCAGGCGGGGGCAGGAACCAGGTCTCGGTTCCGCGGCTCTGAGCTGCCTGCTCTCGGGTCGCCTGCGCCCCACAAAGCCACCGGAAGAGGATGTGAAACACTTGCTCAGAGAGGCAGAGCAAGTGCTGGCGGGGCTTGGCGTCAGGGCGGCATGCTGGGCCCCGGCCACCCCGCCAGGGCCCCGGGGCCTGATGTGCCTGTGGGCTGGCTCCGGACCCCCTGTCCACCCCCTTCTCCTCTCGGCCTCCGCGATCCTGCGTGCCCAGCCGGCTGCCCACCAGGGTCCGAGGAGGGTAAGGAAGCAGCCCTTGGCCTCTGGGTCACCCTGGCATCTCCGGGTCTGGGCATCTGGGCTGTGGATGCCGACGAAGGGAGGGTATGTGGGCTCTGCAGAGGTGCACACAGACAGGACCCGGATTCTCCCTGTGATATCTTGGGCAAGTCCTTGCTCCCCGGGGCCTCAGTTTTTCCATTTGTCAGATGTGTGGGTTGGGCTCCTCCCATGGCATACAATGTCTGGTTTGCAGCAAAATGGGAAAAATGGAGACAAGGTCGTGAGTTTTCCTTAAAGCCAAATGTATTCATTTAACAATGATCCATTTTTCTGATCGTATGCCCTCCTTGTTACTTTTGGTGGGGTCTTTTCTGAAACGATGGTAATGATAGTGGTGATAGTGGTAATGATAGTGGTGGCATTTTTTTTTTTTTTTAACTACCCTACTTGGCAAAATAAACGGTTGCCAACCCTAGTTGGTCCCCGTAGTTTAAAATTAAATCCCATGTCTGGGTGCCAGGGGTGGAGGAGCTCCGAGGGCTGAGTGGCGGGGAAGGCTTCTGGAATTAGATGGTGGCTTAGAGAAAGCGGGGTCTCCTGCGCACCCTCCACGGGGCCTGGCAGGGCTCACACCTGCCTGGGGGCCCCACTGGCCAAGCTGCTTTGACCTCCGTGACATGTACTCGCCACCTTTTCTGACTCTGGGTGGTGATTTCCCCCCAGGCAGGGGGAATGGGGACAGGGCCTCAGGGTGCTGGGGGACACAGCTGGGCCCACCCTAAGACAGCAGGTCTGAGCTGCAGCTACTGGCCCGGCTCGGGACACAGCCCGGTCCACCCACCCTTGGCTGCCTCTCAGCCTGGTAAGAGTGGGAATTCCTGGCCCTGTTTATCACGGGAACAGGTATGACAGCCACGCGGGTGACACCAGGCCTAGGCACTCGGGCGCCCGACTCCACTGGGGCCGGCAGATGGGCAGACAGACTGGCAGAGGCCCTCTCTGGGAGCCCACCCCCGGCCTGGCTCCCACCCCGTGATGGCCCAGGAAGCCAGGCCTGCCGAGCCCAGAGGCAGGAAGGGTTGGGTGTTCCTCGCCTGTGTCTCTGGGGTGACCACCAGACGGAGGGCCGTCGCCCGCCGTGCTGCTCTCCAAAGCCCCACACCTTGGCCGAAGACACCTCTGCCGGCACCGGCCACCGAGGTGAGTTTCCCGGGCAATCGGTGCCTCTGCTGAGAGACTGGCTAGGCCGCGGCCAGGGCCCTTGACGTCCTCCCCTCCCGTCAGAACTGGTGGAAGAAGTTTGGCTGGAAGCTGCCCGGGGAGGCTCCATCTCCCATTCTGGGTGTGAAAGAGGCGGCGGGGGGGTGGTGGGGGTGGCGGTTACCCTGGTACCCGTGTCTGCCCACCTGGCCGGCCTGTCTACCTGCTCCCTGCCCAGGCGGGTTAGGGTGGCTGCGGCTTGTCCTAGCGGCTCCGCGAGTTCATATGATGCGTCTCAGATTACAAAGAGCTCTTGTGCATTGTTTCATCCTCTTTCCTGAGAGCCGAGTGGTGGTGGTATTACTACTACTATTATTATTGTTATTATCCCCTCTTACTGATGGAGAAACTGAGGCTAGGAAGGTGCATAGCAGGGACTTGAACACAAACCTAGGCTCTACGTTTTAAGAGTTTCCCAAACCTACAGGCCCGCTCCTTGGTCGTGTGTGCCCAGCGCTCCGCCGGCGTGGTCCCTGCGAAGGACGGGACCCCTCCCTTTCTGACCTTCCCCTCCGTGATTCTCGTGTTTCAGGCTCAGTTTCCACGTGTTTGTGTCCCTTCTGTTTCTCTTCCTCTCTCCTCCCCTGCACTCCCACCTCGGGCTCGTCACACGTTGGATTGGTGGCCTTTGGGGACATCAGGGACCCCTCAGGGTGCTGGGCCCTGAGCGCTCTGGGAGTGGAGGACAGTCATCAGAGTGGCTCCTGGTCTCACTCTGTGGCCCTGGATCACACGTGTGCCCCTCCGACTGTCCCCCTTAGCGTCCCAAGAGTTAGAGTCAGGGCCACGCACACCCACCTCCAGGGGAGGAAGGGAGGCTGCACAGCGAGCTCATAGCTCATCTGGAATGCCGGGCATCCTCGTCCTGAGCCACTTCCACGGCTCCGGGCATTGATTCATCTTGTTCTGGTCACCCTGGGACTGCAACGCCCTGTGAGGTCAGAGATTTGGGGCGATGACGATGTCAAACCCCTCCACCCAGGATGGTCTCCTAGATGTTTGGAAGCTTCACTTCCCACCTCCTGACCATTTCTGAGCTTGGCCTCCAGCCTGTGAGGCCGAAGAGGAGGAGGCGGTCCCTGGAAGTTCCCAGGGACCAGCGGCAGAGGAGGTGGGGCTAAGCTGGGCCCACTCGCTGTGCCAACAGTTCCCACGCTCAGCCCAGGTGCATCACCTCCTGCCAAGGTGTGTGCTCACCCGCCCACAGAGGGCTACCCCAGGACTCAGGCTGCCAGGAATGGTGACATCAGGTCAGGGGAATGACCGAGGAGCCTGGCCAGGCCACACCCCTTCCATGACCTCCCCAGGCTCTAAATATAGACCAGAAAAGACAGACAGACCTGGTGACCTCCACCTGCCCAGTGAGAGGTGAAAGGTTTTCCACAAAGGCCTGGTCCGAGTCCGGGTACCTGTTCCTCATTGGGCCACCAGCTCCCTCCATCACCTTGGCCGAGCCCAGGCTGGAGGAGGTGATGACCAAGGCCCTTGTCATCTGGACATTTCCTTGAATGAGTTCTCGCTCTGAGCCACCGTGTGCTTGCCGGGCTTCCCCAGAGTTGCACCCTGGGCCCCAACCCCATTTTCTGGGACCCTGTGCTGGGCAAAGTGATGGGTGGGAAGTGGGAAGCATGGGCTAGGCAGAGAAGGGCTGGCTCGAGGCTCTGAGAACCGCAGCTGTTCTGTGTGAGCCTCACTGGGCGTGGTGAGAGAGGACCCCAGAGATGCAAGCTGGGGTGCACCAAGCAGTTGGTCTTTTGTCTGAGGGCTAGGGGCTGGGGGGCTTTGAAGGGTCAAGACCCCTCCGGTTGCTGTGCATCAGGGGACCAATGATCAGACGACAGCGGGTAGGAAAAGGGGCCCCAGAGGTTTGGCCTGAGACACCTTTCCCTTAAACCGGAGGTGGCTACTCAGGGGCCTCTGAGCCAGGGAGTGATGGGAAGCCCAGTGGGGTCTGGGGCAAACCCACAAGCAGATGGCCCGGCTGGAGAGGACAGCTGCCTGTCAGCTCCCACCCGGCCTCCTGTTGCGTGGGAACACAGACCCGGTGCGGCTGGGTTGTCCAAAGTGACAGGAGCAGCCAGAAATGTGGATTTTTATATGAAGTCACCTGACCTTTTACTGTTGGCTCAAAAATTGAAAAACACTTTGCAAGCCAAGCAAAACACACGTGGGCTGGATTTGGCCCGGTTCTCTTCCCAGCTGTCAGCTAGAGACCTGTCTTTTGAGCTTCCCGTGCGAGGAGCGTCCTGCCTACAGCAACGGTCTGTATGGCGATGTCGTCCAGGGCTCCTTGTGACGCCCAGGGAAGGACAGATCCACTCTCCGGGGAAAGGCTGTACAGTGCTTTGTACTCGCTCTCCCTCCCAGCAGACTCTCCAAGGGCCCAGGTTAGCATAGACTCGATTTCAGGCTTGCCTGAGGTCCCTGGGTTTGCCTCCAGCCCCATCTGAGCTGCATGATTCAGTTTCCCAGCTGCCCACTGCCTTGGGCCCCTTGTGTTGTAAGGATGCTCTGAGTGCCCCTTGGGTGTGGAGCGAGGAGCCTGGGAAATGGTGAAGGTGGGGGCGTGGTCACTGCGCTGGCCCCGGGTCCGGAGGTTGCTCCCCTCCCTCCAGGGCTACTGGGAGCCTCAGCAGCATTAGGGGACAAGTCTCAAACTGTGTTCTTTTTCTTTTCTAACTTCTATTACGGAAAATTCCAAAAAGACACAAAAGTGGAGAAAATGGCATAAAGGCACGCAGCGCTCGTGATCACCAAGTGCGGGGCCGCTCGTGCTGCGTCTTCTTCTCTTACCGGCCCCATGTCCTGCCCACCTTCCCCACAGCAAACGATATTGACACAAATCCCAGGCACATCATTCCATCCATCTATCTATCTATCTATCTATCTATATATTTTTTTTTGCAATACGCGGGCCTCTCACTGTTGTGGCCTCTCCCATTGCGGAGCACAGGCTCTGGACGTGCAAGCCCAGCGGCCATGGCTCACGGGCCCAGCCGCTCTGCGGCATTTGGGATCCTCCCGGACCGGGACACGAACCCGTGTCCCCTGCATCGGCAGGTGGACTCTCAACCACTGCGCCACCAGAGAAGCCCCATCCATCAATATTTAATACGTTACTCTAATAGTAACCAAAATCCTGTGAGCACACCCGAAAAATGATGTCTATCATCTGGCTATCATCAGATATCCAGTAGTGTTCAAATAATCCCAATTGTTCCTCAGGGTTTTCTTTCTTTTTTTTTTTTTAAAAAAAAAAACAGTTGCCCTGTTCAAATCACAATCCAGAATCCGCACGTTGCATTTGGTCGTATGTCCCACCTTTATTTTATTTATTTTTTAAAATATTTATTTATTTATTTTGGCCGCGCCGGGTCTTAGTCGTGACACGCGGGCTTCTTAGTTGCGGCATGCATGCAGGGTCTCGTTCCTCGACCAGGGATCGAACCCGGGCCCCCTGCATTGGGAGCTCGGAGTCTTACCCACTGGACCACCAGGGAAGTCCCTGTCCCACCTTTATTTTAATCTGCAGTTTCCCCTTTGTGTTTTCCCCTGAAATGTATTTGTTGAAACTGGATGGTTTGTCCTGTGAAGATTCCCAGAGTCTGGAATTTGTGGGGTGCATCCTTATATGTGTTTAACATGTTCTGTGCCCTGTCATTCCCCCAAAAGTTTGTTCCGTGCAGAGGCCTGGTTGGATTCAGGTTAGGTTTTTGGCAAGGGCACTTCGTGGGTGGCTCTGTGTTCATCCATCAGGTGGCACCTACGTCCTGGCCCCCTCTCTTTTGCCCTTGGGAAGAGATCTACCCCACAGCTTTGGGGGAGGATCGTGAGGGGACGTGCTTGAGGGCCGGGGAGGGGGGCCTCCGTGAACTGCAGTCCCTGGTGAGGAGCTTTACCTGTGCTGTCTTCCCTTTGCTAACCAGGAGAAAACTGTGCCTTGGAGATCGGGTGACTCTTCGGGGGCCGAGGGCTGAGGGGTGGGTGGCATTGGCAGGGAGGGAGGGTCACACAGTAAGAAAGGGGTGGAGCTGGACTTTAAGCCCAGGTATCTCAGTGCCAGCACCTGGCTTCTGTGCTACCTGCCCCTCTGGGAACTAAGGGTGTGCGCGTATGTGTGCGCGCATGTTCACGCAGCTGGAGCAGCAAACAAGCTTGCCAGGACCCAGGAGGGGAGCCCCAAAGTGGGGGGAACAAGGCGGGGAGGGGGACAGGCACCAACCAGACAGACACCAACCAGAGGGAACCCCCTCCATCGCCCCCTGCATGCAAATGATGTCCAGGTAGTCGGATGGGAGGCAGCCAGGCCGACTGTGTTGGTGTGTTGCGTCCTGATGGAACTCCCCAGTCCTCACCTCCCCAGCCTGCTTGGGCCCCCCTAACCCCGGCCCCCTTGACCTTCAAGGTCAGAGAGGTAGTGACCTTGGTGCACTCAGGAGTCACTTGGCCTCCATGGGCCCCTTTCCCCAGCTGTAAAACGGGCACGAGCTTGCTTCCCAGGCCCCTCCCTGGGAGAAAGAGATAAAGGGAGCAGAGAAAAGAGATAAAGTGAGTACAGGCAGGTGCTGGGCTCTCCAGGCACTGAGAGCTTGGCCCCAGGAGGAGTGTGGGAAGAGAAGCTTCTAGCCCAAGGCCGTGTCCAGTGTCCAGGTCACCGCTGTCTTGGTCTTTGAAGACCTCATTCCTCTAAATATGTCCCACCCACCTCACCCTCCCCTGGGGCTTCCTCAACAGCCTCCTAGGGGTCTCCACCCCCAGCCAAATCTACCCATCTTGCTTTAAAAACGAAAACAACAAACAGAACCCAGCGTTTCTTATTATGTGTGTGTGATTACTAAAATATTTTAGAAAAATTAGCAAATTCTGAGAAGTAAAAAGAAAACAGTGTATAGCACTGCCCAGAAATAGCCACCATTCCTTTTGCAAAGTAGGTCCCTCTAGTCATATGCACGCGTGGAATGTCAGCTTCTAAAAGCATGCTCTGCCTCGTGGTTTTCTGACTTTACAGTTATAGCCGAGCATCTCCCTGTATCACTGTCCTACTGTGGTAGGTAATGGCACACGGGGTCCTGACAGTAAGTCTGCATAGGGTGTTTGAGTTGATTCCTTTGGTAGAGTTGTAATTGAGGTTTCCATAAACATCGTTGTACAGAAATCCATGCCCACATCTCTGAATGCTTCCTTAGGGTTAATTCCCAAGAGTAGGATTGTTGAATCAAAGCCATGAGCGTTTTTGTTTTTTTTTTTTCCAAATTTATTTTACTGAAGCAGAGTTGACTTATGTTGTGTTAATTTCTGATGTACGGCAAAGTGATTCAGTTATGCATATACACATTCTTTTTCATGGCATGAGCGTTTTTAATGCCTTTAATAGAAATCACCAAGTTGTTTTCCGTGCGTCTTTGTCAAGGCCTCGCCTTGTGCCTGATGGAGAACCATCCGGCAGGTGCTCAAGCTGCCCACATGGGCACGCAAGTGGGTGGGAGCTGCTGGGCCCCCACTGTCCATGGGTATCTGAGGCTTGGCACACAGTGGGTGCACGAGATATGCTTATGGAATGAGTAGTCTGGACCTGCCCTTTCATTTTACAGATGGGAAACTGAGGCCCAGTGGTATGGAACCAGTTCTGGGGAGGTTGGTGGCATTGCCGGGGCTGCTGACAGCAACTGCAGGCCTCTGTGAGGGCTGAGGGCTGAGGCCAGGGGCAGGCCTGGGCAGTGTGCTGGTGTGCGGGAGGGTCCCATTCATTCATCCGTCTACTTGCCTCCTCCCTGGCTTCTAGAAAGCGCAGCTGAGGCTCCCTAGCCCTGCTTCCTCCCCAGCCCTCAGCATCCTTACATCCACCCTGAAGGCTGCCCTGAGACCTTGAGCACTCAAGCCACCAGTGAGTGGCCCCAGGTGACCAGACCAGTGGCAGGTGCCCAGCTGGCATTTGTCTCTCGTGATCCCTCCTCACTCTTGAGTGCTGGCCCCACCTGGTGATGCCTGGTCTGGGCTCTCCCCCTTTCCCCCAACTGCCCCTCCTCTGCTGCCTCCCTTCTGCCTGTACCTCCTCAGGGTGGCCTTAGGGCTGAGACAGTGCAGGCAGAGGCCCCTTCCCCCCGCACCAAATACACACCCCAACCCTCATGACTTCCAAATGCACGTGTGCACTGAGGACCCGGTTCCAGGACGCGGGAGCACACAGCGAGGCACAGGCATCGGCAGAGTGAGTGCTATATATGTCAGTTACCCACTGTGATCCTCTCGGGTGACGAAACTAAGGCTCAGAGAGGTTAAGCAACTTGTCCGAGGCCACAGAGCTAGGGAGGGGCTTAACTGGAATTTATGGGAGGTGGAGACCCACTGCTTGGCCACACGTCGACACTTACACAAGTCACACAGCTACACAACCCGTGCGCTGCGCCCGCGCACGCACCCACACAAAGGGCCTAACCGTGGAACCCGCAGCCCCACGACACACGCCGCACGAGCACTCCCTAAGACACAAGCCGCCATCACTCCACCGGGGTTGCGCGCGCGCAGGCGTACACACTCCCCTCCGGCGTCTCTGGCCACTCCCTCTCCTGGCCCCGCCCCTCCACTCCGCAGGCCCCGCCTCCCGATCCCCGCCCCTGGCCAGCCGGCCCCGCCCCCGGCCTGACCTCAGCGGGGCCGGGCCGCGGGCTCAGAGCGCAGGCAGGGCCGAGCCGCGCGGGCCGCCGCCGCCGCCGACGCCGCCGCGCGCCGGGCCGGCCCCGCGCCCGCGCCGCCCCGGGTCCCGCGGCCCGGCCGGCCGCCCGCGCCGCTGCGAGCCGCCCATGGTGCAGCGCATGTGGGCCGAGGCGGCCGGGCCTGCGGGCGGCGCCGAGCCGCTGTTTCCGGGCTCCCGGCGGAGCCGCAGCGTGTGGGACGCCGTGCGCCTGGAGGTGGGCGGCCCCGACAGCTGCCCGGTGGTGCTGCACAGTTTCACACAGCTCGACCCCGACCTGCCGCGCCTGGAGGTGGGTGAGCCAGGCTGGCCCGGCGCTCGGCCGAGCGAGGAGTGGGTGGGGGCCCAGCGTCCTTAGCGGGTCACCCACCTCCAGTGGTGGTGGTCACCGCCCCCAGTCCGGAGGTTGCGGAGGGGGAGGGTCCTTCCGCAGAAATCCCCCTCCTTGCGCCAACCCCAAGGCAGCCAGGTGGGCGGAGGGGCTGCCGCCAGCCGGTCCAACAGTTTCGGGACCAGAACCGGGTCTTCGTGCCCCCCTCTATCCGTCCCAGTGCGTGACCTCACCGAGCCCAGGTGTGCCACTCCCGCGCCCCTGCAACCCAGGTAGACTTGCTCCCGCGGGCAGTCACTGTCTGTTTGCGTCTGTGCCTTTCCCTACAGCAGGGCTGGGCCGTATTTAGTCCCCGTGGCCAGGCCGGGGCCGGCTTAGGCAGTTTGGCTTCGAAATGCAGGTGGTGAACGAGTGATTAGGGCGGCAATCTTCTAGAATCCTCAGAGGCGGTTGGGAGCACAGTGGTCTTACAGACAGCCCCCCTTGGGGGCAGAAGTGGACTCCGATGTTCTGGGCTGCTCAAAGCGGGGGAGTGGGGAGACAGGCCTCCAATCTGTGGGGCCCGGTGTCCAGGCGGGGAGGTTGGGACAAGGGCCTCTCAGGTGGAGGGGTGACTCACTTCTTGATTAGAAAATGCGCCGACACCCTGAATCTGTAAGGATTTGGGAGGATTCAGAACGGGGGTGTGCCTATCATGCATGTGGTTGGGGGAACTAGGTGAGGGCTGGACTCCTGTCTCTAGTGTGCTCTGGGCAGCGGGGGACGGGGGAGGAGTTCCCCCCCACCCCTCCTACCTGACTGTGCAGCCAGGGTGGCAGAATCCAGGGTTGGGGCCTGGACAGAGGCCATTCCTGGGTCGGAGAGCTCAGCAGGGTTCCTGAGCCCCCGAGCTGGCGAGGGCCCCTTGGTATCCCTGCTTTGTCACTTTAGGCCCGGGTAAGTTGTAATTGCCAGCCTGGGTCTCGTGCCTCTGTGTGTCCCCAGTGCCTAGACGGGGCCGGGATGCATACTTACCCGAGGATAAAGCGCATCTCCCTGCCCAGAGTGGGGGGAAGGCAGGGGGTGGAGGGAGCTCTTGGTGGGAGAACCTCGGGCCGGGGAGACCCTTTATTGCTGAGCTTGGCCGGTGGCCCGGCCAGGCACACTCCCCGACCCTCATCCACCCACAGCTCTGGTCTTCATTAGTGGCTGGAGCGAGACCCCTGGGAGGGTGGGGGTGGGCGGCCTGACACCAGCCCAGCACTCATCTGACTTTCATTATGTCTGGCAGCTCCTCGGGCTTTGTGTGTTGGAGGGTCCGGCCTGCGTGCTCGCAGGGGTGGGCCGCTCAGCTGCTTCTCTCCCTCCCTCCTTCCCTCCCTCTGTCCGTCTGTATCCCTGAGGAACCGAGGGAGAGGCAGAGCTGAGCCCTACCCCTGCCCAAGGGTCTGCCTTGTCTCCCTCTCTCTCTCTTTCCGCCTCTCCCCCTCTCCCCCCTCCTCTTCCTCACTGGCCCCAGCACTGAGATCCAGGCCGTGGCTGCTGTTTAGAAATCAAAGGGGAAGCTTCTGGCTGGGGCAGGAAAACCAGGGTCCTGGCAGGAGAGGAGGCCACTGCCGGAAACCAAACACAATGACCATTTACCATGAGCTGGGGGAGGGGGTGGGGAAGTCCCTGTCCCTCCTGCCAACACCCCGCCCCCCCCCATCCTGGGGCCGATTTCCTGGTCGCTGGGGCCTGCCAGAGCTGAAGCGGCTGTTCGTGGTCCCTGTCCTGTCTGGAAACCACTAGGCAGTTTCTGGTTCCTTCCCCGGTCCCCCTTTCCTTAACAAGTCTCCACCCCGTCCTTCCCTCTCTGGGCTAACAGATGTCCTCACACATCTGGGCATCTGCTCATCATCGTACTTCTAAGCCAGGCCACTGCTGACCCAGCCCGGCCTGCGCAGTTCTGTGCTTTCTGGAGGTCACCGGGCCCACGCCCCTGCCTCCGTTCAGGCCACTGCCTCAGCCAGGCAGGAGGAGTCCCGGAGTCCGTAGCACCTACTGTCTGCAGACACCACCCCCTCGTTCCAGCTGGCTTTGACCAGCCTCCCGAGTAGGTGCCGACCCCGCTTTATAGGAGACTGGAGCTCAGAGAAGTGAAGTCCCTGAACTAAAGGTACACGCAGCCAGCGAGGACGCAGCCGGGATTTGAAGCTGGGCAGTGTTCTGTGCTGGGCGCCTGTTGTGTACGAGAGCCCACAGGGGTCAGAGAAGGATACCTCGCAGTGAGACAATTACACGTGCCCCAGGAGGATGGTGGAGCTGTTAGGGGAACGGAACCAGGCCCAGGCAGCCCAGAAGTCCCCGTGCTTGGTGAAGGGTAGGGGTGCTTATAGGCCAGAGGAAGGTGAAAGTGCTTTGGGCCACAAGACACGGGGGAGAGCTTCAAGGAAGAAACAAGCCCACAGCTGGACCCTAAAGGTTTTAAATAATAGGTAATATGAGCCGGCACTGGGTGGGAGGCCGTGTGCTGAGCAGTTTGCGTGCGTTATGTCTTTGGGGGTCAGGATCATCTGTCGTCCATTTAACAGATGGAACAACTGAGGTGCTAGATTGCACAAACTCACCGAGCCAGCAAGTGGCAGGGGCGGGATTCCCACCCAGGCAGGGGGTCTGCAAGCCCTGAGCGCGGTGTAGTGGGTGGAATGAAATGAGGAAGCCTTCTCGGAACCTCGGGCAGAGCAGAGATGTGCAGGGGAGATGCGTCTCCCTCCAGCCTCCCCGCCTCCTTCCCCGTTGTCTGGTCTCTTGATCTCACGGTGTGCAGGGCTCCAGTGTAACCCCCAGGGCTCATTAGCCTTAGGCCAAGAGGCATGACCTGAGAGGTAGGGGTATGTGTGTGTGTCTGTGTGTGTGTGTGTGTGTGTGTGTGTGGTGTGTGTGTGTGTGTGTGTGCGTCTGTGTGTCTCTGTGTGTGTGTGTGTGTGTGTGTGTGTGTGTGTGTGTGTGTGAAAGTCTGTGTACTGTCATCTACCAGCCAGGCTTCCCGTCAGGCTCCAAGGCGGCGGCCTCCAGCAGCTGCACAGCCTGTCAGGTTCACAAGGGGCCTGACCGGCTGCCACCTGCTGGGCCCCCATGGACTCTCAGGTTCCCCTCTTGCTTTACTCCTCAGGGGCCAGGCTGGCTGGTACTGGGTCCTTGTTCCTTCTCTGGCGGGGAGGACTTCTCCGGACTGGGCACGCTGAGCTGTTTCCCCAGTGGCTCTGGGATGGCCCTGGGGCAGGAGCGGGTGGGGGCTCAGTGCTGGGAGGTGTTAGACCGCTGGCAGGCAGGACTGGGCCCCCATCCTCAGCCTGGGAGTTAGCCGTTTCCAGGCCCTTCTTCACTGCTGGTGAGGAGGGTTTGGAGGAGACTTAGCACTGGCCACCTGCAGCCTCCGAGCAGGCCAGTGGGGGCGGTTTGGGGAGGTGGCACCCCGCCACCCAGTGGAGGACTGGCTGCCTGTAAGGCCCTCACAGCGTGGCACCATGCTGTGTCCGCCCTGCCTCAGGCTCGGCGTCCGGCCTCTCAGGCTCAGGAGTGCCACGTTCCTGGACATGTGGCTCCCGTGAAGCCACTGTCCCCAACCCAGTTCTGAGGAGGTGGGAGTTGAAACCTGCAGCCCAGTGCAGGAGAAGCGGAACTTTGAGCAGCCCCCAGTTTCCATCCCCTGACCAGCCTGTGGCGGGGGAGGGGGAGGGGTGAGCCGATGGTTGCCAGAAGGGTGCTCGGTGAGCAGGGTGAGGGCATCCAGCATGGGCCTGCATTCTGGGAGCTCGGGGAGTGCGTGTTGCCCGGCGTTTTCCTCTCCTCCCCAGGGAGCCCCCGGATGCTGGCAGGCTCTGGCAGCTCTGCGGGCTCGAGGGAGGCACGATGTCCTTTTGACCCAAGGTGCAGCATCACGCGTGCTGGTCCAGAGCTTGGGCTCTGGAGGGAGGAGAGCTGGGCTGGAAGGCCGGCTCAGCCTCTCGCAGCCCTAGACGTGCTCTCGGTCCCTGAGCCTTGGTTTCCTTATCTGAACTCGAGGCCAGTTGCTCCGCTTAGGCTTCTGGTGAGGACCGAAAGAGACAGGCGGCCTGGCAAGCGGTCCCCACTGCGCCTGGTACTGTGTCAGAGCCGGACAGGCCGTGGCTGCCACGATTGTGTCTTCTGACAAGGTGCCAGGGGAGTGCCCGTGCCCAGGGCTCCAGGAGGACGCTGGCCAGCCTGGTCAGCATGGTGCTTCCCAGGCCTGGTTCTCGTAGCTGACCCCAGGCCTGTGGGTGCCCTGGCCATCCTGTGGCAGGAGCCCCAACCAATCCCCTCTCAGTGGAGAGGTGCGGGTGCGAGGGAACTGCCATTCCCCACCCCCCCGCCCCCCTCTGGCTGTGTGACCTGAGGAAGCCTGTTCTGTCTCTGGTCTCCCTCCCTCTAGCATGTGTGTGACCAGGGGCTGAACTGCACTTTGAGGCTGTGACCGTGGCAGCCACCGGTGGAGCGAGGCCTAGGTGTGTCTCCACGGCATATGACTGTCACGGGCCAGGGTTCAAATCCCTGCCCCGGCTGCCTCTTCCTGGCTCCTGACGGGGATGAGCTCCCCGCCTGGCTTTCGCCACCCATCAAGTGAGGTGTCGGGAGGATTAAATGTGATGAGTGTGCAAAGGGCCTGACACCTGGGAAATGCCCTCAAGTGCTGGATGCTGTGGCCAGTGGTGTTGATGTCAGCTGGCCCTCCCTCCACCCCCTCGTGAGAGGCCACCCTCCTCCTCGGCTGTCACCAGCCATGCCCCCTTGCAGGCCTGGCCCCTAGAGGCCTGACGGTCGGGAGCTGGGGGGGCAGGAGGACGAGGTGGGCAAGGCCAGCCTGAGGTCTGGTCTCCGCTCTCCACTGGCGGCACGTTTCTCTTCTAGACGCTGACGAGTAGCCAGGCTTGGGCTGGCCGAGAAGGTTCTTGGGGAGATGGGTCAGCCTCTTTGGAGGCTCAGCACAGGCTGATCCCCAAACTGCAGTTTCTGGGGTCACTGAGCTCCCCGGTTGCCCTACCGCCCAGGCACCTCGTGTGGTCCCCTACTAAGGCCACCTCTGGGCTGCGCTGCCTGGGGACCAGGAGCATGGCCACCCCCATCCAGGGCTGACCTTGAGTCCTCACTGGGGGTCTGTTCATGTCCTCGGGCTCAGGGTGCAGGACACCCACCTGGGGTGGGGGCAGGCCCGAGGGTGGCGCCCCGTCGCCCACCGGGAGGGCCGTGCACATTTGGCGTTTTCTTCCTCCCTCCCTGGGCACACGATCTGAGAGATGAACCAGGGCTTGGACACTTTCTACTTGACCATCTCCCCTGGGCCTTGGTCTCCACCTCTGTAAAATGGGTGCTCGACTTTGTATTCAAACTGTCCCGGGATTCGGAGAGACTAAGCAGCTCTCTCTGATCCCTGAGCCGTCTCGTGTTTTGGCTCCTGCATTCAGACAGAAGGCTAAAGGGTCGGAAAGCCGCAGGCCTGGTTCCCTCCTCCGCACAGATTTAGGATGACCCGCCCTCCCTTTCACCTGGCCCTCCTCCAGCTCTCCGGGCGTCTGGCAGGTCTCCCGGGAGGCTTTCCCTGGCCCGGTGTCCATCGTCAGCTCGCCAGCCACAGCGCCCTCAGGTCCTGTTCCTGGGTGCTTTGTATGCCTGGCGCCGAGCCGCTCATGTCCCCTCTCGTGACCCCTGCCGCCTTCGTCCCCTTGGAGAGCTGCTGCCCTTCGCCCATCTCCCAGACAGTCTCACTGAGGCCAAGGGCTGCAGGGCTCAGCTGAGCTGGGAGCCAGAGCCCTGCAGGAAAGACAGTACCTGTGGGTCCGGTGGGCCCAGGGCTGCAGGGTGCTGGCGGGTGGCTGGGTCAGGGCCTCGGGTGACCTCTGTGACTCAGTGGGCCTGAGCAGCAGCTCAGCGGGGTGCCATGAGGTCCCCGGGCGGTGATCTCATGCACGTGGGGGCCACCGCCCCCCCACTCCCCACCCTCGCCTGCGTGAGACCAGGTTTCTCCACGTGCAGCCCCAGGGAGGAGAC
The DNA here is from genome assembly GCF_937001465.1 of Orcinus orca. Taxonomy (NCBI): domain Eukaryota; kingdom Metazoa; phylum Chordata; class Mammalia; order Artiodactyla; family Delphinidae; genus Orcinus; species Orcinus orca. Next base: position 117,209,407 of record NC_064564.1, on the reverse strand, counting down.
CACGGTGTGGCTTCAGGCCCTCCTCCTCCGTGAGCCCCTGGCCAGTGACGGGGAGACGGTCTGCAGCCAGAGGCGTCTGTGGGTCTGGAGGCCCCGTGTGGTCTGTAGTTGCAGCTTCCACAGCAAATGTACAGCTGAATGGGAGGAGAGAGGTCACCAGGATGGGAGAAGGCGCCACCCCTGTGTGTGCAGGCACAAGCCACCTTCTGGGGGAGATGGCAGGGCTGGAAAAGGCCCAGTAGGTCCCCTCTGTTCTCTCCAGAAATGAGGGTGGAATCGGCTCCCGGCAACCCTGGTACTCTGTCTTGCGGGAATCGGGGCTCGGCCTGCAGTCAGTTGGGGCCACGGCATCAGAAGGCTGATCAGGTGACACACTAACATGTCACCCAGGCTGTTTCCTTGTCCCTGGGGCTCCGGGCTATGCTCCGAGGGACAGCGGGGTGTGGGGCACCCTGGTGCCCATTCTGCCAGCCTCTGCTCACGAGGGCCTGGAGGCGTCTCACCACCCTCGCTCCAGACCCACGTGGTGGTAGGCTGGGCAGCGTGTGCAAGGCCCAGCTGCCAGCTGGGTCCCCGGGCCCTGGGGCCATCTGTGGGTGCCTGCTTGGGGCGGGACAGGAGGATCTGTCCCCTGAGGACACAGCCACCCACCTGGTGTTCTTTCCCCCTAAGAGCTCACTGCTGCCCTGTGGACGCCTCCCCCCAGGGCGTCTGCCGTTTGCTCGGCCATGCGCTCCCCCGGGAGCTCCCCAGCCCCCGCCAGAGCCTCCCCAGGGCCTTGGTGCTGCCCACACGGGCTGCCTGTTCCCGGGCCTGTGTGCTGTCTGCTCTGCTAACAGGATGGGTCACCTGTGGGGTCCAGGGCCCAGCCCTTCCTGCCCCAGAGGGTCCCGGGGCAGGTGCCAGGGCTGTCGGCCGCTGTCCTTCTCTGTCCCTGGAAGCGCGGTGGGAGCGCGGAGCAGACGCCCCACTCTGCCGCTTTGTGCCCAGGATGCGGGCAGCTCTCTTTGGATCCTGCCCTGCCGTTGTCTCTTGGTCGATGGTTTAAATGGCGCCTGCTCTCTGCACTGCTTGGACGATCTGGTTTTGCTCCTGCTGCTGGGCTGCGGTGAAGGGCCCGGAGAGGACAGGGTTAGCTCCGCGGGGCTGGAGCAGCTCCCCATCTGTGCCACGAGGCGGTGACTCCCCCTGGCCCAGCATGTGCGGCTCTCAGCGTCCTGCCCTGCCCCCCACCGGGCTGGCAGAAGGGGGCCCCTCGGGGTGGGGGAAGGGCTTGGGATCACATGACGCCTGGGCAGGGCAGCCAGCTGCTCCGTCTGCCAGCGAGGCCCATGGCTCACTGCAGAGCCGCTATTTAGACCCGCTCAGGGATGGCGAGTCCTCCCATTGGTTGGCCTGGCCAGGAAGCGCTTCTGTCCAGCGGCCTTGATGGGGCCCCGCTGGGAGCCAGGTGCTGTGTGTGCTCCCACGGGGTTCGAGTCCCGTGCCCACAGTCAGGCAGGTCCAGCACGGGGACTCTAACCTGCTGCCAGTGACTGGGGTGCTCAGGACACTGTCTGGCTCCAGGCTGGACCAGAAGTGGCTGGAATCCCCCGGAGAGGAACGGGCCTCTCCAGGGCGGGCAGCAGCCTTTGCGAGAGGCAGTCGAGGACCCCTGAGGAGAGGTAGGGGTGGGTGGACAGGGCCCTGGTCTCGCAAATGGATGGCAGGCCCCTGACATCACCCATCACCGCGGCCTCTTCTAGGCCGGGGAAGGATGTGTGACCCAGGGAAGGAAAGTGCGCATCTGCTTCAGTTCTGCCCCAGGAGGAGGAATTTCCCCTCCTCGATGGAAGGGCTGGACCTCCCCAAGCGTGGGCTCTTGAGGTGAGGGCCATCCACCTGCGGGTTCCCTGCTGACTTCCAAGAAATGCCTGGCTGTGTCTCCGGAGAAGGCGAAGGGTCAGGAGCCCCTGTGTGATTGCACTGGCTTTCCTGTTGGTACAATGCCCAGAGTGGGAGGGCGGCCTTGGGTCAGAGGAAGTAGATTTCCGGAGGATGGCTCCCAGGCCTCCCAGAGCCCTTGAGGCAGGAGGTCCAGGCCCATCCCGCTCCCTAGCCCCTGACCCCAGGGGTGCTGATGTCCGAGGGTACAGCCCACAGGACACTGGGCACCTGGTTCCTACCCAGGGGCCCAGCTTAGGCCGAGGGATTTAGGGAAAGGCTGTCAGTGGGGCCCAGGCTGAGTCAGCACTTCCACTGGGCCTTCTGTGAGCTCCACGCCCACCCTGAGCTGGGGCAGTGACCCGTGATCCTAACTGCTGGCATTGACCATGTGAATGATGGCCCTTTGCCAGCTAGCACCTCCCCCCTCCTCCCTAAACTCTCAGAGGTCTGTCTCTTTACTCCTAGGCCCCCCTCCCCACTGCAAGCTCACCCCGTCCCTGGACAGGGGCAGTGGGAGAGGGGGTGGAGAAGCCCAGGGCAGCAACGACTGAGTGGCCTTGACCAGGCCTTGATGCAGCCCCCGGGACAGCCTGCCCAGCAGGAGGGATCACTGCCTTTTAAAACAAGGGTCTTCCTGCCCGGGGTCTAGGAAGCAGCCAGGTGACACCCCCCCCCCCCCCCCCGCCACTTCCTGGCCTAGCCAAAGCCCCGTGGTTTTGGAGTTCTGTGGAACCCCAGGCATCAGCCCGGATGCCAGCACTGTCATCATTCTCATGCTGTCCCCATGCACGTGATGACGAACAGGGAACTGGGAACTCCTCTGTTGCCCAAGAAGGCACAAGACTGAATGAGCAGAAAGGGAAGGAAGTGCCCTTGGCTGTGGCCGTCGAGGATGCCCGCACCTGCCCCAGACCCGGGAGGCTGACTCCAGGGCTGGGGCAGCTGTCGCAGGTGCCGTCTGGACACATGAGGGTGAGGGGGCCAGGGGCCTCACGCCCTGGGGGAGGCATCTTCTCGGGGAGCCAGAGCCCCCTAGGTGCAGTGGGCTGAGTTAGGCCCTCGGGGTCCCGGCTCCGCTGTTTACCGTCAGCGGCATGGCTTTGGATGGGTTGCCCTTCCCTCGGCTTCCGTGTAGTCACCTGTGAAATGACCGGATAACAGTACTCGCCTTGGGGTGGGGGCGGGAGCGGGGGGATCCCCCTGGGCAGGGGCAGGCTGTTGTTGGAACCCCAGTGGGTACGTCTTGTTCACACCCAGTCATGGCTGGTGGGGTGAGGACGGGGGTGCTGGGGGCACTGCCTGCCGCCCCGATAGTAACCCCCGGCCCTCCAGCTGTCGTCCTGTTAAATTCTGGGCTGGAAATCTCTGTGGCCACTGACCTTTGCCTCATCTAGGGAGCAGGAAGTGGCACGGGGCGTCCCCCTGCCACACAGCCAGGCAGGCCCCGACACCCCCGCCCGGTGGCCGGGCGCTGTCTTTGCAGAGCTCCACGCAGGAGATTGGCGAGGAGCTGGTCAACGGCGTCATCTACTCCATCTCCCTGCGCAAGGTTCAGGTGCACCACGGCGCCAACAAGGGCCAGCGCTGGCTCGGGGTGAGTGTGGATGGGGGGTCTCCGTGCCCAGAACCCCGACAAGGCCCGGAATGCAGGGGCCACCCTGGCCACTCCACTGGGCTCCCTCCCAGGGCTTTCCTGCCTGGGAGGCCCCCAGCCCTGCTCCCAAAGGAATCTGGGCCCTCAGCCCTCCCCTACTATCCAGCCCTGCGCTGGGCCAAGTGCATAGTTCTCTGTTCACTTATTTGTATGAACATCAAAAAAAGACACTTCCATACTATTTCCACTTCATGTTAGGCTGGGATCACTTATGCATTTTGCCCCAATATTTCTTGTTTTAACGACTGTCCTTCCACACCTTCGCCAAGGCTTTCATCACCTTACTTAGTAGGGCTTTTTTTTTTTTTTTAACCCAAAAAGGACTCAGCCTACTATATATGGTTCTCTGCAACTTGCTGTCACGGAACACAACTCCATGACCCCTCCAGGTCAGAGCGGGGGCCTGACAAATACGTAACATTTCAGAAGAGAGGCTGGTTACCAGCCATAACTCAGCCTTTCACTGCCGTGAACCTTGACGGGATTCCTTTCTGCAGCCATTTCCACAGCGCCGCCCTGAATAGCCTCTGGGTCCTAACATACCGTGCCTTTCCACCCCAGGCTGAGCCTCTGTTTTCTCATCTCTAGAACGGGGATGCTTTGCCAGGGATCCCGGGGACTCTGCCCTTAATACGGCAAGGTGCTGTCATTACTCAGCTAATAAAATGACCTGAAGGTGTTGGTGTTGCGAGTTTTCATCGCCCCACCTCCAGTTCAAAAGCTGAGACCCTTTTTCTGTTCCGGGCACTCACGTCCCATCTCCGTCCAGAAGTCGCCGGGCGCTTGGGGCTTCCTCTGAGTTCCAGCCCCTGCCCTCCTCGTGGGCCACGGTGCTGTCGCTGACCGTCTGTGCCTCTCTGTCCCACCCCAGTATGAAAATGACTCGGCCCTGAACCTGTATGAGACCTGCAAGGTGCGGACCGTGAAGGCAGGCACGCTGGAGAAGCTGGTGGAGCACCTGGTGCCCGCCTTCCAGGAGAGCGACCTCTCCTATGTCACCATCTTCCTGTGCACCTACCGAGCCTTCACCACGACCCAGCGGGTCCTGGACCTGCTGTTCCAAAGGTGAGCGCCCTGCCCCTCCCCGGCACAGTGGCTCCCCGCCCACCCACTGGCTGTGTGTCTTGGGAATGTCGCTTTACCTCTCTGAGCCTCAGTTTGCTCACGTGAAGGCCGGGCTGCCAGGACTGTTGGATAAGCATGGACAGTGCGGCCCCGCGCCCGGCCCTGTGGAAAGGGCTGCTGAGGGCTGGGGCGGCTTTGATTAAGGTTTTCCTCTGCCCCATGGAGAAGCTCTCTGCTTCCAGCCCCTGGGCAGAACAGGTTTCCCATTTGGAAAGGAGGTTCCAGATTCTGTCTCAGGGGTCCTTCCTGGGAGTAGCCAGGGCAGGGCTGGCTGGGGGCCGGCTGAGGGCCCAGGCCCACTCAGGCGTCTGTAAGGTGCTGGTTGGGCTCATTCGTTCAGCAAATACATACGAAGCGCCTACTGTGTGCAGGCACTTTTCTAGGCACTTGGCTTTATTCAGTGAACGGTGCAGACAAAAATCCCCGCCCTCCCGGGCTTCCATCCTAGCCGGAGGGTCAGCCAGTAACACTAGACGTCATAGCAGGTACGGTAGATGTGACGCCCTCACGGCCTCCTCTAGATACGGGTGCATCCTCCCTTATTCCAGCGAGGACGGCGGACCTCAGGACCAACTGAAAAAGTGAGTAGACTTTGGGTCTGATGGGAGGGGCTGGGCAGAACCCTGGCTGCCACACATCTTGTGATTCCCGCTGGAGGGCTGAGGTCTGGCTGCAGGAGGAAAGGAGTCAGAGAGCTGTGGCTGGGGTCCCATGTCCCCAGGGAGCAGAGGGGAGGCTGGGGGCTCAGAGCCGGCCCCTGAGAGCATCCGTCCCCACTCAGATCCGGGGCCCAGGACAGGAGGTGTGGGGGGCAAGCTGCTGACACGTCAGCCTCGCAGCCCAGTGTGAGCGCTCAGCTGGGGCTCACGGGAGCGCAGTCAGGGTCAGGGGGCCGGCTACGTCCCCACCACCAAGAATGGCGTCCCCGGGAGGACGAGACCCGCACTCCGGCGCACAGACCAAGGCAGCCGTCGGTGCGCAAGCTTCCGGTTCAGGTGCGCGAGGCCCGTGAAGGCCGGGCAGGGGCGCACTCTGCTTGTCCCCTCCTCCCTCCCCTGTTTGTGCAGCGCCTACTGTGTGCGGCCAGGCCAGCGCGATGAACAGGGCAGGCGTGGCCCTCCCTGCCCTCCTGCAGTTTCCTTCCCAGTGGGGAGGGCCCGGGGGGCTGGGGGCAGACAGGAGAGAGTCAGGCTCCCCCCAGGAAGGGAGAGGTGGTCACCAGGGACGGAGGGCCCCTTCCTACCAGGCCTGCCGACCAGGCCTGCCCCCGCCTGGCAGCCCAGTGCGGGTGGGGCAGGGGCGGGCCCAGAAGCCCAGCCCCCACGGGGGAGCCAGGGGAGGGCCGCGTGGAAGGAAAGGCCAGGCCCCTGACTCTGCTGCCCGCCCGCCTGCCCCCAGTGCCGTCTCCTCCATCCTGGGCACCTGGCTGGACCAGTACTCCGAGGACTTCTGTCAGCCCCCGGACTTCCCGTGCCTCAAGCAGCTGGTGGCCTACGTGCAGCTCAACATGCCCGGCTCCGACCTGGAGCGCCGCGCCCACCTTCTCCTGGCCCAGCTGGAGCGCACAGAGCTCACCAAGGCAGAGCAGGAGGGTGAGGAGCGGGGTCGGTGCTGGACACGCAGGAGCCCCTGGGGCTGCCTCAGACCGCCCACGTGGGGACCGCTGGCGGGGCGACGTCCTGTCTCAGATCCTGGCTGGAGCCTCTGTAAAAGGCCGCGGGCTGTTTCCTTTGCTTGCAAAGGCCCGTGTGAGGCAGGCACGTGGATCTCCTCCTGCACCTTCACTGCCATCTCAGGATCTAGAACTGGCTCCAGCACCAGCCCCTGTGCAATCTGAAGACCTAGATCCAGCTGCAGAAGCAGCAACAGAACTAAAGCCAGATCCAGAGCTGGAGGCGTTTCCATCAGTGGCTGGAGGGACACCTTGAGCGGCGGCACCAGAGTGGGAGCCAACATCACAATCAGTTGCATCAGCACCTCTGCCTCCAGGGCCCGCGGCTGCACCTGCTCCGGAGGAGACCCAGAGCCGGCTCGGCACCCACTACCCCTGCGGGGAGAACGAGCTCTGACGCCACGCTCAGCGTCAGCTCCTGACCCACTTCTACCCGCTCCCCCCACCCCCAAACTTCCCTTCCCCTCCCCTGTTACTGTTTCTGATTTGGTTTTTAATTTTATGTTTTCATTTCACATTATTTATGGTGTCTTTTACGTCTTCATATAACCAAGTTTAATTTTTTAAATTTGAAATTGTGCATTTCAGGAGCATCGAGTATATTCACAGTTCTATGCAACCTTCCCCAGGGTCTCGGGCAGACTGTTTCACTCCCCAGAAGGAATCCCTGAGCCAAAGCGCTCATGCCCCATTCCTCTCTCCCCCAGCCCCCGACAACCTATAATCTGCTTTCTGTCTCTGTGTCTTTACCTGTTCTAGATGTTTCCTATAAATGGAATTATACAAGGTGGCTTTCTGTGTAGGCCACATATTTTAAGAGGGGAGTAGTTAATTTTTGTTTTCTTTTTTTACTTCAAAATAGCATTTTTATTATATGAAAGGGAAATGCCAGATGGATTAAAGGTGGGATGTACAAATTGAAGTCTTTTTTGTAAATATGTGTGCAGTCTCAGGGTAGAGACCCCTGTTCTGAGTATGGCCCCAGAGCCAGAAGACAGAAGGGAAACGCCTGGCTCTTCCCATGGCCAAACAGAAACAAGAATCATGTAAAAAGCTGGGAAGACAAAACACAAACTGGAGCAGCCCTCCTCACACCCAGGACCAGAGAGAGGTTTGACGCCCCTGTGGTCCCCCAGATCTTGAAAGTCAATGTTTTAAAAAGGGACAGAGAACACACATGTGCAGCTCCAACAAGAGGCCGCACACGTGGTCGGTACAGGTCAGAGACGCTTGACCTCCCGATGACATGCAGATGTAAGCGCCGTGGAGACGGCGCTGTCAACACCACGCCAACAGGTTTCTAGTCTGGTGGCGACCAGCCCTGGGGACAGTGTGAGGAAGCAGAGGCCCAGCAGGTCCTCTAGAGGGAAGCGTGGAAGGACACTCCTGTCTGGGAGAACAGTGCGCAGGACCCCAGAGCTCCACAGGTGCAACCCTTTACCTGCAGAGCTAATCCCAGGAGTTTACCCGCAGGAATTCTCGCGTGGTGTGTGTGCCCATGTGCACGTGTGTGCGTGTGCAGTCGTGGGTGTCAGGTGGGGAGGACTCTGGGCACGTGTGCCCTTCTGGAACCTGGTTCCCCCGGGCGGGTGCTGATCAGTCCATCGTCTTCCTCCTCCACATTTTCTGGGGCCCCGAATCAGAATTTCCGAAAAGCCCCTGCTATGGGACATGGGCCATTTGCCATTTTTCACTCTCGGAATCATGCTGAAGGGAACATCTGTGTCCATAAATCTCTATTCAGGGCAGAATCCATGAGGTGGATTTTCTGGGTCAAAACATATACAGTTTTTAAGGTATTGGCCACAGTTTCCAACAGAGCGGTCTCTGCCCACTTTGAGCCTCGCTTGGGAAAGCGGGGCCTCAGAGGACCCGAGGGCCGGGACCTCAGGGAGGGAGGAGGAGGAGGCCCTGGGAGTGACCGGCCCAGAAGGGACTGTCCCGCCCTCAGCCCCGCCCCCAGCCCCGCCCAGTCCTAGAGCGGGTACAGAGCTGGCTCTAGTTCAAAGGTGGCTCTGCTCCTAGGACTGGCACTGGAGCTTATGCAAGAGCTGATGCTGGACTTGGCTCTAGCTCTGGGGAAGGCGCTGGAGGCGGATCTACCTCCAGAGACGGTCTAGACCTGGTTCTGCCGTTGGACAGCGCTCTCGAGCTGTCTCTCACACTGGCTGGAGCCGGTGCTACAGCTATTGCGGTCGCTGGCTCTGGCTCTGGCTCTGGCGCGGCCACTGAAGCTGACTCCTGGGTGGGTACTGGTTTGGCTTGAGCTGTGGATCAGGTCCTGGAGCCGGCTGTACCTCCGGAGCTAAGGTTACAGCAGGTGCCGGAAGCAGCCGTGGATTTTGCTGTGGATAGGACGCAGGAGCTGTCCCTGGTGCTGGAGCTCTCGCTGACTTTGCGGCTGACTCCAGCTCCGGTCTGGTGCTGGCTCTGCTTCTGGTGCCTCTAGCTGTACAGCCGGTCCTGGCTCGAGCTCTGTGGCTGGCGCTAAAACTGGCGGTGGAGCTGGCTGTAGCTCTGGACTGGTTCCACCTCTGGAACTGGTGTCAGGGCAGATTCTGGCGCCAGAGCGGGCACAGAAGCTGGCCTAGGAGCTGCTGACAGAGCTGCCTCTGCCTCTGACGTGGCATCGTGCTGGTGCCAGAGCACGATCTAGCTCTGACGTTGGTGCTGGGGCTGTGGCTCTTTCTCCTGAGCTGGCACTGGCTCTAAGTCTGCTACGGGCGCCCAAGCCAGCTCTTGCTCTGGAGCTGCTGCAGGAGCTGACTCTCATGGGGGCTCTGGCTCTGGAGTTGGTCCTAGAACTGTGGCTGGAGCAGGCTCTAGGTCTGAACTTGGTGCTGACTCTCTCTCTGGAGCTGGTGCCAGGAATGGCTGTAACTCTGGGGCTGATGCTAGAGCTGGCGCTGGAGCGACCTCTTCCTTGGCACCTAGCACTGGCTCTAAACTGGCTTTGAGCTGGTTCTCACTCTATCACTGGGGCTGGCACGGGAGTCAGTGACAGAGCTGTCTCTATCTTCCAGAGGTAGAGCTGACATGACAGCTGGTGTTCAAGCCAGCTCCAGCTCGTGGGATAACAGCAGCCCCGCCCAGGAGCAGCAATGGAGCTGAGGCTGGCGCTGCCTCTATCTCAGGAGTTGATGCCAGTGTTGGAGCCTGAGTTGACTGTCGCCATGGCGCTGGCTCGAGCTCTGGTGCTGGAGCTGACTCTGGCTCTGCAGCCAGCTCTGGCTCTAGTTCTGGAGAGCCAGAACTGTTAGTGGTAATAGAACTGGCTCCGGCAATGGATCAGTGCTGAAGCGGGTGCTGGAACTGACACCGAGTCTGCAGCTTTGGCTGGAGCTGGCTCCAGATATCACTCGCGCTCTTGAGCTGGTGCTTGGAGCTGGCTCTCGCCCTGGAACGGGCAGTGGAGCTCTCTCTAGCTCGGGAGCTAATGCTCGAGCTAGCTCTGGTGCTGACACTAGCTCTAGAGAGAGCTCTACCTCTAGAGCTGCCTGTAGCTCTAGCTGTGTTGCCAGAGGTGGTGCTGGGGTAGACTCGAGTTCACTTCCTGTTGTTATCTGTCACTCTGGGCTTTGTGTTGGGTCTGATCCAAACTCTAGAGCTGCTGCTGGAGCTGGCAAATTGGTTGATGACAGAGCTGCTTCCATCCCTGCAGCTGGTGAGACAGCCGGTGCCAAAGCTGGTTCCAGCCCTGGAGCTGGTGCTGGAGCCAGTTGCAGAGCTCACTGGAGTTTGAGGGCTTTTCCATGAGCCGAAGATGGAACTAGTTCTCTCACTGGACTTGACTCTAGATCTAGTGATGGAGCCGGCTCTCATTCTGCACCTGGCACTGGCTCTAAATCGGGAGGTGGCCCTGGAGCCAGCTCCAGCTCTGGAACGCTGCAGGAGCTGGTGCTTCGAGCTGGCTCTGGCTCTGGAGCTGGTGCTACCTCTAGCTGTCGGGCTGGTACCAGAAACGCCTTTAACACCAGATCTGGCACTAGCACTGGTACAAGATCTGGCGCTGACAGTGGTGCCAGCTTGGGAGTTGGCAGTCGAGCTGGCACTGGTGCTGCAAGAGGAGAAAAAGTTCACCAACCTCGTGACTGTAGACTGCACGCACACACTTGTGCACGCATCAAATACATTTCTTTTCTTCCCTTCCTTTATCTTCTTACCGTATAGCATAACATAGACCATAAGATACACAAATAACTGTTACCCTCACATCACAGGGTTTAAGTTACAGGTCGTCAAGGAGAAAAGTAAGCATCACCCCAGCACTCTGCATGCCCTGGGGACAGTGTCCGCATGTCTCATTAGGAGGGAGAACGACTCTCTTACTTACTGTCTTCACTTAGAGACTCAACATGGCTACAGCAGAGCTGTGGGTACCAAGTCAAAAGAAGGTGGGCCGTGACAGTTGGTCTCACGTGTCAACCTGCCCAGGCCGTAGTGTGCAGTCATTCGATCAAACTGGTGATTTAGTCCACACATGTTGTGAAGCTACTTATAGGTGTGGCTGACTTGCCTTTAAGTAAAGATTACTCAAAGGGTGGGTCTCATCACGTGAAGGCCTTACAAGCCTTCAAAAAACCGAGGTTTCCTGAAAAAGAAAGTCTGGCTCAAGACACAGCAGCTAAGGATAGCTTCAAGACGGCAGAGGAGTAAGACATGGAGATCACCTTCCGCCCCACAAATACATCAAAACTACATCTGTAGGAGTGGAGCAACTCCTACAGAACACCTACTGAACGCTGGCAGAAGACCTCAGACCTCCCAAAAGGCAAGAAACTCCCCACGTACCTGGGTAGAGCAAAAGCAAAAACAGAGTCAAAAGAATAGGGACGGGGCCTGCCCCTCTGGGAGGCAGCTGTGAAGGAGGAAAGGTTTCCACACACTGGGAAGCCCCTTCACTGGCGGAGATGGCGGTGGTGAGGGGGAAGCCTCGGAGCCACGGAGTAGAGCACAGCAACAGAGGGCAGAGCGGAGAGATTCCCGCACAGAGGATCGGTGCCGACCGGCACTCACCAGCCCAGAGAGGCTTGTCTGCTCACCCGCTGGGGCGGGCGGGGCTGGGAGCTGAGGCTCGGGCTTCGGAGGTCAGACCCCAGGGAGAGGACTGGGGTTGGCTGCGTGAACACAGCCTGAAGGGGGCTAGTGCACCACGGCTAGCCGGGAGGGAGTCCGGGGAAAAGTCTGGAGCTGCCGAAGAGGCAAGAGACCACTGTTTTGGGGTGCGCAAGGAGAAGGGATTCAGAGCACCTCCTAAACGAGATCCAGTGACGGGCGCGAGCCGCAGCTATCAGCGCAGACCCCGGAGACGGGCATGAAACGCTAAGGCTGCTGCTGCCGCCACCAAGAAGCCTGTGTGCGAGCACAGGTCACTCTCCACACCCCCCTCCCGGGAGCCTGTGCGGCCCGCCACTGCCAGGGTCCCGTGATGCAGGGACAACTTCCCCGAGAGGGCACACGGCGCACCTCAGGCTGGTGCAACGTCATGCCGGCCTCTGCCGCCGCAGGCTCGCCCCGCATTCCGTTCCCCTCCCTCACCCCAGCCTGAGTGAGCCAGAGCCCCCGAATCAGCTGCTCCTTTAACCCCGTCCTGTCTGAGCGAAGAACAGATGCCCTCAGGCGACCTACACACAGAGGCGGGGCCATATCCAAAGCTGAACCCCAGGGCTGTGCGAACAAAGAAGAGAAAGGGAAATCTCCCCATGCAGCCGCAGGAGCAGCGGATTAAATCTCCACAGACAACTTGATGTACCTGCATCTGTGGAATACCTGAATAGACAATGAATCATCCCAAATTGAGGCGGTGGACTTTGGGAGCAACTGTAGACTTGGGGTTTGCTTTCTACATCTAACTTGTTTCTGGTTTTATGTTTATCTTAGTTTAGTATTTAGAGCTTCTTATCATTGGTACATTTGTTTATGGATTTGGTTGCTCTCTTCCTTTTTTAAAAATATATATATACTTTTTCCTTTTTCTCCTTTTGTGAGTGTGTATGTGTATGCTACTTTGTGTGATTGTCTGTATAGCTTTGCCTTTACCATTTGTCCTAGGGTTCTGTCTGTCCATTTTTTGTTTGTTTGTTTGTTTGTTTAGTATAGTTTTTAGTGCTTGTTATCATTGGTGGATTTGTTTTTTGGTTTGGTTGCTCTCTCTTTTTTTATTACTTTTTTATTTTTAATAATTTTTAAATTTTTTATTCTAATAACTTTATTTTATTTATTTTTCTTTCTTTCTTTCTTTCTTCTTTTTTCTCCCTTTTCTTCTGAGCCGGGTGGCTGATAGAGTCTTGGTGCTCCAGCCAGGTGTCAGGCCTGAGCCTCTGAGGTAGGAGAGCTGAGTTCAGGACATTGGTCCACCAGAGACCTCCCGGCTCCACGTAATATCAAATGGCAAAAGCTCTCCCAGAGATCTCCCTCTCAATGCTAAGGCCCAGCTCCACTCAACGACCAGCAAGCTACATTGCTGGACACCCTATGCCAAACAACTAGCAAGACAGGAATACAACCCCACCCACTAGCAGAGAGGCTACCTAAAATCATAATAAGTTCACGGACACCCAAAAACACATGACTGGATGCAGTCCTGCCCACCAGAAAGACAAGATCCAGACTCATCCACCAGAACACAGGCACCAGGCCCCTCTACCAGGAAGCCTACACAAACCCCTGAACCAACCTTACCCACTGGGGGCAGACACCAAAAACAACGGGAACTACGAACCTGCAGCCTGCAAAAAGGAGACCCTAAACACAGTAAGTTAAGCAAAATGAGAAGACAGACAAATACACAGCAGATGAAGGAGCAAGATAAAAACCCACCAGACCAAACAAATGAAGAGGAAATAGGCAGTCTACCTGAAAAAGAATTCAGAATAATGATAGTAAAGATGATCCAAGATCTTGGAAATAGAATGGAGAAAATACAAGAAATGTTTAACAAGGACCTAGAAGAACTAAAGAGCAAACAAACAATGATGAACAACACAATAAATGTAATGAAAAATTCTCTAGAAGGAATTAATAGCAGAACTGAGGCAGAAGAATGGATAAGTGACCTGGAAGATAAAATAGTGGAAATAACTACTGCAGAGCAGAATAAAGGAAAAAGAATGAAAAGAATTGAGGACAGTCTCAGAGACCTCTGGGACAACATTAAACACACCAACATTCGAATTATAGGGGTCCCAGAAAAGAAGAGAAAAAGAAAGTGACTGAGAAAATATTTGAAGAGATTATAGTTGAAAACTTCCCGAATATGGGAAAGGAAATGGTCAATCAAGTCCGGCAAGCACAGAGAGTCCCATACAGGATAAATTCAAGGAGAAACATGCCAAGACATATATTAATCAAACTACCAAAAATTATATGCAAAGAAAAAATATTAAAAGCAACAAAAAACATACAAGGGAATCCCCATAAGGTTAACAGCTGATCTTTCAGCAGAAACTCTGCAAGCCAGAAGGGAGTGACAGGACATATTTAAAGTGATGAAAGAGAAAAACCTACAACCAAGAAGATTACTCTGCCCAGCAAGGATCTCATTCAGATCTGATGGAGAAATTAAAACCTTTACAGACGAGCAAAAGCTAAGAGAATTCAGCACCACCAAAGGAGCTTTACAACAAATCCTAAAGGAACATCTCTAGGCAGCAAACACAGGAGAAGGAAAAGACCTACAATAACAAACCCAAAACAATTAAGAAAATGGTAATAGGAACATATATATCAATAACTACCTTAAATGTAAATGGATTAAATGCTCCAAGCAAAAGACATAGACTGGCTGAGTGGATACGAAAACAAGACCCGTATATATGCTGTCTACAAGAGACGCACTTCAGACCTAGGGACACATACAGACTGAAAGTGAGGTGATGGAAAAAGATGTTCCATGCAAATGGAAATCAAAAGAAAGCTACAGTAGCAATTCTCATATCAGACAAAATAGACTTTAAACAAAGACTATTATAAGAGACAAAGAAGGACACTACATAATGATCAAGGGATCAATCCAAGAAGAAGATATAACAATTGTAAATATTTATGCACCCAACACAGGAGCACCTCAATACTTAAGGCAAATGTTAACAGCCATAAAAGGGGAAATTGACAGTAACACAATCATAGTAGGGGACTTTAACACCCCACTTTCACCAATGGACAGATCATCCAAAATGAAAATAAATAAGGAAACACAAGCTTTAAATGATACATTAAACATGATGGACTTAATTGATATTTATAGGACATTCCATCCAAAAACAACAAAATACACCTTCTTCTCTAGTGCTCATGGAACATTCTCCAGGATAGATCATGTCTTGGGTCACAAATCAAGCCTTGGTAAATTTAAGAAAATTGAAATCGTATCAAGTATCTTTTCTGACCACAACGCTATGAGACTATATATCAATTACAGGAAAAAATCTGTAAAAAATACAAACACATGGAGGCTAAACAATACACTACTAAATAACCAAGAGATCACTGAAGAAATCAAAGAGGAAATCAAAAAATACCTAGAAACAAATGACAATAAAAACATGATGACCTAAAACCTATAGGATGCAGCAAAAGCAGGTCTAAGAAGGAAGTTTATAGCAATACAATCCTACCTCAAGCAACAAGAAACCTCTCAAATAAACAACCTAACCTTTCACCTAAAGCAATTAGAGAAAGAAAAACAAAAAAACCCCAAAGTTAGCAGAAGGAAAGAAATCATAAAGATCAGATCAGAAATAAATGAAAAAGAAATGAAGGAAAAATAGCTAAGATCAATAAAACTAAAAGCTGGTTCTTTGAGAAGATAAACAAAATTGATAAACCACTAGCCAGATTCATCATGAAAAAAAGGGAGAAGACTCAAATCAATAGAAATGGAAATGAAAAAGGAGAAGTAACAACTGACACTGCAGAAATACAAAGGATCATGAGAGATTACTACAAGCAACTATATGCCAATAAAATGGACAACCTGGAAGAAATGGACAAATTCTTAGAAAAGCACAACCTCCCGAGACTGAACCAGAAAGAAATAGAAAATATAAACAGACCAATCACAAGCACTGAAATTGAAACTGTGATTAAAAATCTTCCAACAAACAAAAGTCCAGGACCAGATGGATTCACAGGTGAACTATCAAACATTTAGAGGAGAGCTAACACCTATCCTTCTCAAACTCTTCCAAATATAGCAGAGAGAGGAACACTCTCAAACTCATTCTACGAGGCCACCATCACCCAAAACCAGACAAAGATGTCACAAAAAAAGAAAACTACAGACCGATATCACTGATGAACATAAATGCAAAAATCCTCAACAAAATACTAGCAAACAGAATACAACAGCACATTAAAAGGGTCATATACCATGATCAAGTGGGGCTTATCCCAGGAATTCAAGGATTCTTCAATATACACAACTCAATGTGATACACCATATTAACAAACTGAAGGAGAAAAACCATATGATCATCTCAATAGATGCAGAAAAAGCTTTCGACAAAATTCAACACCCATTTATGATAAAAACTCTCCAGAAAGTAGGCATAGAGGGAACTTACCTCAATATAATAAAGGCCATATTTGACAAAACCACAATCAACATTGTTCTCGATGAAAACCTGAAACCATTTCAGGATCAGGAACTAAGACAGGAACAAGACAAGGTTGCCCACTCTCACCACTATTATTCAACATAGTTTTGGAAGTTATAGCCACAGCAGTCAGAGAAGAAAAGGAAATAAAAGGAATCCAAATCGGAAAAGAAGAAGTAAAACTGTCACTGTTTGCAGATGACATGACACTATACATAGAGAATCCCAAAGATGCTACCAGAAAACTATTAGAGCTAATCAATGAACTTGGTAAAGTACCAGGATATAAAATTAATGCACAGAAATCTCTTGCATTCCTATACACTAATGATGAAAAATCTGAAAGAGAAATTAAGGACACATTCCCATTTACCGTTGCAACAAAAAGAATAAAATACTTAGGAATAAACCTACCTAAGGAGACAAAAAGACCTGTATGCAGAAAACTATAAGATACTGATGAAAGAAATTAAAGATGATACAAACAGATGGAGAGATATACCATATTCTTAGATCGGAAGAATCAACATTGTGAAAATGACTATACTACCCAAAGCAACCTACAAATTCAATGCAATACCTATCAAACTACCAATGCCTTTTTTCACAGAACTAGAATAAAAAATTTCACAATTTGTATGGAAACACAAAAGACCCTGAATAGCCAAAGCAATCTTGAGAAAGAAAAACGGAGCTGGAGGAATCAGGCTCCTGGACTTCAGACTATACTACAAAGCTACCATCATCAAGACAGTATGGTACTGGCACAAAAACAGAAATATAGATCAATGGAACAGGATAGAAAGCCCAGAGATAAACCCACACACATATGGCCACCTTATCTTTGATAAAGGAGGCAAAAATATACAACGGAGAAAAGACAGCCTCTTCAATAAATGGTACTGGGAAAACTGGACAGCTACATGTAAAAGAATGAAATTAGAACACTCCCTTACACCATACACAAAAATAGACTCAAAATGGATTAAAGACCTAAATGTAAGGTCAGACACCATCAAACTCTTAGAGGAAAACATAGGCAGAATACTCTATGACATACATCACAGCAAGATCCTTTTTGACCCACCTCCTGTAGTAATGGAAATAAAAACAAAAATAAACAAATGGGACCTAATGAAACTTAAAAGCTTTTGCACAGCAAAGGAAACCATAAACAAGACGAAAACACAACCCTCAGAATGGGAGAAAATATTTGCAAATGAAGCAACAGACAAAGGATTAATCTCCAAAATATACAGGCAGCTCATGCAGCTCAATATCAAAAAAACAAACAACCCAATCCAAAAATGGGCAGAAGACCTAAATAGACGTTTCTCCAAAGAAGATATACAGATTGCCAACAAACACATGAAAGGATGCTCAACATCACTAATCATCAGAGAAATACAAATCAAAACTACAATGAGGTGTCACCTCACACCGGTCAGAATGGCCATCATCAAAAAATCTACAAACAATAAATGCTGGAGAGGGTGTGGAGAAAAGGGAACCCTCTTGCACTGTTGGTGGGAATGTAAATTGATGCAGCCACTATGGAGAACAGTATGGAGGTTCCTTAAAAAAATAAAAATAGAACTACCACATGACCCAGCAATCCCATTACTGGGCATATACCCTGAGAAAACCATAAATCAAAAAGGGTCATGTACCACAATGTTCATTGCAGATCTATTTACAATAGCCAGGACATGGAAGCAACCTAAGTGTCCATCATCAGATGAATGGATAAAGAAGATGTGGCACATATATACAATAGAATATTACTCAGCCATAAAAAGAAACGAAATTGAACTATTTGTAGTGAGGTGGATGGACCTAGAGACTGTCATACAGAGTGAAGTAAGTCAGAAAGAGAAAAACAAATACCGTACACTAACACGTATATATGGAATCTAAAAAAAAAAAAAATGGTTTTAAAGAACCTAGGGACGGAACAGGAATAAAGACGCAGACGTAGAGAATGGACTTGAGGACACGGGGAGAGGGAACGGTAAGCTGGGACAAAGTGAGAGAGTGGCATGGACATATATACACTATCAAATGTAAAACAGATAGCTAGTGGGAAGCAGCCACATAGCACAGGGAGATCAGCTCGGTGCTTTGTGACCACCTAGAGGGGTGGGATAGGGAGGGTGGGAGGGAGACAAGAGGGAGGAGATATGGGGATATATGTATATGTATAGCTGATTCACTTTGTTATACAGCAGAAACTAACACACCATTGTAAAGCAATTATACTCCAATAAAGATGTTAAAAATAAATAAACAAATTAATTAATTAATTTAATTAAATTAAATACTCTACAGGGGGAAAAAAAAAAAAAAGAAGACACAGCATCTAGAAGCCCGCTGGAGTGTCCAGTCCTGCAGGCTTTGGACATGCCAGCCCCCTTGCTCACATGAGCCCACATGTTAAAATCAATTCTCTCTGTATATACACACAACATATACACATGTGCGTGTGTGTCTACACGCACATGTGTATAAGTCGTGTGTGTGTGTGTGTACACACCAGGATACGGGTGTATCCTGGTGGAGGGCCCTGACTTGCCGCTGTCCTTCCTGCTTCCCCTTTACAATCACTGTTACCTGAGGCCTCAGACTCAGTGCCCGGTGGTATGCAAGCCTGGTGTTTCCTTCTGAGCTCTGCCAGCGCTGCCCGGGGTTCCGAGAAAAGCCTGGCTCACACTGTCCTGGCTAAAGACACACAGAAGACCCCCAGAGCCCTCTCACCTGTAACAATCCAGAATGTGGTCAGAGAGCTTACACTCATGAGGCTGGCCAGCAACACGGTCAGCATGCAGACTCCTGGAACAGAGAGGCGGACATATAAGGCCTCAGAAAAATAAACTAAAAACAGGATTTTCTGAATGCGGAATTCCACAACAGGAAGGTCTGCACAGAATACGTTATCATCCCTTCAATACATGTCTTGGGGAAGTCAAGTCTTTTGCCTATTCATTGTTACCTTTTAGCGCACAACTTAATACATGCTATTTCGTGCACAATCCTCTCCTCTGATGCTAAATATTTTCACTCTACGGTCTGCAAAGAGAAGAGGCAATCGTGGCGTATGCAAGAAAGAGGGAGCCACCACCCCTGGAAATCATCTTTAATATTTGAATTTCTAGCTGTCATTTGTTTGGGGTGTCCAATAGTCTGGTCCACCCCCAGTTACACAGCAGCCAGGGCAAGGATAACAGGATGAAGACGGCTACACTAATCATTTAACCATCTTGCAGTGAGTGTTTAATATTTGGATTCTGATTTGCTTCCAGGGAGGTTGTGTGTGTTTGGCGAGGGAGAAACACAGAGGAAGAGGGGGAGGCAGATGATTTCATGGCTTAAAAGCTGCTGTAAAAGCTTTTCCCACTAAGTGCAGAAAAACATTGGACAAAACCCAACATCCTTTCATGAGAAAAACACTCAAGAAACTAGAAACAGAAGGGCACTTCCTGAGCCTGATATAGGGCATCTGGGAACAATCCACAGCTCACGTCACACTTAGTGGGGAAAGACCGAAGCCTCCCCCGAGATCGGGAACAAGATGCGCAGTGACCAGTCTTGCCAGCTCAGTGCCACATTTCACTGGAGGTCCATCAGGCAAGAAAACGAAATAAAAGGCATCTAGACTGAAGGGGATGAAGTAAAACTATCTCCGTTTGCAAATTACATGACCACGTATATAGGAAATCACAGAGAATACGGGGGGAAACTATTAGAACTAATAAACAAGTTCAGCAAGGTTGCAGGATACAAGATAAATACCACAAAAATCAGTTGTATGGGAATGTCAATTGGTGCAGCCACAATGGAAAACAGTATGGAAGTTCCTCAAAAAATTAAAAATAGAACTACTACTATGTGATCCTGCCATCCCACTTCTGGGTATTTACCCAAAGGAAATGAAACTCAAAAAGATACATGCACCCCGATGTTCATTGCAGCACTATTTACAGTAGCCAAGATAAGGAAGCAGCCTGAGCATCTATTGATGGATGCATGGACAGAGAAGATGTGGTGTGTATATAACGGAATATTATTTACCCATAAAAGAAGGAAATCCTGTCATGTGCAATAATATGGATGGACCTTGAAGGTATTACGCTAAATGAAACAAGTCAGACAGAGAAAGACAAATACCATATGCTCTCATTTATACGTGGAATCTTAAAGAAAAAAAATAGGGGCTCATAGATACAGAGAACGGATTGGTAGTTACCAGAGGTAGGGAGTAAATGGGGGCAAAATGGATGAATAGGGTCAAAACGTACAAACTCCCAGTTATAAAATAAAGAAGTCCTGGGGATGTAGTGTGCAGAATGGTGACTAGAGTTAAGAATGCTGTGTTGAATATTTGAACGTTGCTAGGAGAGTGGTTCTTGAAAGTCCTCATCAGAAGGAAAAAATCTGTGCGACTATGTGAGGTGGTGAATGTTAACTACACTTAATGTGGTGACCATTGGGCAATATATACAAATATCAAATCATTATCTTATACACCTGAAACTAATATACTCTTATATGTCAATTTAAAAATCGATTGTATTTCTAAAACTAACGCCGAAAAAGCTGACAATGAATGTAAGAAAACAAGTGAATTGACGATAGCATCCAAAAGAATAAAATACGCAGAAATAAATTTAGGATCAAAAATATAAGACTTAGGGGCTTCCCTGGTGGCGCAGTGGTTGAGAGTCCGCCTGCCGATGCAGGGGACACGGGTTCGTGCCCCGGTCTGGGAGGATCCCACGTGCCGCGGAGCGGCTGGGCCCGTGAGCCATGGCCGCTGAGCCTGTGCGTCCGGAGCCTGTGCTCCGCAACGGGAGAGGCCACAATGGTGAGAGGCCCGCGTACCGCAAAAAAAAAATAATAATAAAAATAAGACTTATACAATGAAAGCTACAAAACATTATTGAAAGCAATTAAAGAAGGCTGAAATTAATGGAAAGATATCCCACATTCATGGATCAAAAGACTTTATACTATTAAGATAGTGGGCTTCCCTGGTGGCGCAGTGGTTGAGAGTCCGCCTGCCGATGCAGGGGACACGGGTTCGTGTCCCGGTCCGGGAAGATCCCACATGCGGCAGAGCGGCTGTGCCCGTGAGCCATGGCCGCTGAGCCTGCGCGTCCGGAGCCTGTGCTCCGCAACGGGAGAGGCCACAACAGTGAGAGGCCCGCGTACCGCAAAAAAAAAAAAAAAAAAAAAGATGGCAATACTTCCCAAATGGAACTACGGATTCATTTGGAAATGCAAGGGATCCAGAATCGCCAAAACAATACGGAAAAAGCAGAGCAAAAGCGGAGGACGCATACTTTCTGATTTCAAAACTCGTTACAAAGCTACAGTAATGAAGACAGTGTGGTCCTGGCATAAAGATAGACATAACAAATCAATGGAATAGAATTGAGAGTCCATAAACAAACCTTCGCATCTGTAGTCAATTGATTTTTGATGAGCAACCAGACAATTCACTGGGGAAAGAATAAATTTTTTCAATAAATGGTATTGGGACAACTGGATATTCACACGCAAAGAAGAAGTTGGACTCTTCCTCACAGCCCTCACGGTGGATGAGGGCTTGCCCAAGGGCTGCGAGGAGGCTGCTGGGGCCAGGCTGCTAGATGACCCTAGAGCCTGCCTGGCTCAGAGCAGCTGGCTGGGTGAGGTCACTGCCTGGTGAGACCCTGGGACGAAGGTTCAGTCATCCTCCAGCTGCATCTGTACAAGAACCTCTGACCTGGGGACTACAGTTCCCCCTTGTTCTAAGTGGGAAACTGAGATGCCAAGATCCCTCCTGGCCTGTAAGTAGCAGCCCTGGGGTTAAAGCCAGATCCCTCTGGTCCAAAGGCACAAGGTTTCCCCTCCCCTGCATCCCCTTTCCCTTAATGGGCTCTGCCTCCTCTTGGGAAATGGAGCCCTGAGCAGGGATGTCAGAGGCCCTCCCCCACACAGACAGGCTGTGGCCTGTTCCCTGGCCTATCCCCATCTGGAACACACTTCACCACTTCACATCTGAAACAGTGTATACACACACACACACACACACACACACACACTCAGAGGCCATGAAACACTGACTCATCCTGGGAGGGCTACCCTCCAATGTTTTCGATTTTACTTAAAAGTCCCAGCTATCGGGCTTCCCTGGTGGCGCAGTGGTTGAGAGTCCGCCTGCCGATGCAGGGGACACGGGTTCGTGCCTTGGTCCGGGAAGATCCCACATGACGTGGAGCGGCCGGAGCCTGTGCTCCGCGGCGGGAGGGGCCGTGGCAGTGAGAGGCCCGCGTACCGCAAAAAAACCCAAAAAAACAAAAAAACAATAAAAAGTCCCAGCTATCCCACTAACTCGGGCATAGCCCACTAAGCAGTGGTGAGGGCAGTGGGGACCTCTGTCTGAGTGTTCCCACTGCCAGGACACCAGATTCCCCCTGCCAGCCCCTGGGCGTGTCCCCTGCAGGGCTCTCAGAGACAGGCACAGATGACCATCGATGCATATGAGCAATTTATACATGTCTCTAGCTGTTTCCTCTGGTTTCTAGAAGTAGATAAACTTAGTTGAAGGGGAGGGTATCAGGGTCCTATTGCCAAGTCACCCTCCAAGAGGAGAGTCCAGGGACCTTTTAACTTCCTTCATCTCTTCACCCAGCTCCTCCCAGACCACCCCTGATGCTGTCCTTATGCTGAATTTGTCCTCTCCTGAGGGGAGGGGGGACAGGGAAAACAGGGAATGCTGGTTTGGCCAGGGGCTGGGTGTTGCCTGTTGACAGAATACTGGTGTGTCTGCCAGGACCCCAGGGCTGGGTCTGCCCCTGCGCACAGCATGTGGGATCTTAGTTCCCAGACCAGGGATTGAACCCATGCCCCCTGCAGTGGAAGCGCAGAGTCTTAACCACTGGACCACCAGGGAAGTCCCTGGCTCACCTCTTTATTACCAGGGAGGGACCAGTGTCCGGAAGGTACACCAGAGAACTTTGTAAAAACACAAACTGAATGAGAAAAACCAATCAGTTGGTCCCAGACCAGGTCCCAGGGAACCAGGTGTTTGCAGCTAAAAATGGAAGCACGACCTTTCAGCCAGCAGTCACAAGCTCCCCGGGCCTGTGCCTGGCCCCTGCAGACTCTGGGGAAAAAAACCCTGCCTTCCAGGAACCTGAGGTCCTCAAGGGAAATCCCAAGGACACAGGCAATGACACCCACAAAGGACCTGGGAGGCTGTGCCCATGCACCAGGCAGATCTGCATTTGCAACTTTAAGCTGCATCATTGTGACCTTGAACAAAGCTATAACCTCTCTGAGCCTTGATTATTGTTTTGTCTCCCATGCTGCTTCTCTGCACAGATCTTCCTTGACTTACAGTGGGGTTACATCCTGATAAACCCATCCTAAGGTGAGAACATACTGAACACCATAGCTTAGCCTAACCTACCTTAAACTTGCTCAGAAGACGTACATTAGCTGGTAGTTTATATTATAATAGAGCTGAACATCTCATGTAATTTACTGAATACTATACTGAAAGTGAAAAACAGAATGGCTGTCAGGGTACAGGATGGTCATAAGTGTATCCTTGTTGAGCCTGGTGATGGAGTGGCTGACAGAGTTGCCACCACGCTGCCCAGCATCACGAGAATATCTCACCGCATAATCTATAGCCAGCCGGGGAAAGATCAAAATTTACAATTCGAATTGTGGTTTCTACTGAATGCCTATAGCTTTCGCCTCATCCTAATTGTATCGGGTTTCTCCCCGGCCCTTGTTACCGCTCCCTTATTTACCATGAGGGGGCCTTCCTTTTTGTCCCTCTGAATGGCCCCTCCGTCGCCACGCCTCTACCACCACCCTCTGCGCTTGGCCTACACTTGGAGACATATAAGACGGTCCCCCTGGGGCTCCTGGAGTCCCTAGGATGAACCAGGGTCAATACAACTCGGACAGGCCTTGGTAAGAAAGTATGGCCAACTCCCTTCACAGAAGAGGAGAAACAGAGGCTCCGAGGGATTCCGGCAGCCGCTCACGGTCTCCAGGCCGGCGTGCCAGCCTCAGGGGCCCTGAGCAAAAGAGTGATGATCCTAACCCGGAAAGTAAGTACGACGTCCAGCTGGTTTCCCATCCGGTGATTGCTTCGAGGCTCTTCTAGAAACAATAAAGTTTTTCCCTCAAATCATTTCCCTGATTTCTCAAGCCCGCACCCCAACCCGGAGTTCCCTGACCCGCGCTCCTCGCCTGGAAGGTGGGTCGCCTGCGTCGGAGGCCACGGCCCAGGTAGCCAGCAGAGGTTAAAAGTCCTGGGACCCCGGCGCTCGTGGACCCTTGGGGACTGGGGGCTGCAGCTGCTGGGCGGGGCGGGGCGGGCGGGTGAGTAGGAGGAGCAGCGGTAGGTGGGCGGGGCACGCAGGGGGGTAGGTGGGGCTGAGGCCGGTGGGCGGGGCGCGCGGCTCCTTTCCCCTCCCCCGAACCCCGCCCGGCCCCGATCCCGGCGGGCCCTTAGTCAGGCCCCACCCAGCGCGCTACTAAAGGCACCCGGCAGGCCCCGGGTTTTGCCGGACTGCAGGCGAACTGAGACCCTGTTTTCAGGGCGGGGCTGCGCCCCTCCGTCTGTTCTAACGCTGGTCCGGCCGCAAGGGGCTGAGTCTGCAGTCCGCAGGGACAGTCACGCTCCCGCGCCGCTCCCTGTCCCCGCCCCGCGCCCGGCCGGAGGAGCAGCGCCGCGAGCCCGGAGCCTGCAGTGGCCGGCCGAAGTCGAGGTGCGCGTCTCAGACCCAAGCTCCTGGGTGCAGATCCCCGGCTGGGGCGGCCGAAGCTTGGGCCTGGTTCTGCGTCGGCGGAGCGGCCCCGGCGGCCCGGGCTCCACCGGAGGAAGAATCCAGCGGAGCCGACGGTCGACGCGGAGCTTTGGAGGACGCCGCGCCCCAAGCCCGGGTGGGGAAACGGAGGTCCGCAGAGGGAGGGAGAGGGAGAGGGAGCGGGCCTGCCAGAGGCCACCGGGTGAGCCGGGGCCAAAGCCCCAAAACTCCGGCCCGGGGATCTTTATCTGACCTCGGGCGGACCCCCGCAGAGCTGTCAGGCTGTGACCCGGGCCGGACCCAGCGCTTTAGAGCCCTTCCCGCACATCAGGGGCGGTGCGGATTGCGTCTTGCCACCTCACCAAGCCCCCTATAGCTGAGGAGGACGCCGAGGCTGTGGTGGAGCGGGCAGGAGAGCGCCTTGCCCAGGGTTACCGCCGAGAGCGGGTGAGAGCTGAAGCGCGTTCCCGCGGTCCCGGGAGAGCCCAGGCCCCCTCTCCCGGAGGAATGCGCTGCTACCACTCCTGCCCCCACCCCCATCCCGGGGGATCTATGCCGCCCCTCCCAGCGCACCCCCCCCCCCCCCAGGCCGAGTGTGTCCCCGCGGTGCGGGCTCTGGGCTTGATTTCCGGCGTCCTCACAGTTTCCCCAGGAATCCTTCTCCAAGCCCCGCCCCCCCAAGCGCTGTTCCCCTAGTCCCTAGGATGGCCGCCCTTAGCTTATCACAGAAGGAGGTCAGCAGGGAGACCTGAGAGACAAGGCAGGGAGCCAGGCGCCTTTCCGGCCCAGGGCCTTTTGCAAGGCACCGCAGCAGGCTTTGGCTGAGTCCTGAGCCTCTGTCCTTCAGAACTGCCAGACCTGGGCCTGGGCCCAGCAGGAGGAGGAGACAGCTGGAATCCACATTCCCCGGGTGAGGCCGCCCAGGGGAGGGCAGGGCAGCAAAAATGGGGCCACTGTCCTGTGGATAAGGAGCATTCCTTTGCAGGTGTTCCCCAGACCCCGGAGACACAGGCTCCGAGCCCGACACCTCTGAGAGAGGTGGGCTGATTCACCAAGGCACACCCAGACTCTGCAGGTACCCAGGCTCAGATGCTGCCCACCCGGCGATGCACTGCCCCAGACTAGCCCTGGGCCTGGGGTTCTGCCTGCTGGTGGGCATGGCCCTCTGCTCTCTGTGGTGAGCATACCCCATGGAGCCCTCCCTCCCTACCCCAGACCCCTCCGTCTCTCAGCATCTCAACCCCCAAACCTTGACCCCTTCACAGGATTCCCAGGTCCCACCCCCTTCTCTCGGTGCACCTGTCCCTTCACCCCAGCCCCAGTAAGACTGAACTAGCCTGGCTTATGTATTTTGCTTTGCACTGGCCTGGCCTTCGCACTTGCTCTTTCCTCTGCCTGGACTGTTCTTCTAGCCATGTTAATGTTTATGCTCCAGAATTCACCCTATGTGTTCTTCCCACAAAGCTCTGGGGGCCGCCCCCAACCACCAGCCCCCTGTGTGCAGGGCCTGGCATCAAGAGCATTCCTGTCCCAGGAATGAACGGCTGCACGGCTAATGACTCATTGCGGCTAATGACTCATTGCGGAAGACCAGGAGGCTTTGTCCTCCGAGGTCAGCCAGACCCAAGGAATGATTGGGCGGGGGCGGGGGGAGGGGAGGTGTATCCCAGGTGCACCACGCGGGGCCTGCATTCCCACTGACATGCAGCAAAGTGAGTTTTCAGCCTCACGTGCAAAGTCAGGTCAACAGATGTATTTCCTTCCCAGGGTGTATGTCGAGAACTGGCTGCCGGTCTCCTATGTCCCCTATTATCTCCCCTGCCCAGAGATCTTGTAAGTATGGGCCAGGGCGAATTGGGGGCCCCCGGAGTGGAGGGGGTGAGCGGGTTTTTAAGGTCACTTTGGAGGTTCTTAGGTCCTAAGCTCATGATTCTGAGCAGTTTGATGAGCTGCCACAGGTGTGGAGTGAAATTCCCCCGTTTCAGTCCTTGGGTGTCCTTGCAGTGCCCCCTCCACAGTTGTGACCTTGAGCATGTTGCATAGCTCTGAGCCTCACTTGCTGTATCTGTAAAATGGGATGATAGCGGTGCCCCTCCCGAGCCAGCCAGAGCATGGGGTACTGTAATGATGCCTGTAAATAGCCTGGTGTTGCACCTGGCACGTAGGAGGTGCTCAGGAAAGAGTGCTTTCAGGACTTGACTTCTTTTTCTTTTTTTAATACATTTATTTATTTTATTTATTTATTTTTTTTTGGCTGCACTGGGTCTTCTTAGCTGCACACGGGCTTTCTCTAGTTGTGGCGACCGGGGCCACTCTTCGTTGAGACGCGCGGGCTTCTCATTGCGGTGGCTTCTCTTGTTGCGGAGCATGGTCTCTAGGTACGCGGGCTTCAGTAGTTGTGGCATGTGGGCTCAGTAGTTGTGGCTCGCAGTCTTAGTTGCTCCGCGGCCTGTGGGATCTCCCTGGACCAGGGATCGAACCCTTGTCCCCTGCATTGGCAGGCGGATTCTTAACCACTGCGCCACCAGGGAAGTCCAGGACTTGACATTTTGCGCAATTTTGTGTTCTCTGTGGCTTCAAAGAAGAAATGGACACGTGACCAATCTCCCCCACATAACAAATCTGACATTTTGTCAGTTAAGAGTGAAAAAGATTTGGTTATAGATGAACCTAGAACTTGAAATGATTCCTACTGATTGCGTCACTTTTTATATCCAATATCAAACGTATCTCAGACTTGCCAAGATGGGATGGAACAGTCTGCCGTTCAGATCGCCCCAGCGCTCTTGTCGTTCAGCTGTCATTAGTGAATAATTCTCTGCCCTGGGCAGGTTGTTCTGTGACAGCGCCGGCCTGATCCCAGTGACGTCCTCTCACCGTGCTTTGTTTCATGCCCCAAATAAGTGCTGGTTTATAAGAACCAGTGTGTTTCCCAGCCAAGTCCTCTGTGTCATCAGACTAAAACTAATAACAATAATTTTCAAAGTCCAAAAAAAAAAAGAGTGAAAAAGGTGATTTGGGACAGTCTCAAGGGGACATTTGGCCACCCAGCCTTGTTTTTCATGACAGCAAGAGGAAAGTTTAAAATCTGGATGATAGACTACTAACTAACAACAAAGTGTGTTTCACTATTATAAACATAGAATACAGTAAATTAGGAGGCTGGATAACAGAAAAGACAAAAGAAAATGAAATACCCTCTTGTGTTTTGCTGGTCCAAGTCATACTCTGACTCCAAAGTTCATTGTCAGCTCGTTGGTTGCTACGCTTTCTATCTGAACAGATTGTTCTAAAAAGCAGAAAGGCTGCTTGGTATTGAAAGGAGCTGTGACCACAGCGTTTTTGTGATTTTTATCCAGTTTCCCCAGAATTGGCTTGCTTTTTTGGCATCTGGTCACCATCATTTTATTCCACCCAGGGACTGGGCCCTAATTCTTGAATCCCTCTCCCTTTCCCACCAGCAAGTTTGCAGCATTTAGGTTGTTTCCAGTTTCCCAGCGTTCTAAATCAGTTTGTAATGAGCAGCTTTGGATAGGCCGCTTTTTCCATCTTAAAGATCCTTTCCTTTGGTAAGTTTCTGAGCCAAAGGATATGGCTGAGGTATTCCTCCATCGCGTCAGGTTGCTCTCCAGGGGGACAGGGGCACACACACACTCGAACTCACACAGATATGCCACCCCCTCCACCCCGCTGCAGCTGCATTGCACCTGGGCCGGTGCTGGAAGTATTAGGTGCTATGAAAAACAAAAAGCAAACCACCCATGACTCCAGACATGGGAAATGCGATGTGGTTTGAATTTCATTTCTTTGATTCCTACCAGGCCCTCACCTCCCCCACGCCTTCCCATTAACTGAATTTCCTCTTTGGTGACCCGCCTGCTCCAGCACCTTCTCTCCTTGGCCTGTCGGTGGGTCCTCTATCACCACCCTTGGCCGAAAGTACTTGCTACATTTTTTTTTCTTTGCAGTCTGTCTGTCTTTTGGTTCTACTGAGTTATTTTTTTTTAATAGATTAAAGTTGGAGAGTTGCGTGTGTTTGAAATGGTCACATCTTCCCCTCTGTTCACTTGGATCTCTTCTTTACTTTTAGTTTCATGACCTTCAGAGGTTTGGAAATGTGAAGTTCCTTTTTTTGGCGCTGGCTCATCTGTGGCTTTGGAATTCTTCTGTCTAACCCGTGAAAGTGGCCAGAGCAGAGTTGTGTCCAGGCTGGTGGGGGAAAGGGAAATACTGATGGCCAGGGAAGTGTGGAACAAGGGCCCCTTTCCCCTTCTCACTTCTGACCACCTTCTCAGAGTCCCATCACTTTCTTTTCTTCTTTCTTTTTTTTTTTTTCTTTTTGAAGATGTTGTCTTCTTTATTTATTTTTGGCTGTGCTGTGCAGCACGCAGGATCTTAGTTCCCTGACCAGGAATCAAACCCGCACCCCCTGCAGTGGAAGCGTGGACGGCCAGGGAAGTCCCCCTATCCCTTTCTGAGCAGGGGCCTAACATGTGCTTGTCTGTGTGAAACTAGGGCAGGGGGCCAATTGGATGGATCAACTTTTAAAAATTGTTGCTTCCAGAGTATAGACAGATCACAGAAGGACACATAAAATAGGGTTTCACTTCTAAGAGGTCTCTGGAATAGTCATATTTATAGAGACAGAAGTAGGAACAATGTTCCCAGGGGCTGGGAGAGGGAATGGGGAGTTAGTGTTTCGGGGGAACAGGGTCTCAGTTTGGGAAATGAAAAAGTTCTGGACGTGGATGGGGGTGATGGTTGCCCGACAACGTGAATGTCCTTTAATGCCCCTGAACTGTACACTTTCAAATGGTTAAAATGGGAAATCTTTGTTATGTATATCTTACCACACACACAAAGCATAGACTGAAAAAACTAGGAAAGCTCCAGGAGGCTTAAGCCATCCCATGGTAGGTGACGTACTGAAGAGACCCAAGTGGATGGCAGGCACCCACGTCCTCAGGTGGTCTGAGCCTTACAGGTGAGCTCAGGCCTCTGCTGGAACGGGTTCTGACCCGGTCCCTTGGTAGCCTTGAGCAAGCCTTCCCATCCCCCAGGCCTCACTTCCACCCTGGGGAACGATATTATTGTCCCCATTTTAAGGGTGAGGGAACTAAACCCCGAGGAGTGAGATGTCCGGCCCCTGGTCTCTCCAGCCAGCTGGCGGCAGAGCCAGAGGCATGTCACTGGCAGCCTCCTGTGTCTGACCCTGTCGCCGGCCACCTCCTTCCTTAATCAGCCCTCCTTCCTAATCCCCCCAGGTTGGCCGCAGCTAGTGGGGGCCAGCCACACAGACAGCCTGCCAAGAAGGGGCCAGGGTGCTGCCCTTACCATTCGCTCCGTGCTGGGCACTGGCTGACAGGCCCCGACTTACATACCTCTCTTACCTCTCATGACAGCTCTAAGGGTTAAGGGTGCTGCCTCATTTTACAGATAAGGAAAAATGGGTGTATCAGTCAGCCTTCCACTAAAGAAACAGAACCAGGAAGAGGAAGGGAGACTGACTGACTGACTGACTGATTGATTGATTGAAAGCAATCGGCTTACACGACTGTGGGGTGGCGAAGCCAGTCTGAAATCCACGGAGCGGGCCATCGGGAAGGGTGGGCTGGAACTCTTCGGCAGCAGCTGACACTACTGTCCACCGGCAGAATTTCTTCGTCAGGGAAACCTCAGTTCTATGCTGTAGCTTTTCAACTGCCCATACCGGGCCTGCCAGACTGTGGAGGATGGTGTAGATGTCACTGACATCTACAAAACCTGTACCTTCACAGCGACGCCTTGATTGGTGGTTGTGTAACTGGCTTCTTCAACTGACCATCACCGTAGGTTCAGGTTAAGTAACTCGCCCACCCAGGCTAGAAAGTGGCAGAACTGGGCTCACCGGGCCTTTACAGCTCCTCAGACCTTCTCCCCAGTGCCCAGGCTCTTCCAGAGCAATATGTTTGAAAGAGAGACAGAAAAAGACTTTGGAGACAAATGGTACCAGGCTGGAATCACTGCCCTGCCACACAGTGACCCTGGATAGACCGCCTTTATAGGAGTCCAGCCCCGACAGAGTGGACAGGGCAGTGGGGGTGGGTCAAGGGCGTCTGGGGGGTTGGGGGTGCCTGTCCCATGGGGGTGCTTCACCTTGACCTCATCCTTCCCTGCTGAGTGTTTCTGCCCCCCACCGGCACTAATGGCTCTGTCTCACCTCTCCCACCAGCAACATGAAGCTGCAGTACAAGGGGGAGAAGCCATTCCAGCCTGTGACACCGTAAGCAGACTGTCACTTCCCCCTTTGTGGCCCCGGGGTTGGGGGCTGCCTCCCCTTAACCACTCACCCTTCTTGATTACAGATCACAGTACCCTCAGCCCAAGCTGCTGGAGCAAAAGTAGGTGTTGATTAGGGCCTGGGCACAGAATGGGGAGACCTGGGGTGGAGGCGGGGGTGCGGGCCTCTGATCTGGAAGTTGGGGTACTGGAGGTGTCCACTGGCCTCGGGGTCTGGGTAGTCTGGGACCTGGGCTCCGGTCCAGCTCTGTCACTAGCTGTGTGACCTTGGACAAGTTAGCCAACCACTCTGGGATTTTTCTGCACAGGTGGATAATAATAATACCCACCTGATAGGAGGTTGGAGGACCAGATGAGACGGTGTTTGCAAAATGCACAGCAGGGAATTCCCTGGCAGTCCAAGTGGTTAGGACTCCGTGCTTTCACTGCTGGAGGGCCTGGGTTCAATCCGTGGTCAGGGAACTGAGATCTCTCAAGCTGCGTGGCGCGGCCAAAAATAATAACAATAACGCAGAGCACTGTGCCTTCTGCGTAGCCGTGCTCGATCCGTCGTTGATGATGATGTTGATGACCCCCGTCTCCGAGGCACTTAGCGGGCACCGGAAATGCCAGGCTCCTCTAGACACTGGGCATGCGTTAACTCCTGGTCTTGACCACGCTGGGAAGTAGCTATGACTATCCCCACTTTCCACATGAGGATACTGGGGCCCAGAGACGGGGATGAAGCTGCCCAGGGTCACACAGCTTTGGCAGGGCCAAGATGAGAGGGAGGCTTTCCCAGGGGAGGGTCTCAGCCCCCACGGCCTCCTCTGCTGCCAGGCCCACAGAGTTCCTGACGCTCACACCCTGGCTAGCGCCCATCGTCTCCGAGGGAACCTTCGAGCCGGAACTTCTGCGTCATATCTACCAGCCGCTGAACCTGACCGTCGGGGTCACGGTGTTTGCCGTGGGGAAGTGAGTAGTGGGCTGGGCTGGGCTGGGGGAAGCGGGGTTATAAATTCTGAGCCCCAGGAATTTATAGTCTGGAGAGAGACAGGACCCCAACCCGGGCACCAGGGAGGCCCTGAACCAGGTGCTGTGCAGGTGGGAAGGTACAGAGTGGAGTATGCTGGTGGGAGGGGAGCTTCCTGGAGGAAGGGGGTCTGGCCCTGGCATGGAAGGGGGGAGGGGGAGGCAGCCCAGGTGAGGGGGCAGCAGGAGCCTTTGTCAGGAGACACCCTTGTCCCTTCACCCCTTCTGCTTCCCCTGAACCATCCAGGCAGGTGTGAAGGAGTGGAAAGCCCCCCAGACCACCGCATAGAATTGGGGGTCCGTGATCAGGCCACAGGCAGGTCAAGAGACCCAGGCAGAGCCGGCCCATCCTTGGGGACCCTCTCTCCTCCAGCCTCCGGCCTGCGGGCTCTCTGGACACCTCCTGTTTTCCCCTCTCCTTCCTCACCCCGCCTGCCCTTTCCTTTAGGAGCCATCACCTGGCAGCTTCCCTCTGGGTCCCTTTCTGGGACTCCTGAGAGAGGGACCCTAATGGGTCCCCAGCAGCTAAGCACTGGCCAGATGATGGATGGCCCAGCGGGGATCAAGGGACCCCCCCACCGCTGGCCCAATCGGCACCCAGCACCCAGCACCACCCACCTTCCCTTGACTCAGCCACTTCCCCGTTTCTTGGCTCCTTTCCTCTCTCTGAGGCTCAGTGTCTGTGCCTAGGAGGTGGGGACTGTGGTCCCTGCCTTCTAGGGAGTTTATGAGGCTAGAAGGAGAGAAGAATCCCTTAGAACACTGCCTGGCACTTAGTAAGTGCTCAGTAAAAGTTAGTCTGTGAATATGAGTCATCAATCATCATTATTAGGACGGTCTTAAGAGGTTGGTACTAAGATGGTGGGAATTTGACAGACAGGGACCCCGAGGGGCGGACCTGAGTGACTTCTTGAGATGGGAAGCTGGGAGGTGGACCCCAGCCCGGCCAGCCCCAGCCCTGTCCGTGTGGTGCTAGCACCTAGTGGGGACCCAGGCAGTGGCCCCACTGAGGCCACGGGGCATGATGGGATTCTCTCCACCAGGTACACCCAGTTCGTCCAGCGCTTCCTGGAGTCAGCCGAGCAGTTCTTCATGCAGGGGTTCCGGGTGCACTATGTCTTCACTAACGACCCCACGGCCGTTCCTCGGGTCCGGCTGGGCTCTGGCCGCCTCGTCAGCATCATCCCCATCCTGAGGCACTCCCGCTGGGAGGAGATCTCCACACGCCGCATGCAGAGCATTAGCCAGCACATTGCCGAGAGGGCGCACCGGGAGGTCGACTACCTCTTCTGCCTCGATGTGGACATGGTGTTCCGGAACCCGTGGGGCCCCGAGACCTTGGGGGACCTGGTCGCTGCCATTCACCCCGGCTACTTCGCTGTTCCCCACCAGCAGTTCCCCTACGAGCGCCGGCCTCTTTCCACCGCCTTTGTGGCGGATGGCGAGGGGGATTTCTATTATGGCGGGGCGGTCTTTGGGGGGCGGGTGGCCGAGGTGTACGAGTTTACCAGAGGCTGCCACATGGGCATCCTGGCAGACAAGGCCAACGGCATCATGGCGGCCTGGCAGGAGGAGAGTCACCTGAACCGCCGCTTCATCTCACATAAGCCCTCCAAAGTGCTGTCCCCCGAGTACCTCTGGGATGACAGGAAGCCCCAGCCCCCCAGCCTGAAGCTGATCCGCTTTTCTACCCTCGACAAGGACACCGACTGGCTGAGAAGCTGATGGCTGAGCCGGGGCTGCCGTGGATAGGGGGGACCCCAGTGAGCGCCCAGCTCACCGGAGCCTCCGTGCAGCGGTGCCTCACTTCTCAAGCCTTAAGTGAGACCTGCCCTGTGCTGTCCACCTCTCAGTCTGCCAGCAGAATCCAATGGGAAAATGGGCCTGTGAAGCCCTTTGTAAACTGTGAAGGGTGGTGCGCATATGAGGAGAACGCCAAGATCATGTAGCCTGTGTCCCAAGAACAGCAGGACAGGAGGCGGGGAGACCAGAGGTGGAAAAAGACAGGGCCCGGCAGGCCTCACCCAGCACACGTGCCTTGGGGCAGGCTCTGGAGTCTCAGCCCCGCCCAGTACCTCAAATTCCCCCTCTGTCCCCCTTCTGTTGCCTGTTGCCCTTAAAGTTGCACTTCTAACACTGTGTGAAAGGCATCCCGGACCCCTTTTCTCTGGCTCCAGGAGTCCTGGATACTGTGATGTCCCCCAGCCACACGGAGCCAGTCCCTCGCTCAGGTCCCTGAGGGAGCCTTTGAAATCGCCCAGGTCTAGGCTCGCTCTGGTTTCATGTCCCACCTCCCTTGAGGTGCACCACACTCCCTGGTACCAGCCGCCTCCTTTGTAAGAGGGTTTGGGCAGTTTTTAATAAAGGTGGCGTGTGCTTGGCCCTAACCGGGGTTTCTTCACCTGCACATCCGGGTATCTTGGCCACCAGCCCGCAGGGATGCAGACAGCCTGGGTTGCAAATACACTCAGCTCGGGTGGGTGTGGTCAGGGTACAGTTTTCCAGAGAACCTGGGCTGATGCCGCTGCAACAGACAGGGTTTCACCCTGCTTCTCCTGGGAGATGGGTGAAGTGGAAGTGTCGCCAGATATGTTCTCCTGCGTTGGGGGGCGCAGAGCCCACCAGCTGGATACCCTGTGGGGTCTTGGTCCCTGAGCACGTAGCAAATATGTCTGCCGGGGTTCCTGCATCCGCGGTCAGCCTTAGCCCTGGGATGCCCCTGGCAGGCCTGGGGCCCCAAGGCCATGGTGCAGGCCCAGGATTGGAGGGTCTTCAGAGTCCTGCGGTGGTTCCCTCTGCCTGGTGGGACAGAGATGCAGTGGGGGGTGGCCCAGTGTCCACTCCCCTGGGGGCAGCAGCATCTTTCCACGTAAGGCAGGGGCGGAGGGCGGGGGGCGATGCGGTCTGTGGCCACGTCGGGAGGAGGAGGAACCCACCCACCTGACCACCCCTGGCAAAACGGGGGCCAGCCCCAAGTCCACTCTTCCTGCAGCCTGTGTTTTGGGCGGCAAGCAAGGACAGACTGCAAGAGTGTGGACAGACTGAGTGACTGCTGTGAGGAGACAGCCTGCGCTAGAGAGGACGGTCAGGGAGAGGCCCCGAGGGGCTCCCTGGGCAGAGGGACAAGGGTGGACCCATGGCCCATGTGTCGCTAGTGGGGAGCACCTTAACCATGGTGCCTGGACCTGCCCCAGGGTGTGTGTGAGGCCAGCAGTGTTGAACGGGCAGGCCCTGCCTTCAAGGAGCTTCCATGTTGGAGCATGGAGAGGGCCCTTAATGTGGAGACCAGAGAAGCCCTCAGGAGCAGGTGGCCCTGAGGCCCGGGCAGCACCATCCTTGCTGCGGGGAAGTGAGCCCCTTCTCACTCCCAGCCCAGCTGATGGGCCCTTCTCAGCCGTGGCTCAAACCCCAGGCACTGTGGCTACCCTGGTCTCCATCCCAGGGCGCAGGCCTCAGACACAGTGGAGTGAGTTACAGTGCCCAACTCCTGGACCCAAACCGGGGTCCAGGCTACTTTCCAAAAAGGAGCTGAGGGCTTGGGGCCAGAGCTGCTCCATGGGTGGGAAGAAGGGGACTGGTAGGAGTGGGAGGGGTGGCAGGAGACAGGCCCGACCCAGCAGAGGGAGGGGGAGTGCCGGAAATAGAAATAGACAAAATTACAGATGCAAAATATCTGCAGTGCCCCCTGCCAGGGAGGCCCCTGAAACTTAAACTTGCTGTCCCCTCATGGCCACCTGCCACCTCCCCACTCCCTACAGTCCAGCATCCCTGCTCTGCCACAGAGTCTGGCCCTGCACACCTCCACTCGCACAGCCTGCTGGTCAGGCCTCCCTGTCCAATCACCTGACCAATTCCTGGGGACAGACTCCTGACATCTCCAGGAAGCCTGCCTTG
The DNA here is from genome assembly GCF_937001465.1 of Orcinus orca. Lineage (NCBI taxonomy): Eukaryota > Metazoa > Chordata > Mammalia > Artiodactyla > Delphinidae > Orcinus > Orcinus orca. Next base: position 117,173,440 of record NC_064564.1, on the reverse strand, counting down.
ACTTATTCCCCCTCCAGGGTGGGTGCCTTTCAGTGTTCCCATAAATCCTCATCCCTATGTCATCATTGACAGTGTTCTGCCCATCTCCACCCCTTTCCCCAGTTGGTAAACCCCAAAAGGGTACAGATGGCGGTCAGCCAGGTTTACCCTGGTACCCGAAACCCAGGAGGCATTCCATGAATGTTTGTTGAATGACTGCATGAATGTGAGGCAGCTGAGAGAACACGGGTTTGAGTCTGTCCTAGCACACGAGGGATGCTGGGCAGGTTACTCTATCTCTCTGAGGCCCTGGGGTGACGATCAAATGGGATTATGGCTGGGAGACCTCTGGGCACTGACTTCTGGGCACGTACTCGGAGAAGTAGATAGGTCTGGGACCTAGCTAGGCAACATGCCCAACCCTGGGAGAGGGCAGATGACCATCATAGCCCCCACTGTGCAAAGGAGGAAACTGAGGCAGACCCCATCCCTGGCTGCATCTCAGGGATGCATGCTTGGGTGGGGTGAATAATGTACCCACTGAGCTCCTTCCAGTTGAGATGCTGTGGCTCTGATAAAGCCACATGGATCGTGTCCCCTGCTGTCCCCAACCTGCAGTGATCCCCAACTCCTTGCCCCACACTCAGCCCCCTGTGTGGTCTGGTCCAGACACCCTCCCCAGTGTGTGCACCCCTCACTCCTACCCCAGCCTCCCTACAGCCTTCCTCTCCCAGGGACCCCACCAAGCCCTCCCCCCCTCAGAGCCCCTGCCTGCAGCGCCCCTCCCTGAAGCCCCCCATCCGAGAGGGACTCACCTCCAAGCTGGGCTCAGAGGCCACAACCTTGGGCTCCTGTGCAACCACAGCCTTTGGGGTCAGAATGATCTGGGTTGAAACCCACAGCGGGGCCACGTCACAGCCCTGTGACAGGCAATCTCGTGTGGTGACTCTCAGAGCCTCAGTTTCCTCCACTGAAGATAAGGTCAGTCACTCTGACCTTGGGAGGGAGTGTTGGGGATTAAAGCAGGGGGAAGGTGCCCAAAGTGCTTGGACTCAGGAGGTCGTCTGGCTGAGGGCGCCCAACACAGGACAAGGCCTCTGATGGTCAGCGCAGGCTCAGTGAAGGTAAAGAGCAATGATTCCGAGTCCCCCGTTCACTTAGAGCTGAGTGACCTTGAGAGCTGAGGCCACTGTTCACAAATAAAAAGTCAAAATCACTGAGCACCCAGGGGGTGTTCTTACTAACACTAACTACCGCCGACAGTCATTCAGCCAGTGGTGGGCCCCTCCTCCCTGGGCTCCTCCAGCCCCCTTTCACCAGCCAGGGCTGCAGCTGGCGACAGGCTGGACCTCGTGTCCGGAAGTCCTGCCAGGAAAACAAGGAAGGGAGTGTAGGGGGGTGGTGGTAGGGGCGGCTTGAACTTCTTTTCTGTACCCCGTGTCCACTGCCGCCTCCAGGACTGCCTGTCCCAGCCATGCGCTCATGCGCTGAGCTGGCCCCAGCAGGTGGCATACGGGGTAGGACGGAAGGATGGGGGTGTACAAGCTCACATCTCCAGGTCTACACTACCACCCGGCCCAGCCCCCGCCCGGTTGCGTTTGGGGCGGCTGGAGGTCCTAGGGGGCACAGGAGGAACAGAGCAGGTGGCGGAGGTGGGAGACGCGCTGTGACTCCCCGGTGCGCTGCGCGCGAGCGCGCGGCAAGGCGGGGCTCACGTGCACGCGACGTCCACGGGCCCGCGCAGGCCCCGTGTGCGCTCCCGGCCGTAGACTCTAGGCCCTGCTGCCCCGGCGGGGTCCACCCGCGTCACCCGGCGAGAGGGAGACCGCTGCGCGTCCCCGAGCTCGCGCGGCGGGGTCCGCCCCTCACCCTGCGGTAGGCAGGGCAGGGGCGGGGCGGGGCGGTGCCGCGGCGGTCCCCGCCCACCCGGCCGGAGCCCGGGAGCCCGGGCGGAACCCAGCAGCGGGGCCCGAGCGGCCGGCGGCGCGGCGCAGACAATGGGAGCGGCGCTGGCGGCGGCGGTGGCGCTGGCGGAGCCCCGGGCCCGGCGGGGACAGGAGGCCGCGCCATGAGCCCCGCAGCCGGGCGCTCCCCTGCGCCGCGCGCGGGCCGAGGCCAGCGGCCTCTGCGAGCCCTGGGCCCCGCCCTGGGGCCGGCGATGTGCTGCCAGGGCTGAGGATGATGGTAGATTGCCAGGTGAGTGCCCCGCCCGGCCGCGACCGCCCTCCCCACCGCCAGGGGGTGGAGGAAGGACCGCGTGCCCGCCCCCCCCCGCCCGCACCCCATCCAGCCGGGAAGGAGCACCGCGCCGAGTCCACGCTGAGCGCGCGCTTACGCAGCAGTTCCGCGTCCCACCCTTCCTGGTACGGCTGGGAAACTGAGGCCAGGAGAAAGACACGGACTGGCCCGGGGCCACGAGGTGGGCAGAGTCCAGAAGAGAAGGGAGGGTTCCAGCCTCCAATGCCAGTGCTCAGCCACTATCATGGGGTTTCCTTTGGGAATGAGAGCCCCTAAGATTCTGGGGGACCCCTGTTCACCCCACCCATGAGGGGCCCTTTCCTCTCGGTATCCCGACGCGCCCACAGGTACATGCACACACATTGACTTCACAGGTGGGGACCATGGCGTAGATCCAGAGGAGAGTGGACACAGAAGTGACAAGGGGGAAAGAAGAAATTGGTTGGAGGAAGCTCTACCACGGGGCAGGACCATCTAGTCTCCTGGCAACATGCCCAGGGCTCAAAGCGTGAGGGACAGAGGTGCCAGGCAGATGCGCTGGGCGTCTCCAAGGTTCCCGGGGGTCGGCGTAGGCAGGAACAATCCCCAGGGCAGCCTGCAGAGGACAGTTCCTCGGGTCCTGCATCCACCACTCTGGGCACCTGGAACTAGGATGAGATTCCCCCGTAGCGTGGAGGGAATTACAGGAGAGAAGTCCTTGGTTTACTCCACTGTAATTTGGGGTGCATAGATGGAGTGATCCCGAGGGTCCTGCAGCTCGTAGAAGAGTCTTTTGCCCTTGGTTCTCCATCCCTGACCCACTGTCTCCAAGTCTTCCGGTTAGAAAATGCTTTCTACTCCTTCGAGGTCCTTCTGAGCAGGGGGCAGCCTGGGGGCCTGGGGACCTGGGGACCTGGGTGGTACAGAATGAGGCAGAGCATTGGACCACGTCTTTGTTGGCACCTGGGGGTCCTCATTTGGAAGTGGGTGGAGTCACTGCCCTGGTTGGAGTGAGGAGGCCTCCGGAGTGAACTGGACACCAGGACAGTGGCGGGAAAGAGGGGAGCAAGAGAGGCTTCTGAGGTCCTGCACATCGCCCCTGGAGCCGGCAGGTCCTGCTCCTTTGCCCCTCCGGCGTAGGGAGAGTCGCTGCCTTGACTACACCCAAACAAAGGTGTGTGTTTTGTTTTCTGGTTTTCCTGCCTGGGGCTGCAGTGCTGGGGATGACCACCAGGGGGCGGGCTGTGCTCACTCTGCTCAATGGAGCAACTGGAGCAGGGAAGGGGCACCCGGGAGTCATTCTGGGCATCCCCCTGCCTCCGACCCAACAGGCACCTTTTATTGCTAGCCTCCAGGTCCACAATATGAGCTGCTCAGAGGCAGGAGGGGGCTCCAAGATCCTCTATTGATTCAGCTACTGTGCCCTGGGCACTCACCCAGGAGCTCACAGCTTGGAAGGGCAGATGGACAAAAGCAGGAAAGCAAATCCCCGTGAGAGAGAAGAGCAAGTGCTCTAGGGAATGAGTCAGGGCCCTGGAAGGAGGGCCAGGAGCCCCTGGAGGGTCTAAAAGGCCTCCAGGGTGACGTTGATGCTGTGACCAGAAAGACAAGAGCAGCCTAGCCCTGCACACTCTGTGAGCAGTGAGCCTGGGGGAAGGTCAAAGGTGCAGAGACTTGGAAACAGAAGATTTTGTAGCCAGGAGGAAGTGAGACAGGAGCCAGTGTGGCTGGGAGAGCTGAGAAGGAGACCGGGGAGGAGGGCAGGGCAAGACCTGGAAGGACGTCCCGGTGTCTGTGCCATGCAACAGCATCCCCTAACGTAGCACGTACAAGGACAAACACTGACCCTCTCAGTGTCTGTGACCAGGAGGCAGGCTCAGCTCAGCTGGGAGCCTCTGCCTCGAGGTCTCCCAGGAGGCTGGGCTGTGGTCTCAACTGAGGCTCAGTCAGGGTGGGGTCTGTCTCTGAGATCATTCTCGGGTTATTGGTGGGATTCATCTAGGCAATGGGTGGGTGCAGAGAGATATTCCGGAAGGAAATGTCCTGTGGTCAGGGTTGATTTGAGGAGGGGAGGTTATGATGCTGAAGATGAGAATGATGATTGGGTCTGGCATCTACCAAGTGCTCACCTGCGCTCCATCCTCACTGCCCCGGGTCACCTGCATGGTCATCAGGTTCCTGGGCTCTGCCTGGAACACTGGCTTGGCTGCACTTGGCTGGGGTAGCAGAGGTGGGACTTGGTCCACTGGAGGTGGGGTGGTGTATTAGTTTCCTTCAGCTGCTGTAACAAAGTACCATAAACTGTGTGACTCAAAACAACAAATCTATTCTCTCTTAGTTCTGGAGGCCACCATGCTCTTTGAAGACTCTAGGAGGGAATCCTTCCTTGCCTCTGCCAGCTTCTGGTGGTTGCCAGCAATCCTTAATGTTCCCTGCCTTGTAGACGCATCCCTCCAAACTCTGCTTCCATACTCACGTGGCCTCCTCTGTGTGTATGTGTCCAGTTTTCCCTCTTCTTATAAGGACACTGGTCATTTGATTAGGGCCCACCCTACTCCAGTATGACCTCAGCCTAACTTGATCATGTCTGCAAAGACCCTATTTCCAGAGAAAGACAAATATCATGTGATATCGCTTATATGTGGAATCTTTAAAAATGGCGCAAATGAAGTTATTTACAAAACAAATAGAGTCACAGATGTGGAAAACAAACCTATGCTTACGAAGGGGGAAAGCTGCGGGGGGAATAAATTGGGAGATGGGATTGACATGTACACACTACTATATATAAAACAGATAACTAATAAGAACCTGCTGTATAGCACAGGGAACTCTACTCAGTACTCTGTAATGGCCTATATGGGAAAAGAATCTAAAAAAGAGTGGATATATGTAGATGTATAACTGATTCACTTTGCCGTACAGCAGAAAGTAACACGACATTGTAAATCAACTATAATCCAGTAAAAATTAATTTAAAAAAAAAAGAGTGCTCCTAAAAAAAAAAGACTATTTCCAAATAAGGTCTTATTCACAGGTGCACAAGGTTAGGACTTCAACTTACCTTTCGTGGGGACACAGTTCAGTCCACAACAAGGACACAGAAGTGATTCTACCCCCGAAGGCCAGGTACCCAGGTGTCCTCAGGGATGGGGGCAGCAGTTGGGGTCTGATCAGGTCTCCGGGGCTTGGCCCCCGGCTGGAGGTTCTGGGGTGTGAGTGGAGCCTGGGGGTGCCCTGTCGGGGACAGCACGGCTCCCCAGCTCGGCGCGTCCTGACGCAGCACCAGCAGGTGGCGCTGTGCCCTCCTTGCGACGGCCCCGGCGCGGCTCTGAACAGCCGCGGCGCGTAGACAAAGGTCTCACCTTCCAGTTGCGAGGAGACGACAGACACAAAATTGTAAACAGTCCAGGAGCACAGTCAGTTCAGAGGTGACGCGCTGCGGAGGAAATCAAACGAGGCGGGGCCCCGGGGTAGTGACTGGGTGGCGACCTGGATGGGCCGCCACGGGGCCCGACCCCGTCAGACCCACAAGGGTTAGTTTTTCGTTTCCTGCTATACCTGCAAGCTGAGCCGACCCTTCTCAGCTGCTTGCAGGGGCCCTGCAGCTATGATTACACTGGGGGTGGTTTCCAGACAGCTCTCCCATTACCGCCGGCCGGGTGTCCGTGCGTCCCAGATGTTGGGGGGATCACAGAAGGCAGCCATGGGGATGGGTGGGCAGGCCGAGCAGGTCAATGCTTGAGGGGTCCCTTCCCCAGAGACCCTGCCCAAAGGGGGCGATGCTGCCTGAGCTCTCCCATGGCCCGCCTGGTGGGGTTCTGCCCGGTTGTACAAAGCGGGGAGCCCCATCTGTTGCCGAGGACCAGGGCCCCTGGGCTCCCCGAGGCATCACTGAGATGCAGCAAAGTGCCCCGCGTGGCCCTGGCCCGGGAGGTGGAGGCCGTTTCTTCCTGTGTCCTTTGGGCGCTTCCGCATCTCACAAGGCCGGGGCCAGTAGCCCTTGGCGGTGGGTCACTGAGGGATTTACGCAGCAGATGTTCATCGAGGGCCTCAGAACTGAGCACTTGGCCCGTGCGGAGCACCTTGACTCCCATCTGAGGGGATCTGACCATAGACACGAGGGACAAGGGTATAGGACAAGCAATAGATCCAGTGGGGAAGGCATTGGGCTGGGACCCTGGGGACCTGGGTTTGGTGGCCGCTCGGCCAGCAGTGGCACACTGGCCACGGGGCCACGCTCTGTAGAGTTCTAGGCCACTCCCACACCTCCATCCCGGGCTGCGGAGATGCCTGTTGTAACGACAGCCAGCCCATGGCACCTTCCCTGCGTCCGGCCTTGGGCTGCAGTGTCTCGCTGTATCTGCAAGATCAGCCCTGCTGCCATCCTCACTTTTGGGAAACTGAGGCCCTGGAAGGCCCAGGGACTCCCACAGCTAGATAGTGGCAGGGCTGGTGAGGGCGCGTCCCTGCGTGCAGACAAGCCTGGGAGGGGCTCGGCATGGGCATGGGCGTTGGGGGCAAATTCCTTCCAATTACAGTGAGCTCCCAACGGTCAGGGCAGGGCAGGCCCCAAGGTGGTGGTTAACAGCGGGAGTGGAGACGTAAACAGAGCTAATGAACCCCTTTGTCCTCACCCCGCTGTAATGAAGGCTTTGAACTCTGTTCTCTGCATTTTCTTAGGGTTCTGGGTTTTTGAACCTCAGTGAGCCTTCTCTTAGGGTCACGGCTGAGTGGTCTCCCTGGGGGTGGGGGAATGAGGTTTTGGGGCGTCAATGTCTCCTCCCAGGGCAGCCAGGCCAGGGTGAGGAGGTGGAGAGGAGAGGGCATCTCCCTAAAAATGATAAGTCCCAGGAGAAAGGAGAGTTCCCATGGCAACCGGGAGGAGTTGCTTGGCAACTACGGGTCCCCAAAATACTTGCCTGCAGGAAGGCTCGGGGCTGGGGCTTTCCCATGGCCTGTGTGTAGCCTTAGCCACTCTGGCTGATCTACCACACCCTCCTCTTCCACCCAGCAGCCTCAACCTCTGAGTCTTCCTGAGGGAAACCCTAGCCTGCTCCCCGCTCCCCATTGCCCCACCCTGCCAGCCAGCCACCGGGCATCAGGCCAGTCTCCTAGCAACGGCTATTTCCTGGACACCTGAGTGACAGTTGATGGTAGCAGAATGTCATAAAGTGCAGGGTCAGAGGGCACAGCAGGTGGAACACAGTACCAGCCAGGGTTGGGGGGAGTATGGTGTTTTGTGCTTTGCACCCCCTGCACGCTGAAGCCATGAGTCACCTGGGCCTGGAGCAGGGCGGCAACGCAGGGTGTTGCTGGAGGGGGCGACGGGTAGAGCGCTGAGATAGAGGATTTCTGTTCTGGGCCGCCTTGCAGACTTGGCTGTGTGGCCCTGGCATGCCCCTTCTTACTAGCATCAGTTTCCCCGTCTGTAGTCACAGCTACCCTTGTACCCGTGTGTTCACCATTCAGTGCATAAATTATGCCACCTATGGGGCCTTGGGGTGGGAGGGTGAGGGACCAGGACCAGGCCAGGCACTGCTTCTTCATCTGCCCATCTGCATCCGTCTCCACGGTCCAGGGGAGGCAGGCGGCCTCGTGCTTAAGGCCATTCACTGGCTTTGGAGATGGACACCTGTGTCTGTATCCCAGCTCAGTGCTTAGCACTCAGTGTCCTGGAACAGGCATTAAACCCGTGGTGGCTCACTGCTCCCCAGTGTGAGGAAATGGGGTGCCACGGGGATGGAAGGCAGTCTGGCCCTGTGGGCCTCTTAGGAGCTGCTTTAGTTTGTGGGCACCGACCCCGTGCCCAGCAGCCCCAAGGACAGGGATGAGGGCTGTGGGTAGCCAGGAAGGAGCCCCTCGACCACAGGACAGGGTGGCGTGTTGGAAGGGAGGAGAGGCTGGTAGGGGCCAGGCTGCCCAGTGGTTGGATTTTGGAGCTGGGCAGGGAGGAGTGGGACTGCTGGTGACCCCGAGCCAGGATTCTAGACTGACCGTGACCGTTCACTCTCTGAGTGACCTCGGGCCATCGTCTCACCCCTCTGTGCCTCCCTGGCCGCATCTGTCAAACGGGGAGGGGGCGTGCCCACCTCCAGGGTTGGGGGAGGCTCCGGCGACACCCGGTAACCCGGTGCTGGACACCTGTGTTCGGCGTGCGGGCAGCGCGGGGCTGCCGGACGATCCTGGCCTTGACTGCCCAGTTCCCGCACCCCCGTCCCCAGCCCTCGCTTCTAGCGCAGCGGGGGGAGGGGGCGGGGCGAGGACGGCGCAGACAATGGCCCGGGACCCGGGCGCCGGCAGCAGTGCCCGGAGCGGGGCGTGGCGGCGCGCCCCTGCCGGCGTTCATGCTGGTGGTCCCGCCGCCGAGCGCGCGGGCAGACGAGGTGAGCCCCAGCCCCGCGGGTAGCCGGGGAGGACGGGCAGGAGGCCACCGGCGCGGGAGGGAACCAAGACGCGGGGGCACTGCCCCCACCCACCCTGGGCTTTCTGCAGGGAGGGAGCTCAGTTCACCGAAGTGAGGCAGCTGGGCCCTTCCCCCACTCCACCCCACCCCTCAGGGTAAGAGGGGGCGGGTCCACCCCGGGGCTGGGGGGGCACCCCAGATCGTCTCCGCTTTCTGGGTTGGGGTCCAGAACCGGTTTACTTGGGGAAGGCACAGGGCCTCTTCTCTGGTACCACCTGAGAGTCCAGGTGTGCCCACCTGACTCTTTGGAGCTGCGGTGGGGAGGGGGTGACCCTGGACGGTGGAGAGGAAAGTCCCCTTGGCCAGTGAGTGACCCTGAGCCCCAAAACTTACCCACCTCCCAGCCCCTCCACTCTTGGAACTCCACCGTGACCACAGGCCTTTGTCGCAGGAGGCCCTTTCCCAGTAACTGTCCAGCTCAGAACTGGGAGGGTGAGAACGTGGGGGGGAGGTGAGGAGGACAGTGTTGAAGCCATTGGGGCTGCCACCATCTGAAATGAATCTGTTCCAACGAGATTCTTGCTGCTACCCACCCCCATCTGTCTGGGCTGTGGCCCATCTCCATCACCATCTGTAAGGGAGGCCCTGGCCCCTGGTCATGTGGGAGGTGAGGCTGTCTAGAGGTCAAAGGGGAGAGAGAAGTCTGGGGCGATTTGCGGCCTCCAGACAGGTAGATGCCTTCGCTCCTCCCTGCCTTGCTTGCCTCACCTGTGGACTCCCTGGATGTCAAGGTGTGTGAAATGTCCCTGAAGCACCTGGCACGGGCACAGGCAAGCCCTCTGCAGGTGGCAGGAAATGCCTTTAACCCTTCAAGGAAGGCAGGTGGCTGTGTGGCCCACCAGCTGTGTGGACAAGCAGTGGTGACCACCCTTGGAGAGCTGGGGGCAGGGCGCCAAGTTGAATCCCCGCGTATTTCCAGCTGGGGAGACTGGGGCCCAGAGAAGCTGAGAAGATTGTCCAGGCCGTACAGTGAGCTTTCCCTGCGTAGCCTTCTTCCCTGAAGTCAGCGTTCCAGGCCCCTGACCACCCCCCACCACTGCTGCCCCCATAGGGACTGGAAGGTGCGGACTGGAAGGTTGCCCTTTGACCTTCTAGTTGCTCGGGGTTGAAGTTCAAGGGCGAGGCAGTCTACCTGGCCTGAGGCCCTGGGTGGCCAGGGAGGTGGCAGCTGCGGACTTTGGGGGCAGGGAGCTTGTAGGTGGGCAGTGCCGCGTCCGCGTCACGGCAGACGGCTGCAACGACTGCCATTCTCCAGGATTTCAAAAACAGTTTCTTTCACGGCCACTTGGGACCAGGAAATCCCAGCACAGAGTACGGGCCTCCTTCCTCTCTTACCAGCCCTGCCGGGAGCAGGCATGGGGTGTCGCTGAGGAAGCGTGCTCACTGAGTCTGGGGACGTGGGGTGGCCATCGCCTGGCAGTATGAGGTACAGGCGAGGCTCCTGGGGTTGGGTGTCCCATCCTGCACATGGACATGCGAATGTCTTGGGAGCATCCCCCTGCCTTTGGGTGAATATGTGCACATCTGAGTGAATTTGTGACCACGTCTGTCATCACGTGCCAGTAGTGTGCACGGCAGTCCGGCAGTGGCTGAGCGAGCACACGTGTGAAAGGACACGTGCAGACTCACGACTGGTGCCTGGGGGGGGGAGAGCGTGGATCGTGAGAGCACAGGCATGTGTGCACATGCGTGCATGCAGGCATCTTGCCTTTTCAGAGCACCAGGCCCAAGCCTTGACCATGAGGAGGCCAGACCCCTCAACCTCTCATCTTTAAATGGGTTGAGAAGTGTGCCCAGCTCACAGGGCTCCAAAGTGCTTAGCACACGCCTGGCACGCGTGGGCACGCTCTTGCGGTCGCGTGGAGACCTATACAGCTCTTGGAGGGTCCCCAGGCAGAGGAGGCCAGCTGGTGCCTTGGCGCCCCTGTCCCTTGTCCCAGGTATGAGCAGGTAAAGGCGCTGGAGTCTCGCCTTCTGTGGGAGGAACCAAGGAAGGAGCAAAGTCCAGGGCTTGGCAGAAGGACAGTGGACGGTGGGAGGGTGGGACAAAGGCCGTGAAACCGTCACTCAGCCCCAGGGCATCCTCTCGCCCTCCCACCCCCGCCACCGGCCTGCTGGAGAAGAACTGTGAGAAAGAAGGCAGTGGGCACCAGCCCCACCATCTCCCGCAGCCAGCTGGAGCCCCAGGTCCTTTTCAGAGGCCAGGACAGCTCAGGAGTTCCCCCTCTGAAAGGGCAGCCCCGCTTCCCAGGCCCTGGGCCCCCGCAGGCGGGTGGGTGGCAGCGCCGGGTACGCAGTGTCCCTGGCACGGCAGGCAGCCTCCTCACCACAAGAGCCCGTTTGTCCTGCCTCCCCTGGCCCTGAAGCCCTGACTGACCAGGCCCCGCTGGGCACAGGGGCCTGACTGTGGGCTCAGCCCCCTCCCCCACCCCAGCCTCAGTAGGCCTGGCTGGGCTTCGGGAAGGGGCTTTCCAGGCCGGGCCTAACCACGGCAGAGCGAGCTCTGCTTACCCGACGAGCAGAGACCCGTTCCCGAAGAATTGTTACTGAGCTGGGGACTCACGAAGGAGAAAAAAACCCCAGGTGGAACCAGAGCTGAATCGACTGCCCACCTCCCCCCGACCGACATCCCCAGGCAGGCTGGCTTCTGGGAGCCTCCAGGCTCCTGTTTTCCAGAAAACCTGGCTTCCCCATTGCTCCTGCCCGGGCATGCCCCCCACCTGTGCTCCCAGCCCCACTCTCTGGAAAGCGTTTTGATGGCAGAGTGGCAGACTGGGCCTCGCCCTTCCTCTTTGCCATTCTTCAGGCTCCTCTCTAGCCTCACCACCTCCTCCAGGAAGCTTTCCTGGTCATCTTCCCAGATGGAGCTCATTGGCCCCAAACCCTGAATATTTTCGAGTCCAGGAACTTAGAAGCCGGAGGGACCACCTGGACCACGGAGTATTTGTTGAGAGCCCACGGTGTGCCAGGAAATGTTCCAGGGGTCGATACGTCAGGGAACAGTGTCCCTGCTATCGAGGAGCTTAGACCCGTTCCAATAAGAGAGGGAAGAACTGAAAAGATGCTTAGAACACAGTGGCCTTTGCACTCCTGTGATGGTGTGCGTGTGCACGTGTGAGTGACACAGTCATCCATCTGCCCATCGGCAGTGTGAGAACCCACCACGGGCCGGCCCTCATTCCAGGTACTTGGGTCTGAGGGCGAACGGGGCAGATTGAGCTTATAGCCCAACTGAGTGGTGAGACACGAACCAATCCCACAGTAGATGATTGTTTTTGTTGTTGTTGTTGTTTTTGTTTTTGCGGTACGCGGGCCTCTCACTGCTGTGGCCGCTCCCGTTGCGGAGCACAGGCTCCGGACGCGCAGGCTCAGCGGCCATGGCTCACGGGCCCAGCCGCTCCGCGGCATGTGGGATCCTCCCGGACCGGGGCACGAAGCCGCGTCCCCTGCATCGGCAGGCAGACTCTCAACCACTGCGCCACCAGGGAAGCCCTGGATGATTGTTTTATTAACATTTGATTAGTGGTACTTTCTCAGCTCGTCCACCTTATTTAAAATTGCAGCTCTCCAATCCCATTACTCTATTCTATTTTTTTCTTCTCTAGCATGCTTGCCTTCAAACAAGTATTTAACTTATTATACTGCAGGACCAGAAGCTGATCTTTATCTGTTTCATTCCCTGGTATATTCCCAGCACTTGAGCAGGGCCTGGCATCTAGTACCTGCTCAGTTAATCAGTTGTGGTCTGAGTGTGCTGCTGTAGTTGGGCCCCCGGGGCCACTCTGGTCTGCAGATGGTGCAGGCTGAAAACCCTATTACCAGTCCCTCAGGGATGCAAGATAAACTGAAATTGCTTAGAGATTTTTATGGCAATTGGATGTTGCCGCGACATTTCAATTGCATTTTACGACAGTGTCAGTCAGTCCCGATTTGGGGATTAAAAAGGAAAACCACTGATTCTTCCCCACAGAGTGTCCTAGGCTACTTGAGGATAAGGTTTTTTGAACATGTGGCCTATGCCAGGCCCCATCCTAAGTGCTTCCACCCGATATTGCATTTAACCCATGTGAGCTTTTGGAAGCAGAGGTCATCCCCATGTGTGGCTTCGGACCAGGCTCAGCGCGGGGTGGGGAGAAAGTCACTTGCCAGCTCCCCCAGCCAGTGAGTGGCAGGCTCTGGGTTTGAGCCCAGACTCCGTCTACCTGGAGCCCCAGCTCGTGGCTGCCACTCTAATCCATGGAGTTGGATGTTGAGCTCCTTGCCGAGCTGGACGCAGGTGCAGGCCCGAAGGGGCGGGGAACTGTCCTCGGCTGCCACGGGAGGGGGCCGCTGGCACCCTTGGCCCGGCTAGATCCTGCTGGCACAAAGCCATGGGGAGCAGCTGGGGCAGGGCCCGGATTCTCAGATCCTCGGCAAACTGTGTGACTCAGCGGGCTGGTTAAAGGGGCCGACGGGTGGACAGCCCGAGCAGGGGAGCCCTGTGGCCAGTGAATCAGTAGTCAGAGCAGCTGGCCGCTGGGTTACTGTCCTGCCTGGGGCGGGGCCAAGCCTCAGCTCTCAAAACAAGCACAGCCCCTCTGTCTTTCTCCCTCCCAGCTCCCCTGGCAGATGCTCCCTGTGGCTCTGCCGTTCCCAGGGGTCCCCACGTCTCCCCAGCCTGGAAGAGGGGACAAAGCCTCCCGGTTCGGGCATGTGGCCTTCCACAAGTCACTCTGAGGCTCAGGCCCCCGATGGCCTTCGTGTAAAGAGGGACCCCCCTGCCCATGGAAGGGCACCTCGAGGATAGACTCTCCCTCGGCTCTTATGAAAAGCTGGGAGCAGCTTGGGAACAACAGCCCCAAAGCCAGACTGCTGTGTGGCTTTGGGTGAGTTCAGTGCCATCTCTGAGCTCTGTCCCCAAGCTCTCCTGCAAAACTGCCTCACACATTGTGACGATTAAATGATATCCACACTGGCATATCAGTGAACAGCAGAAATACTAGGGAGGTCGTTGACTCCGGTTTAGGCATGGAGTTGGGGGTGGGGGAGGTGAACAGGGAAATGGATGTCAGAATCTCAAGCTGGGCCTCGTACAGCGGACAGACCACCCACCCTGCTGACGGGGACCCAGCAGCCCCAAACCTGCCCGTGCTGCCAGGAACAAATCCACTTTAACCCAGTGCACAGTGGAGGACAGCAAGCTGCCCTGGGGACCGGACAGGCCCAGGCATATACCTGGGGTTGGCACTGACCATCTGTGCAGCCGCGGGCAAGTTGCTTGCCCTCTCTGGGCCTCGGTTTTCTGTTTTACAGCAGAGGTAGTCGCCGTGGCTTCATCTGTTTCACAAATGCTGGGTGGAAAGGTGTTTTGTCTCATCAGTAGCCGCTTCTGCCTGCAAGGCTTCTATTTGCCTTGGGTGAAGCCCCCCCGGACCTAAGCCCCTCTCCCAGCTTGTGGGGCTGGGCCACTGGTGCTCACGGCTGTGGCATCACCCCTACCTAGCAGAGCCAGGCTGGTGGTGACTGTGTTGAGAGACCTGATGATGGGCCTCAGGTTCCCAGAAATGAGAGGGAGGAGAACCGGGCTGACCCCACCCCCAGCAGGACCCCAAGTCAGGTCAGGAGGCTGCAGGAAACAGGAACGAAAGCTTGGCCCCAGGCCTCTCCCGCCTGCTTCCTGGACAGGATGTTGTGCTGAGTAAACAGCTTGAATTGGAGTCACCACTCTGGCTCTGAGTCACAGCTCCTAGCGACAGCCACGCGGTGTTTATAAACAGTGTGCTTCCCACCCACCAGGGCCTGCCCCCACTCCCCGCCCCCGGAGTCTGACGAGGGTGAGAGGACCCCACATGCCGGAGGCAGCAGGCTCCCCTGGAATGCCTCCCCCGCCCAAAGGGCTTGATTCGGGGCGCACGTCTGTGCGTACACGTGTGTCCCCGAGTGGGGTTTTGCTACGTCTGGGCTCGTGTGTGGCTGACGAGGTGCCTTATCCCGGGGCTACCTGCATCGTGGGCAGAGTGCCATTTTCAGGTCACGTGACTTTGGTGTCCTGGGACAGGCGTGGAAGCCGGGGTAGCATCTCAGGGCTGGTGTGCATGTTCCCTGAGGCCATGCCCACCTAGAGCTCCGTGCACAGTACAGGGGCACAGGAATGGAGGTGGAGAAGTGGCGGGGGTGGGGGGGGTTTGCAGGTGGAGCGCCCCTAACTGGTCCCAGCCTCAGAGCCCTGGCTCTCCGTGGCCGGTCTCCGTTCCAGGCCGTGACAGTGATGGTGTGGGCCATGTGGTGACACAAGGCCGGCAAGGAACAAAGGCGCCTCTGCTCTGCCCTACACGGGTGGGAGGAGGGGTGGATGGGCCCCGCCTCTCCCCCCCTCGCCCCTCCTCCTCAGGGCTCCTGCCTTTCTTGCCTGCAGCTGGTCCTGTCCTACCTCCTGGCTGTGACTCAGGCCCTCGGCCTTCCCAGAGCTCAGGGCCCACTGCTCGGGTCCAGCCCTGCCCGGGCCTCGCCTGGCTCACAAAGGAATGGCCCAAATGTCTCTGAGGCCAGGCTGACCTGTGCGGGGGCCTAGGGTCATTGGAGAAGAGCCCAGGGAGCCTTGTCTGGTGCTCAGGAGCTCCGGGAGGGAGACGTGCCACCCGGCACGGATCCTGGTACCCGGGAAGCCCTCAATAAATGCCTGTCAAATCAAAGGCATTAACACACAGACACACCTAACTGGGCAGCCTGGCTCCCTATTGGCTCCTGTGACCCCACCCCTGCTTCTTCTAAAGGCGTCTTGAAGCTCTCCGCCACCCCCAGGAATGTCCTCACTGTTGGAAAGGCTTTCCCATCCCATCGCCCACCCGCTCATCCCTGCCACAGCGCTGGGCCCAGGGACCAGGAGGCCATGGCTCGGGGAAGGCCCTCCCCCATTTCATCCAATGCCCCCAAGGCTAGGGAGAGCTCGCTGGTCCACTTCCAGGGCAGCCAAACCGCATCGAGGGGTGCCCGAGGTCACATGGCCAGTCAGCTGGCAACACAGGGGGAGAGAGGCCAAGGGTGGGGTCTGCCCAGGCCCCACAGGGCTGTCTCCCTCCTCAGAACTCTACTGCCCCCTGCCTCACCCATGTCCTGCTGGAGCCTGCACGGGGCTTCTCCCCAACAAGATTGAGCATCTGGGGGAGCCCTGCCATGCCAGCCTGTCCTCGAGAAAGTGGACCAGATTGTGTCTGCCAGCCCTCTTGGCCTCCCCTCTGCCGGACCAGGGTGACAACAAACATTTCCAAGTTATCCACTGGGATCCGGTTGCAGGGCTGCATGCTGAGCACCCAACAGACCTCACACAGCCATCTGGAGCTTGCTCTTGGAGGTGGAGCCAGGCCACAGTACCCCTGGTGCAGGGGCAACTCTGCCAACATTCACTGAGTGTACGTTACACGCCAGGCCCATGTCCGTGGGACACGATCAGAGTGCAGGTCCCCCCAGTTCCAGCCACGAACCAGGCCTGTGCTGAGTTCTTGTTGAATCCTGCAGCATCCTTGTGCCCATTTTACAGATGAGGAAACTGAGGCCACTAAGTCGCTGGCCCAGAGTCCCAGAGCTGCTAATAGAGAGCCCAGTCTCCCAAACCCACCAGTTTCCCAAAGGTCCAGATTGAGAGCCACCACGCACAGAAGGGCTAAGGTGGCTGGGGAGAAGAAGCAGGAGGTGCCTGAGTGGAGGTGAGCATGGGGTGAGTCAGGGCCGAGTGAGTGGGAGGGGGCTGGGGGCAGGGAGGACTTTGGATTCTTCTGTGGGCTGGACAGAAGCCTTTGGAGGGATTTTAGTGCCAGGGAAACATGCTGCGCTCTGGGTGCAGACATGAGGTGGGCGCCTGCAGGCAGGAAGACGGCTGCCTCAAGGTCTACCTGGAACCCCTCCCACTCAGCCCCCCAACCTCCAGATGCCCACCCACATCCCCGAGAGAAGCCCCACCCTAGGGGCTCCTGTGTCCCGGGAATCCTTTCTTCCATGAAAGAAATTCTCCTGCCCCCGAGGTGGGGGGCGAGGATTTGAATTTGAAAACCTCTGTACACTGCCACCCCCTCCTATAATGGATCAGGAAACTGAGGCTCAGAGAGAAGAGGAACCTGCAAGTCCCAAAGGGAGGCAGTACCAGGCGGGGGCAGGAACCAGGTCTCGGTTCCGCGGCTTTGAGCTGCCTGCTCTCGGGTCGCCTGCGCCCCACAAAGCCACCGGAAGAGGATGTGAAACACTTGCTCAGAGAGGCAGAGCAAGTGCTGGCGGGGCTTGGCGTCAGGGCGGCATGCTGGGCCCCGGCCACCCCGCCAGGGCCCCGGGGCCTGATGTGCCTGTGGGCTGGCTCCGGACCCCCTGTCCACCCCCTTCTCCTCTCGGCCTCCGCGATCCTGCGTGCCCAGCCGGCTGCCCACCAGGGTCCGAGGAGGGTAAGGAAGCAGCCCTTGGCCTCTGGGTCACCCTGGCATCTCCGGGTCTGGGCATCTGGGCTGTGGATGCCGACGAAGGGAGGGTATGTGGGCTCTGCAGAGGTGCACACAGACAGGACCCGGATTCTCCCTGTGATATCTTGGGCAAGTCCTTGCTCCCCGGGGCCTCAGTTTTTCCATTTGTCAGATGTGTGGGTTGGGCTCCTCCCATGGCATACAATGTCTGGTTTGCAGCAAAATGGGAAAAATGGAGACAAGGTCGTGAGTTTTCCTTAAAGCCAAATGTATTCATTTAACAATGATCCATTTTTCTGATCGTATGCCCTCCTTGTTACTTTTGGTGGGGTCTTTTCTGAAACGATGGTAATGATAGTGGTGATAGTGGTAATGATAGTGGTGGCATTTTTTTTTTTTTTTAACTACCCTACTTGGCAAAATAAACGGTTGCCAACCCTAGTTGGTCCCCGCAGTTTAAAATTAAATCCCATGTCTGGGTGCCAGGGGTGGAGGAGCTCCGAGGGCTGAGTGGCGGGGAAGGCTTCTGGAATTAGATGGTGGCTTAGAGAAAGCGGGGTCTCCTGCGCACCCTCCACGGGGCCTGGCAGGGCTCACACCTGCCTGGGGGCCCCACTGGCCAAGCTGCTTTGACCTCCGTGACATGTACTCGCCACCTTTTCTGACTCTGGGTGGTGATTTCCCCCCAGGCAGGGGGAATGGGGACAGGGCCTCAGGGTGCTGGGGGACACAGCTGGGCCCACCCTAAGACAGCAGGTCTGAGCTGCAGCTACTGGCCCGGCTCGGGACACAGCCCGGTCCACCCACCCTTGGCTGCCTCTCAGCCTGGTAAGAGTGGGAATTCCTGGCCCTGTTTATCACGGGAACAGGTATGACAGCCACGCGGGTGACACCAGGCCTAGGCACTCGGGCGCCCGACTCCACTGGGGCCGGCAGATGGGCAGACAGACTGGCAGAGGCCCTCTCTGGGAGCCCACCCCCGGCCTGGCTCCCACCCCGTGATGGCCCAGGAAGCCAGGCCTGCCGAGCCCAGAGGCAGGAAGGGTTGGGTGTTCCTCGCCTGTGTCTCTGGGGTGACCACCAGACGGAGGGCCGTCGCCCGCCGTGCTGCTCTCCAAAGCCCCACACCTTGGCCGAAGACACCTCTGCCGGCACCGGCCACCGAGGTGAGTTTCCCGGGCAATCGGTGCCTCTGCTGAGAGACTGGCTAGGCCGCGGCCAGGGCCCTTGACGTCCTCCCCTCCCGTCAGAACTGGTGGAAGAAGTTTGGCTGGAAGCTGCCCGGGGAGGCTCCATCTCCCATTCTGGGTGTGAAAGAGGCGGCGGGGGGGTGGTGGGGGTGGCGGTTACCCTGGTACCCGTGTCTGCCCACCTGGCCGGCCTGTCTACCTGCTCCCTGCCCAGGCGGGTTAGGGTGGCTGCGGCTTGTCCTAGCGGCTCCGCGAGTTCATATGATGCGTCTCAGATTACAAAGAGCTCTTGTGCATTGTTTCATCCTCTTTCCTGAGAGCCGAGTGGTGGTGGTATTACTACTACTATTATTATTGTTATTATCCCCTCTTACTGATGGAGAAACTGAGGCTAGGAAGGTGCATAGCAGGGACTTGAACACAAACCTAGGCTCTACGTTTTAAGAGTTTCCCAAACCTACAGGCCCGCTCCTTGGTCGTGTGTGCCCAGCGCTCCGCCGGCGTGGTCCCTGCGAGGGACGGGACCCCTCCCTTTCTGACCTTCCCCTCCGTGATTCTCGTGTTTCAGGCTCAGTTTCCACGTGTTTGTGTCCCTTCTGTTTCTCTTCCTCTCTCCTCCCCTGCACTCCCACCTCGGGCTCGTCACACGTTGGATTGGTGGCCTTTGGGGACATCAGGGACCCCTCAGGGTGCTGGGCCCTGAGCGCTCTGGGAGTGGAGGACAGTCATCAGAGTGGCTCCTGGTCTCACTCTGTGGCCCTGGATCACACGTGTGCCCCTCCGACTGTCCCCCTTAGCGTCCCAAGAGTTAGAGTCAGGGCCACGCACACCCACCTCCAGGGGAGGAAGGGAGGCTGCACAGCGAGCTCATAGCTCATCTGGAATGCCGGGCATCCTCGTCCTGAGCCACTTCCACGGCTCCGGGCATTGATTCATCTTGTTCTGGTCACCCTGGGACTGCAACGCCCTGTGAGGTCAGAGATTTGGGGTGATGACGATGTCAAACCCCTCCACCCAGGATGGTCTCCTAGATGTTTGGAAGCTTCACTTCCCACCTCCTGACCATTTCTGAGCTTGGCCTCCAGCCTGTGAGGCCGAAGAGGAGGAGGCGGTCCCTGGAAGTTCCCAGGGACCAGCGGCAGAGGAGGTGGGGCTAAGCTGGGCCCACTCGCTGTGCCAACAGTTCCCACGCTCAGCCCAGGTGCATCACCTCCTGCCAAGGTGTGTGCTCACCCGCCCACAGAGGGCTACCCCAGGACTCAGGCTGCCAGGAATGGTGACATCAGGTCAGGGGAATGACCGAGGAGCCTGGCCAGGCCACACCCCTTCCATGACCTCCCCAGGCTCTAAATATAGACCAGAAAAGACAGACAGACCTGGTGACCTCCACCTGCCCAGTGAGAGGTGAAAGGTTTTCCACAAAGGCCTGGTCCGAGTCCGGGTACCTGTTCCTCATTGGGCCACCAGCTCCCTCCATCACCTTGGCCGAGCCCAGGCTGGAGGAGGTGATGACCAAGGCCCTTGTCATCTGGACATTTCCTTGAATGAGTTCTCGCTCTGAGCCACCGTGTGCCTGCCGGGCTTCCCCAGAGTTGCACCCTGGGCCCCAACCCCATTTTCTGGGACCCTGTGCTGGGCAAAGTGATGGGTGGGAAGTGGGAAGCATGGGCTAGGCAGAGAAGGGCTGGCTCGAGGCTCTGAGGACCGCAGCTGTTCTGTGTGAGCCTCACTGGGCGTGGTGAGAGAGGACCCCAGAGATGCAAGCTGGGGTGCACCAAGCAGTTGGTCTTTTGTCTGAGGGCTAGGGGCTGGGGGGCTTTGAAGGGTCAAGACCCCTCCGGTTGCTGTGCATCAGGGGACCAATGATCAGACGACAGCGGGTAGGAAAAGGGGCCCCAGAGGTTTGGCCTGAGACACCTTTCCCTTAAACCGGAGGTGGCTACTCAGGGGCCTCTGAGCCAGGGAGTGATGGGAAGCCCAGTGGGGTCTGGGGCAAACCCACAAGCAGATGGCCCGGCTGGAGAGGACAGCTGCCTGTCAGCTCCCACCCGGCCTCCTGTTGCGTGGGAACACAGACCCGGTGCGGCTGGGTTGTCCAAAGTGACAGGAGCAGCCAGAAATGTGGATTTTTATATGAAGTCACCTGACCTTTTACTGTTGGCTCAAAAATTGAAAAACACTTTGCAAGCCAAGCAAAACACACGTGGGCTGGATTTGGCCCGGTTCTCTTCCCAGCTGTCAGCTAGAGACCTGTCTTTTGAGCTTCCCGTGCGAGGAGCGTCCTGCCTACAGCAACGGTCTGTATGGCGATGTCGTCCAGGGCTCCTTGTGACGCCCAGGGAAGGACAGATCCACTCTCCGGGGAAAGGCTGTACAGTGCTTTGTACTCGCTCTCCCTCCCAGCAGACTCTCCAAGGGCCCAGGTTAGCATAGACTCGATTTCAGGCTTGCCTGAGGTCCCTGGGTTTGCCTCCAGCCCCATCTGAGCTGCATGATTCAGTTTCCCAGCTGCCCACTGCCTTGGGCCCCTTGTGTTGTAAGGATGCTCTGAGTGCCCCTTGGGTGTGGAGCGAGGAGCCTGGGAAATGGTGAAGGTGGGGGCGTGGTCACTGCGCTGGCCCCGGGTCCGGAGGTTGCTCCCCTCCCTCCAGGGCTACTGGGAGCCTCAGCAGCATTAGGGGACAAGTCTCAAACTGTGTTCTTTTTCTTTTCTAACTTCTATTACGGAAAATTCCAAAAAGACACAAAAGTGGAGAAAATGGCATAAAGGCACGCAGCGCTCGTGATCACCAAGTGCGGGGCCGCTCGTGCTGCGTCTTCTTCTCTTACCGGCCCCATGTCCTGCCCACCTTCCCCACAGCAAACGATATTGACACAAATCCCAGGCACATCATTCCATCCATCTATCTATCTATCTATCTATCTATATATTTTTTTTTGCAATACGCGGGCCTCTCACTGTTGTGGCCTCTCCCATTGCGGAGCACAGGCTCTGGACGTGCAAGCCCAGCGGCCATGGCTCACGGGCCCAGCCGCTCTGCGGCATTTGGGATCCTCCCGGACCGGGACACGAACCCGTGTCCCCTGCATCGGCAGGTGGACTCTCAACCACTGCGCCACCAGAGAAGCCCCATCCATCAATATTTAATACGTTACTCTAATAGTAACCAAAATCCTGTGAGCACACCCGAAAAATGATGTCTATCATCTGGCTATCATCAGATATCCAGTAGTGTTCAAATAATCCCAATTGTTCCTCAGGGTTTTCTTTCTTTTTTTTTTTTTAAAAAAAAAAACAGTTGCCCTGTTCAAATCACAATCCAGAATCCGCACGTTGCATTTGGTCGTATGTCCCACCTTTATTTTATTTATTTTTTAAAATATTTATTTATTTATTTTGGCCGCGCCGGGTCTTAGTCGTGACACGCGGGCTTCTTAGTTGCGGCATGCATGCAGGGTCTCGTTCCTCGACCAGGGATCGAACCCGGGCCCCCTGCATTGGGAGCTCGGAGTCTTACCCACTGGACCACCAGGGAAGTCCCTGTCCCACCTTTATTTTAATCTGCAGTTTCCCCTTTGTGTTTTCCCCTGAAATGTATTTGTTGAAACTGGATGGTTTGTCCTGTGAAGATTCCCAGAGTCTGGAATTTGTGGGGTGCATCCTTATATGTGTTTAACATGTTCTGTGCCCTGTCATTCCCCCAAAAGTTTGTTCCGTGCAGAGGCCTGGTTGGATTCAGGTTAGGTTTTTGGCAAGGGCACTTCGTGGGTGGCTCTGTGTTCATCCATCAGGTGGCACCTACGTCCTGGCCCCCTCTCTTTTGCCCTTGGGAAGAGATCTACCCCACAGCTTTGGGGGAGGATCGTGAGGGGACGTGCTTGAGGGCCGGGGAGGGGGGCCTCCGTGAACTGCAGTCCCTGGTGAGGAGCTTTACCTGTGCTGTCTTCCCTTTGCTAACCAGGAGAAAACTGTGCCTTGGAGATCGGGTGACTCTTCGGGGGCCGAGGGCTGAGGGGTGGGTGGCATTGGCAGGGAGGGAGGGTCACACAGTAAGAAAGGGGTGGAGCTGGACTTTAAGCCCAGGTATCTCAGTGCCAGCACCTGGCTTCTGTGCTACCTGCCCCTCTGGGAACTAAGGGTGTGCGCGTATGTGTGCGCGCATGTTCACGCAGCTGGAGCAGCAAACAAGCTTGCCAGGACCCAGGAGGGGAGCCCCAAAGTGGGGGGAACAAGGCGGGGAGGGGGACAGGCACCAACCAGACAGACACCAACCAGAGGGAACCCCCTCCATCGCCCCCTGCATGCAAATGATGTCCAGGTAGTCGGATGGGAGGCAGCCAGGCCGACTGTGTTGGTGTGTTGCGTCCTGATGGAACTCCCCAGTCCTCACCTCCCCAGCCTGCTTGGGCCCCCCTAACCCCGGCCCCCTTGACCTTCAAGGTCAGAGAGGTAGTGACCTTGGTGCACTCAGGAGTCACTTGGCCTCCATGGGCCCCTTTCCCCAGCTGTAAAACGGGCACGAGCTTGCTTCCCAGGCCCCTCCCTGGGAGAAAGAGATAAAGGGAGCAGAGAAAAGAGATAAAGTGAGTACAGGCAGGTGCTGGGCTCTCCAGGCACTGAGAGCTTGGCCCCAGGAGGAGTGTGGGAAGAGAAGCTTCTAGCCCAAGGCCGTGTCCAGTGTCCAGGTCACCGCTGTCTTGGTCTTTGAAGACCTCATTCCTCTAAATATGTCCCACCCACCTCACCCTCCCCTGGGGCTTCCTCAACAGCCTCCTAGGGGTCTCCACCCCCAGCCAAATCTACCCATCTTGCTTTAAAAACGAAAACAACAAACAGAACCCAGCGTTTCTTATTATGTGTGTGTGATTACTAAAATATTTTAGAAAAATTAGCAAATTCTGAGAAGTAAAAAGAAAACAGTGTATAGCACTGCCCAGAAATAGCCACCATTCCTTTTGCAAAGTAGGTCCCTCTAGTCATATGCACGCGTGGAATGTCAGCTTCTAAAAGCATGCTCTGCCTCGTGGTTTTCTGACTTTACAGTTATAGCCGAGCATCTCCCTGTATCACTGTCCTACTGTGGTAGGTAATGGCACACGGGGTCCTGACAGTAAGTCTGCATAGGGTGTTTGAGTTGATTCCTTTGGTAGAGTTGTAATTGAGGTTTCCATAAACATCGTTGTACAGAAATCCATGCCCACATCTCTGAATGCTTCCTTAGGGTTAATTCCCAAGAGTAGGATTGTTGAATCAAAGCCATGAGCGTTTTCGTTTTTTTTTTTTCCAAATTTATTTTACTGAAGCAGAGTTGACTTATGTTGTGTTAATTTCTGATGTACGGCAAAGTGATTCAGTTATGCATATACACATTCTTTTTCATGGCATGAGCGTTTTTAATGCCTTTAATAGAAATCACCAAGTTGTTTTCCGTGCGTCTTTGTCAAGGCCTCGCCTTGTGCCTGATGGAGAACCATCCGGCAGGTGCTCAAGCTGCCCACATGGGCACGCAAGTGGGTGGGAGCTGCTGGGCCCCCACTGTCCATGGGTATCTGAGGCTTGGCACACAGTGGGTGCACGAGATATGCTTATGGAATGAGTAGTCTGGACCTGCCCTTTCATTTTACAGATGGGAAACTGAGGCCCAGTGGTATGGAACCAGTTCTGGGGAGGTTGGTGGCATTGCCGGGGCTGCTGACAGCAACTGCAGGCCTCTGTGAGGGCTGAGGGCTGAGGCCAGGGGCAGGCCTGGGCAGTGTGCTGGTGTGCGGGAGGGTCCCATTCATTCATCCGTCTACTTGCCTCCTCCCTGGCTTCTAGAAAGCGCAGCTGAGGCTCCCTAGCCCTGCTTCCTCCCCAGCCCTCAGCATCCTTACATCCACCCTGAAGGCTGCCCTGAGACCTTGAGCACTCAAGCCACCAGTGAGTGGCCCCAGGTGACCAGACCAGTGGCAGGTGCCCAGCTGGCATTTGTCTCTCGTGATCCCTCCTCACTCTTGAGTGCTGGCCCCACCTGGTGATGCCTGGTCTGGGCTCTCCCCCTTTCCCCCAACTGCCCCTCCTCTGCTGCCTCCCTTCTGCCTGTACCTCCTCAGGGTGGCCTTAGGGCTGAGACAGTGCAGGCAGAGGCCCCTTCCCCCCGCACCAAATACACACCCCAACCCTCATGACTTCCAAATGCACGTGTGCACTGAGGACCCGGTTCCAGGACGCGGGAGCACACAGCGAGGCACAGGCATCGGCAGAGTGAGTGCTATATATGTCAGTTACCCACTGTGATCCTCTCGGGTGACGAAACTAAGGCTCAGAGAGGTTAAGCAACTTGTCCGAGGCCACAGAGCTAGGGAGGGGCTTAACTGGAATTTATGGGAGGTGGAGACCCACTGCTTGGCCACACGTCGACACTTACACAAGTCACACAGCTACACAACCCGTGCGCTGCGCCCGCGCACGCACCCACACAAAGGGCCTAACCGTGGAACCCGCAGCCCCACGACACACGCCGCACGAGCACTCCCTAAGACACAAGCCGCCATCACTCCACCGGGGTTGCGCGCGCGCAGGCGTACACACTCCCCTCCGGCGTCTCTGGCCACTCCCTCTCCTGGCCCCGCCCCTCCACTCCGCAGGCCCCGCCTCCCGATCCCCGCCCCTGGCCAGCCGGCCCCGCCCCCGGCCTGACCTCAGCGGGGCCGGGCCGCGGGCTCAGAGCGCAGGCAGGGCCGAGCCGCGCGGGCCGCCGCCGCCGCCGACGCCGCCGCGCGCCGGGCCGGCCCCGCGCCCGCGCCGCCCCGGGTCCCGCGGCCCGGCCGGCCGCCCGCGCCGCTGCGAGCCGCCCATGGTGCAGCGCATGTGGGCCGAGGCGGCCGGGCCTGCGGGCGGCGCCGAGCCGCTGTTTCCGGGCTCCCGGCGGAGCCGCAGCGTGTGGGACGCCGTGCGCCTGGAGGTGGGCGGCCCCGACAGCTGCCCGGTGGTGCTGCACAGTTTCACACAGCTCGACCCCGACCTGCCGCGCCTGGAGGTGGGTGAGCCAGGCTGGCCCGGCGCTCGGCCGAGCGAGGAGTGGGTGGGGGCCCAGCGTCCTTAGCGGGTCACCCACCTCCAGTGGTGGTGGTCACCGCCCCCAGTCCGGAGGTTGCGGAGGGGGAGGGTCCTTCCGCAGAAATCCCCCTCCTTGCGCCAACCCCAAGGCAGCCAGGTGGGCGGAGGGGCTGCTGCCAGCCGGTCCAACAGTTTCGGGACCAGAACCGGGTCTTCGTGCCCCCCTCTATCCGTCCCAGTGCGTGACCTCACCGAGCCCAGGTGTGCCACTCCCGCGCCCCTGCAACCCAGGTAGACTTGCTCCCGCGGGCAGTCACTGTCTGTTTGCGTCTGTGCCTTTCCCTACAGCAGGGCTGGGCCGTATTTAGTCCCCGTGGCCAGGCCGGGGCCGGCTTAGGCAGTTTGGCTTCGAAATGCAGGTGGTGAACGAGTGATTAGGGCGGCAATCTTCTAGAATCCTCAGAGGCGGTTGGGAGCACAGTGGTCTTACAGACAGCCCCCCTTGGGGGCAGAAGTGGACTCCGATGTTCTGGGCTGCTCAAAGCGGGGGAGTGGGGAGACAGGCCTCCAATCTGTGGGGCCCGGTGTCCAGGCGGGGAGGTTGGGACAAGGGCCTCTCAGGTGGAGGGGTGACTCACTTCTTGATTAGAAAATGCGCCGACACCCTGAATCTGTAAGGATTTGGGAGGATTCAGAACGGGGGTGTGCCTATCATGCATGTGGTTGGGGGAACTAGGTGAGGGCTGGACTCCTGTCTCTAGTGTGCTCTGGGCAGCGGGGGGCGGGGGAGGAGTTCCCCCCCACCCCTCCTACCTGACTGTGCAGCCAGGGTGGCAGAATCCAGGGTTGGGGCCTGGACAGAGGCCATTCCTGGGTCGGAGAGCTCAGCAGGGTTCCTGAGCCCCCGAGCTGGCGAGGGCCCCTTGGTATCCCTGCTTTGTCACTTTAGGCCCGGGTAAGTTGTAATTGCCAGCCTGGGTCTCGTGCCTCTGTGTGTCCCCAGTGCCTAGACGGGGCCGGGATGCATACTTACCCGAGGATAAAGCGCATCTCCCTGCCCAGAGTGGGGGGAAGGCAGGGGGTGGAGGGAGCTCTTGGTGGGAGAACCTCGGGCCGGGGAGACCCTTTATTGCTGAGCTTGGCCGGTGGCCCGGCCAGGCACACTCCCCGACCCTCATCCACCCACAGCTCTGGTCTTCATTAGTGGCTGGAGCGAGACCCCTGGGAGGGTGGGGGTGGGCGGCCTGACACCAGCCCAGCACTCATCTGACTTTCATTATGTCTGGCAGCTCCTCGGGCTTTGTGTGTTGGAGGGTCCGGCCTGCGTGCTCGCAGGGGTGGGCCGCTCAGCTGCTTCTCTCCCTCCCTCCTTCCCTCCCTCTGTCCGTCTGTATCCCTGAGGAACCGAGGGAGAGGCAGAGCTGAGCCCTACCCCTGCCCAAGGGTCTGCCTTGTCTCCCTCTCTCTCTCTTTCCGCCTCTCCCCCTCTCCCCCCTCCTCTTCCTCACTGGCCCCAGCACTGAGATCCAGGCCGTGGCTGCTGTTTAGAAATCAAAGGGGAAGCTTCTGGCTGGGGCAGGAAAACCAGGGTCCTGGCAGGAGAGGAGGCCACTGCCGGAAACCAAACACAATGACCATTTACCATGAGCTGGGGGAGGGGGTGGGGAAGTCCCTGTCCCTCCTGCCAACACCCCGCCCCCCCCCCCATCCTGGGGCCGATTTCCTGGTCGCTGGGGCCTGCCAGAGCTGAAGCGGCTGTTCGTGGTCCCTGTCCTGTCTGGAAACCACTAGGCAGTTTCTGGTTCCTTCCCCGGTCCCCCTTTCCTTAACAAGTCTCCACCCCGTCCTTCCCTCTCTGGGCTAACAGATGTCCTCACACATCTGGGCATCTGCTCATCATCGTACTTCTAAGCCAGGCCACTGCTGACCCAGCCCGGCCTGCGCAGTTCTGTGCTTTCTGGAGGTCACCGGGCCCACGCCCCTGCCTCCGTTCAGGCCACTGCCTCAGCCAGGCAGGAGGAGTCCCGGAGTCCGTAGCACCTACTGTCTGCAGACACCACCCCCTCGTTCCAGCTGGCTTTGACCAGCCTCCCGAGTAGGTGCCGACCCCGCTTTATAGGAGACTGGAGCTCAGAGAAGTGAAGTCCCTGAACTAAAGGTACACGCAGCCAGCGAGGACGCAGCCGGGATTTGAAGCTGGGCAGTGTTCTGTGCTGGGCGCCTGTTGTGTACGAGAGCCCACAGGGGTCAGAGAAGGATACCTCGCAGTGAGACAATTACACGTGCCCCAGGAGGATGGTGGAGCTGTTAGGGGAACGGAACCAGGCCCAGGCAGCCCAGAAGTCCCCGTGCTTGGTGAAGGGTAGGGGTGCTTATAGGCCAGAGGAAGGTGAAAGTGCTTTGGGCCACAAGACACGGGGGAGAGCTTCAAGGAAGAAACAAGCCCACAGCTGGACCCTAAAGGTTTTAAATAATAGGTAATATGAGCCGGCACTGGGTGGGAGGCCGTGTGCTGAGCAGTTTGCGTGCGTTATGTCTTTGGGGGTCAGGATCATCTGTCGTCCATTTAACAGATAGAACAACTGAGGTGCTAGATTGCACAAACTCACCGAGCCAGCAAGTGGCAGGGGCGGGATTCCCACCCAGGCAGGGGGTCTGCAAGCCCTGAGCGCGGTGTAGTGGGTGGAATGAAATGAGGAAGCCTTCTCGGAACCTCGGGCAGAGCAGAGATGTGCAGGGGAGATGCGTCTCCCTCCAGCCTCCCCGCCTCCTTCCCCGTTGTCTGGTCTCTTGATCTCACGGTGTGCAGGGCTCCAGTGTAACCCCCAGGGCTCATTAGCCTTAGGCCAAGAGGCATGACCTGAGAGGTAGGGGTATGTGTGTGTGTCTGTGTGTGTGTGTGTGTGTGTGTGTGTGTGGTGTGTGTGTGTGTGTGTGTGTGTGCGTCTGTGTGTCTCTGTGTGTGTGTGTGTCTGTGTGTGTGTGTGTGTGTGTGTGTGTGTGTGTGTGTGTGTGAAAGTCTGTGTACTGTCATCTACCAGCCAGGCTTCCCGTCAGGCTCCAAGGCGGCGGCCTCCAGCAGCTGCACAGCCTGTCAGGTTCACAAGGGGCCTGACCAGCTGCCACCTGCTGGGCCCCCATGGACTCTCAGGTTCCCCTCTTGCTTTACTCCTCAGGGGCCAGGCTGGCTGGTACTGGGTCCTTGTTCCTTCTCTGGCGGGGAGGACTTCTCCGGACTGGGCACGCTGAGCTGTTTCCCCAGTGGCTCTGGGATGGCCCTGGGGCAGGAGCGGGTGGGGGCTCAGTGCTGGGAGGTGTTAGACCGCTGGCAGGCAGGACTGGGCCCCCATCCTCAGCCTGGGAGTTAGCCGTTTCCAGGCCCTTCTTCACTGCTGGTGAGGAGGGTTTGGAGGAGACTTAGCACTGGCCACCTGCAGCCTCCGAGCAGGCCAGTGGGGGCGGTTTGGGGAGGTGGCACCCCGCCACCCAGTGGAGGACTGGCTGCCTGTAAGGCCCTCACAGCGTGGCACCATGCTGTGTCCGCCCTGCCTCAGGCTCGGCGTCCGGCCTCTCAGGCTCAGGAGTGCCACGTTCCTGGACATGTGGCTCCCGTGAAGCCACTGTCCCCAACCCAGTTCTGAGGAGGTGGGAGTTGAAACCTGCAGCCCAGTGCAGGAGAAGCGGAACTTTGAGCAGCCCCCAGTTTCCATCCCCTGACCAGCCTGTGGCGGGGGAGGGGGAGGGGTGAGCCGATGGTTGCCAGAAGGGTGCTCGGTGAGCAGGGTGAGGGCATCCAGCACGGGCCTGCATTCTGGGAGCTCGGGGAGTGCGTGTTGCCCGGCGTTTTCCTCTCCTCCCCAGGGAGCCCCCGGATGCTGGCAGGCTCTGGCAGCTCTGCGGGCTCGAGGGAGGCACGATGTCCTTTTGACCCAAGGTGCAGCATCACGCGTGCTGGTCCAGAGCTTGGGCTCTGGAGGGAGGAGAGCTGGGCTGGAAGGCTGGCTCAGCCTCTCGCAGCCCTAGACGTGCTCTCGGTCCCTGAGCCTTGGTTTCCTTATCTGAACTCGAGGCCAGTTGCTCCGCTTAGGCTTCTGGTGAGGACCGAAAGAGACAGGCGGCCTGGCAAGCGGTCCCCACTGCGCCTGGTACTGTGTCAGAGCCGGACAGGCCGTGGCTGCCACGATTGTGTCTTCTGACAAGGTGCCAGGGGAGTGCCCGTGCCCAGGGCTCCAGGAGGACGCTGGCCAGCCTGGTCAGCATGGTGCTTCCCAGGCCTGGTTCTCGTAGCTGACCCCAGGCCTGTGGGTGCCCTGGCCATCCTGTGGCAGGAGCCCCGACCAATCCCCTCTCAGTGGAGAGGTGCGGGTGCGAGGGAACTGCCATTCCCCACCCCCCCGCCCCCCTCTGGCTGTGTGACCTGAGGAAGCCTGTTCTGTCTCTGGTCTCCCTCCCTCTAGCATGTGTGTGACCAGGGGCTGAACTGCACTTTGAGGCTGTGACCGTGGCAGCCACCGGTGGAGCGAGGCCTAGGTGTGTCTCCACGGCATATGACTGTCACGGGCCAGGGTTCAAATCCCTGCCCCGGCTGCCTCTTCCTGGCTCCTGACGGGGATGAGCTCCCCGCCTGGCTTTCGCCACCCATCAAGTGAGGTGTCGGGAGGATTAAATGTGATGAGTGTGCAAAGGGCCTGACACCTGGGAAATGCCCTCAAGTGCTGGATGCTGTGGCCAGTGGTGTTGATGTCAGCTGGCCCTCCCTCCACCCCCTCGTGAGAGGCCACCCTCCTCCTCGGCTGTCACCAGCCATGCCCCCTTGCAGGCCTGGCCCCTAGAGGCCTGACGGTCGGGAGCTGGGGGGGCAGGAGGACGAGGTGGGCAAGGCCAGCCTGAGGTCTGGTCTCCGCTCTCCACTGGCGGCACGTTTCTCTTCTAGACGCTGACGAGTAGCCAGGCTTGGGCTGGCCGAGAAGGTTCTTGGGGAGATGGGTCAGCCTCTTTGGAGGCTCAGCACAGGCTGATCCCCAAACTGCAGTTTCTGGGGTCACTGAGCTCCCCGGTTGCCCTACCGCCCAGGCACCTCGTGTGGTCCCCTACTAAGGCCACCTCTGGGCTGCGCTGCCTGGGGACCAGGAGCATGGCCACCCCCATCCAGGGCTGACCTTGAGTCCTCACTGGGGGTCTGTTCATGTCCTCGGGCTCAGGGTGCAGGACACCCACCTGGGGTGGGGGCAGGCCCGAGGGTGGCGCCCCGTCGCCCACCGGGAGGGCCATGCACATTTGGCGTTTTCTTCCTCCCTCCCTGGGCACACGATCTGAGAGATGAACCAGGGCTTGGACACTTTCTACTTGACCATCTCCCCTGGGCCTTGGTCTCCACCTCTGTAAAATGGGTGCTCGACTTTGTATTCAAACTGTCCCGGCATTCGGAGAGACTAAGCAGCTCTCTCTGATCCCTGAGCCGTCTCGTGTTTTGGCTCCTGCATTCAGACAGAAGGCTAAAGGGTCGGAAAGCCGCAGGCCTGGTTCCCTCCTCCGCACAGATTTAGGATGACCCGCCCTCCCTTTCACCTGGCCCTCCTCCAGCTCTCCGGGCGTCTGGCAGGTCTCCCGGGAGGCTTTCCCTGGCCCGGTGTCCATCGTCAGCTCGCCAGCCACAGCGCCCTCAGGTCCTGTTCCTGGGTGCTTTGTATGCCTGGCGCCGAGCCGCTCATGTCCCCTCTCGTGACCCCTGCCGCCTTCGTCCCCTTGGAGAGCTGCTGCCCTTCGCCCATCTCCCAGACAGTCTCACTGAGGCCAAGGGCTGCAGGGCTCAGCTGAGCTGGGAGCCAGAGCCCTGCAGGAAAGACAGTACCTGTGGGTCCGGTGGGCCCAGGGCTGCAGGGTGCTGGCGGGTGGCTGGGTCAGGGCCTCGGGTGACCTCTGTGACTCAGTGGGCCTGAGCAGCAGCTCAGCGGGGTGCCATGAGGTCCCCGGGCGGTGATCTCATGCACGTGGGGGCCACCGCCCCCCCACTCCCCACCCTCGCCTGCGTGAGACCAGGTTTCTCCACGTGCAGCCCCAGGGAGGAGACCACGGTGTGGCTTCAGGCCCTCCTCCTCCGTGAGCCCCTGGCCAGTGACGGGGAGACGGTCTGCAGCCAGAGGCGTCTGTGGGTCTGGAGGCCCCGTGTGGTCTGTAGTTGCAGCTTCCACAGCAAATGTACAGCTGAATGGGAGGAGAGAGGTCACCAGGATGGGAGAAGGCGCCACCCCTGTGTGTGCAGGCACAAGCCACCTTCTGGGGGAGATGGCAGGGCTGGAAAAGGCCCAGTAGGTCCCCTCTGTTCTCTCCAGAAATGAGGGTGGAATCGGCTCCCGGCAACCCTGGTACTCTGTCTTGCGGGAATCGGGGCTCGGCCTGCAGTCAGTTGGGGCCACGGCATCAGAAGGCTGATCAGGTGACACACTAACATGTCACCCAGGCTGTTTCCTTGTCCCTGGGGCTCCGGGCTATGCTCCGAGGGACAGCGGGGTGTGGGGCACCCTGGTGCCCATTCTGCCAGCCTCTGCTCACGAGGGCCTGGAGGCGTCTCACCACCCTCGCTCCAGACCCACGTGGTGGTAGGCTGGGCAGCGTGTGCAAGGCCCAGCTGCCAGCTGGGTCCCCGGGCCCTGGGGCCATCTGTGGGTGCCTGCTTGGGGCGGGACAGGAGGATCTGTCCCCTGAGGACACAGCCACCCACCTGGTGTTCTTTCCCCCTAAGAGCTCACTGCTGCCCTGTGGACGCCTCCCCCCAGGGCGTCTGCCGTTTGCTCGGCCATGCGCTCCCCCGGGAGCTCCCCAGCCCCCGCCAGAGCCTCCCCAGGGCCTTGGTGCTGCCCACACGGGCTGCCTGTTCCCGGGCCTGTGTGCTGTCTGCTCTGCTAACAGGATGGGTCACCTGTGGGGTCCAGGGCCCAGCCCTTCCTGCCCCAGAGGGTCCCGGGGCAGGTGCCAGGGCTGTCGGCCGCTGTCCTTCTCTGTCCCTGGAAGCGCGGTGGGAGCGCGGAGCAGACGCCCCACTCTGCCGCTTTGTGCCCAGGATGCGGGCAGCTCTCTTTGGATCCTGCCCTGCCGTTGTCTCTTGGTCGATGGTTTAAATGGCGCCTGCTCTCTGCACTGCTTGGACGATCTGGTTTTGCTCCTGCTGCTGGGCTGCGGTGAAGGGCCCGGAGAGGACAGGGTTAGCTCCGCGGGGCTGGAGCAGCTCCCCATCTGTGCCACGAGGCGGTGACTCCCCCTGGCCCAGCATGTGCGGCTCTCAGCGTCCTGCCCTGCCCCCCACCGGGCTGGCAGAAGGGGGCCCCTCGGGGTGGGGGAAGGGCTTGGGATCACATGACGCCTGGGCAGGGCAGCCAGCTGCTCCGTCTGCCAGCGAGGCCCATGGCTCACTGCAGAGCCGCTATTTAGACCCGCTCAGGGATGGCGAGTCCTCCCATTGGTTGGCCTGGCCAGGAAGCGCTTCTGTCCAGCGGCCTTGATGGGGCCCCGCTGGGAGCCAGGTGCTGTGTGTGCTCCCACGGGGTTCGAGTCCCGTGCCCACAGTCAGGCAGGTCCAGCACGGGGACTCTAACCTGCTGCCAGTGACTGGGGTGCTCAGGACACTGTCTGGCTCCAGGCTGGACCAGAAGTGGCTGGAATCCCCCGGAGAGGAACGGGCCTCTCCAGGGCGGGCAGCAGCCTTTGCGAGAGGCAGTCGAGGACCCCTGAGGAGAGGTAGGGGTGGGTGGACAGGGCCCTGGTCTCGCAAATGGATGGCAGGCCCCTGACATCACCCATCACCGCGGCCTCTTCTAGGCCGGGGAAGGATGTGTGACCCAGGGAAGGAAAGTGCGCATCTGCTTCAGTTCTGCCCCAGGAGGAGGAATTTCCCCTCCTCGATGGAAGGGCTGGACCTCCCCAAGCGTGGGCTCTTGAGGTGAGGGCCATCCACCTGCGGGTTCCCTGCTGACTTCCAAGAAATGCCTGGCTGTGTCTCCGGAGAAGGCGAAGGGTCAGGAGCCCCTGTGTGATTGCACTGGCTTTCCTGTTGGTACAATGCCCAGAGTGGGAGGGCGGCCTTGGGTCAGAGGAAGTAGATTTCCGGAGGATGGCTCCCAGGCCTCCCAGAGCCCTTGAGGCAGGAGGTCCAGGCCCATCCCGCTCCCTAGCCCCTGACCCCAGGGGTGCTGATGTCCGAGGGTACAGCCCACAGGACACTGGGCACCTGGTTCCTACCCAGGGGCCCAGCTTAGGCCGAGGGATTTAGGGAAAGGCTGTCAGTGGGGCCCAGGCTGAGTCAGCACTTCCACTGGGCCTTCTGTGAGCTCCACGCCCACCCTGAGCTGGGGCAGTGACCCGTGATCCTAACTGCTGGCATTGACCATGTGAATGATGGCCCTTTGCCAGCTAGCACCTCCCCCCTCCTCCCTAAACTCTCAGAGGTCTGTCTCTTTACTCCTAGGCCCCCCTCCCCACTGCAAGCTCACCCCGTCCCTGGACAGGGGCAGTGGGAGAGGGGGTGGAGAAGCCCAGGGCAGCAACGACTGAGTGGCCTTGACCAGGCCTTGATGCAGCCCCCGGGACAGCCTGCCCAGCAGGAGGGATCACTGCCTTTTAAAACAAGGGTCTTCCTGCCCGGGGTCTAGGAAGCAGCCAGGTGACCCCCCCCCCCCCCCCCCCGCCACTTCCTGGCCTAGCCAAAGCCCCGTGGTTTTGGAGTTCTGTGGAACCCCAGGCATCAGCCCGGATGCCAGCACTGTCATCATTCTCATGCTGTCCCCATGCACGTGATGACGAACAGGGAACTGGGAACTCCTCTGTTGCCCAAGAAGGCACAAGACTGAATGAGCAGAAAGGGAAGGAAGTGCCCTTGGCTGTGGCCGTCGAGGATGCCCGCACCTGCCCCAGACCCGGGAGGCTGACTCCAGGGCTGGGGCAGCTGTCGCAGGTGCCGTCTGGACACATGAGGGTGAGGGGGCCAGGGGCCTCACGCCCTGGGGGAGGCATCTTCTCGGGGAGCCAGAGCCCCCTAGGTGCAGTGGGCTGAGTTAGGCCCTCGGGGTCCCGGCTCCGCTGTTTACCGTCAGCGGCATGGCTTTGGATGGGTTGCCCTTCCCTCGGCTTCCGTGTAGTCACCTGTGAAATGACCGGATAACAGTACTCGCCTTGGGGTGGGGGCGGGAGCGGGGGGATCCCCCTGGGCAGGGGCAGGCTGTTGTTGGAACCCCAGTGGGTACGTCTTGTTCACACCCAGTCATGGCTGGTGGGGTGAGGACGGGGGTGCTGGGGGCACTGCCTGCCGCCCCGATAGTAACCCCCGGCCCTCCAGCTGTCGTCCTGTTAAATTCTGGGCTGGAAATCTCTGTGGCCACTGACCTTTGCCTCATCTAGGGAGCAGGAAGTGGCACGGGGCGTCCCCCTGCCACACAGCCAGGCAGGCCCCGACACCCCCGCCCGGTGGCCGGGCGCTGTCTTTGCAGAGCTCCACGCAGGAGATTGGCGAGGAGCTGGTCAACGGCGTCATCTACTCCATCTCCCTGCGCAAGGTTCAGGTGCACCACGGCGCCAACAAGGGCCAGCGCTGGCTCGGGGTGAGTGTGGATGGGGGGTCTCCGTGCCCAGAACCCCGACAAGGCCCGGAATGCAGGGGCCACCCTGGCCACTCCACTGGGCTCCCTCCCAGGGCTTTCCTGCCTGGGAGGCCCCCAGCCCTGCTCCCAAAGGAATCTGGGCCCTCAGCCCTCCCCTACTATCCAGCCCTGCGCTGGGCCAAGTGCATAGTTCTCTGTTCACTTATTTGTATGAACATCAAAAAAAGACACTTCCATACTATTTCCACTTCATGTTAGGCTGGGATCACTTATGCATTTTGCCCCAATATTTCTTGTTTTAACGACTGTCCTTCCACACCTTCGCCAAGGCTTTCATCACCTTACTTAGTAGGGCTTTTTTTTTTTTTTTAACCCAAAAAGGACTCAGCCTACTATATATGGTTCTCTGCAACTTGCTGTCACGGAACACAACTCCATGACCCCTCCAGGTCAGAGCGGGGGCCTGACAAATACGTAACATTTCAGAAGAGAGGCTGGTTACCAGCCATAACTCAGCCTTTCACTGCCGTGAACCTTGACGGGATTCCTTTCTGCAGCCATTTCCACAGCGCCGCCCTGAATAGCCTCTGGGTCCTAACATACCGTGCCTTTCCACCCCAGGCTGAGCCTCTGTTTTCTCATCTCTAGAACGGGGATGCTTTGCCAGGGATCCCGGGGACTCTGCCCTTAATACGGCAAGGTGCTGTCATTACTCAGCTAATAAAATGACCTGAAGGTGTTGGTGTTGCGAGTTTTCATCGCCCCACCTCCAGTTCAAAAGCTGAGACCCTTTTTCTGTTCCGGGCACTCACGTCCCATCTCCGTCCAGAAGTCGCCGGGCGCTTGGGGCTTCCTCTGAGTTCCAGCCCCTGCCCTCCTCGTGGGCCACGGTGCTGTCGCTGACCGTCTGTGCCTCTCTGTCCCACCCCAGTATGAAAATGACTCGGCCCTGAACCTGTATGAGACCTGCAAGGTGCGGACCGTGAAGGCAGGCACGCTGGAGAAGCTGGTGGAGCACCTGGTGCCCGCCTTCCAGGAGAGCGACCTCTCCTATGTCACCATCTTCCTGTGCACCTACCGAGCCTTCACCACGACCCAGCGGGTCCTGGACCTGCTGTTCCAAAGGTGAGCGCCCTGCCCCTCCCCGGCACAGTGGCTCCCCGCCCACCCACTGGCTGTGTGTCTTGGGAATGTCGCTTTACCTCTCTGAGCCTCAGTTTGCTCACGTGAAGGCCGGGCTGCCAGGACTGTTGGATAAGCATGGACAGTGCGGCCCCGCGCCCGGCCCTGTGGAAAGGGCTGCTGAGGGCTGGGGCGGCTTTGATTAAGGTTTTCCTCTGCCCCATGGAGAAGCTCTCTGCTTCCAGCCCCTGGGCAGAACAGGTTTCCCATTTGGAAAGGAGGTTCCAGATTCTGTCTCAGGGGTCCTTCCTGGGAGTAGCCAGGGCAGGGCTGGCTGGGGGCCGGCTGAGGGCCCAGGCCCACTCAGGCGTCTGTAAGGTGCTGGTTGGGCTCATTCGTTCAGCAAATACATACGAAGCGCCTACTGTGTGCAGGCACTTTTCTAGGCACTTGGCTTTATTCAGTGAACGGTGCAGACAAAAATCCCCGCCCTCCCGGGCTTCCATCCTAGCCGGAGGGTCAGCCAGTAACACTAGACGTCATAGCAGGTACGGTAGATGTGACGCCCTCACGGCCTCCTCTAGATACGGGTGCATCCTCCCTTATTCCAGCGAGGACGGCGGACCTCAGGACCAACTGAAAAAGTGAGTAGACTTTGGGTCTGATGGGAGGGGCTGGGCAGAACCCTGGCTGCCACACATCTTGTGATTCCCGCTGGAGGGCTGAGGTCTGGCTGCAGGAGGAAAGGAGTCAGAGAGCTGTGGCTGGGGTCCCATGTCCCCAGGGAGCAGAGGGGAGGCTGGGGGCTCAGAGCCGGCCCCTGAGAGCATCCGTCCCCACTCAGATCCGGGGCCCAGGACAGGAGGTGTGGGGGGCAAGCTGCTGACACGTCAGCCTCGCAGCCCAGTGTGAGCGCTCAGCTGGGGCTCACGGGAGCGCAGTCAGGGTCAGGGGGCCGGCTACGTCCCCACCACCAAGAATGGCGTCCCTGGGAGGACGAGACCTGCACTCCGGCGCACAGACCAAGGCAGCCGTCGGTGCGCAAGCTTCCGGTTCAGGTGCGCGAGGCCCGTGAAGGCCGGGCAGGGGCGCACTCTGCTTGTCCCCTCCTCCCTCCCCTGTTTATGCAGCGCCTACTGTGTGTGGCCAGGCCAGCGCGATGGACAGAGCGGGCGCGGCCCTCCCTGCCCTCCTGCAGTTTCCTTCCCAGTGGGGAGGGCCCGGGGGGCTGGGGGCAGACAGGAGAGAGTCAGGCTCCCCCGAGGAAGGGAGAGGTGGTCACCAGGGACGGAGGGCCCCTTCCTACCAAGACTGCCGACCAGGCCTGCCCCCGCCTGGCAGCCCAGTGCGGGTGGGGCAGGGGCGGGCCCAGAAGCCCAGCCCCCACGGGGGAGCCAGGGGAGGGCCGCGTGGAAGGAAAGGCCAGGCCCCTGACTCTGCTGCCCGCCCGCCTGCCCCCAGTGCCGTCTCCTCCATCCTGGGCACCTGGCTGGACCAGTACTCCGAGGACTTCTGTCAGCCCCCGGACTTCCCGTGCCTCAAGCAGCTGGTGGCCTACGTGCAGCTCAACATGCCCGGCTCCGACCTGGAGCGCCGCGCCCACCTTCTCCTGGCCCAGCTGGAGCGCACAGAGCTCACCAAGGCAGAGCCGGAGGGTGAGGAGCGGGGTCGGTGCTGGACACGCAGGAGCCCCCGGGGCTGCCTCAGACCGCCCACGTGGGGACCGCTGGTGGGGAGACGTCCTGGGGTGCTTCTTGAGCTGAGGCTTCTCTAGAAGGCAGTGATGTGGTTTCTGTCTTGGAAAAAAAGGCAGGCGTGTTGCTGAGCTCCGCTCTTCTTTGCAGCTCTGGCTCCAGCTCTGAAGCCGACTGCAGCCCTCGAGCCAGTGCCGGCTCCAGCTCTAGCACCCAGGCCGGTGCCAGGTCCAGACCTCGAGCCAGCTCTGGCACCAGCACCAGCTCCAGCCCCAGAGCCTTCCTGGCCTTCGCCCGTGGCTGCAGAGAACGGGCTGGGTGAGGAGAAGCCTCACCTCCTGGCGTTCCCGCCCGACCTGGTGGCAGAGCAGTTCACGCTGATGGACGCGGTAGGCAGCTCATCTCAGCAGGGCGGGCAGGGGTGCACCTTCCTTCAGGCGTCTGCCCTGCCCTGTCCAGAGCTGATGTCCTGCCCCAAATCCCATGACAAAGCGTGTCGCCCGGGCAGGTTTCCTCACCCAAAGGCCTCGGCTCCCCTCCAGGCTGTGGACCCGGGCCCCATCCCTCGCACTGTGTCTGGGTGGAATGAGGTGGAGCGGTAGAAAGCTGGGCGGGGTCTGGCCCACCCGGTAGCAGACGGTCGCTCACTCCATGGGCCGCCCCCCCTGCCCCCACGTCTGCTGAGGAGGTCTCACCAGCTTCAGCACTTAGCAGGCACCTGGTGCGCGCTAGAAGCCGTGGCAGACGGCAGACGCAGCCTCTGGTTGTAGTGCCCACGTGAATGGGCATCTGGACAGGGGACAGGCCTGAGGCGTGATCAAGGGCTAAAAGCACCACCTGTATGGGCAGGTGTGAGCCGCATCTCGTGCTGGGAGTTAGGGTGGACTGGGGAAGGTGGCCACCTCTCTCTCCTGCCAGGGTCACCCTGGGTCACCTTGCGCTGGGTGCCCACAGTGGGCAGGGAACAAAACCAAGAGACACCACCTCCCCGCACCTCCCCCGGCCGGGCTCGAGCCGCCTCCCCGGCTTCCAGAGCTCCAGCTCTGACCAGTGACCCTGCCTAGGCCTGGGGGTGGGGGTGGGGGGACTGTGGGCGTTGAGCTGGGGTGCGGCAGAGCCGGGTGACCTTCCCCTTGCCCCCAGGAGCTGTTCAAGAAGGTGGTGCCCTACCACTGCCTGGGCTCCATCTGGTCCCAGCGGGACAAGAGGGGCAAGGAACACCTGGCTCCCACCGTCCGTGCCACCGTCGCCCAGTTCAACAGTGTGGCCAACTGCGTCATCACCACCTGCCTCGGGGACCGAAGCGTGACGGCCCGCGCCAGGGCCCGGGTGTTGGAGCACTGGATCGAGGTGGCCCGGGTACGCGGCCGCCAAGGGCCCGGGGAGCCCTTTCTGCCCCTGGGTTGATCTCATCTGACCCCAGGAGCACCTCCCGGGGCATCTGTCCCATCCGGGAGGGGGGTGCCCCCCTAAGAGGGACTGAAGCTGGAGCAGGCGGGAGCTCGGCCCCCTCTCACAGCCTGGCCCCTCCCTCCCAGGAGTGCCGGGTCCTCAAGAACTTTTCGTCCCTCTACGCCATCCTCTCTGCTCTGCAGAGCAACTCCATCCACCGGCTGAAGAAGACGTGGGAAGAAGTTTCCAGGTGGGCAGGCTTCTCCCTGGAGGAGCTCCAGGGTGGACCTGGGGCCTCCCACGGGGCTGGGTGCTGCCTGGAACCTGCCCAGGGCCAGCGCATCCTGGGGGCGGGGTCTCTCAGGGCCAGCAGTTCTGCCTGAGGACCGGGTCTCTTTCTCTGGCAGGTACTGGCTTGAGCCATGTTGGGGGTTTTCATGTGTCTACTTCACCCCCATGACTCTGTGCACTTAAAATCAGAACCGGCCAAAACAGAGCCACTCAGTCGACTGGGAATGGGGTTCCCCGGTGACCCACATGAGACCCACCCCTCCAGGCCTACCAAGCCCTTAGGGTCCAGCAGAACTCTGTTTGGAAACCACCCATCCAGGCAGTTGGGGTCTCTGGGTCCTCAAATGTTTTTGCCCCCGCACCCCTCCCCACCATGTCCTCCTTTCTCCTTCCTTCCCCCAGGGACAGCCTCCGCATCTTTCAGAAGCTGTCAGAGATTTTCTCAGATGAGAACAACTACTCCCTAAGCAGAGAGCTGCTCATCAAGGTAGAGTCTGGGGGCTCGGGGTGGAGGGGCTTATGTTCCCACTGAAAGTTTCTTCGAAAACTTCTCATGAGATCTGTCGGGTCTGTGGGCAGGTGGGGGGCAGTTTGGGAGATAGGAGGCCCTAGTACAGGGATGGAGCAGGGCAGCTGGGCCGTTCCAGAGCTGCGGGCAGGTGAGGGGCAGGATTAGAGTCTCCTGGCTCCTCACTGGTCCCTCACCTGGCACTCAGGGTGGATGAGGTCAAGGGTGAGGGTCTCTTCCTTCCCCAGACCAGCCTAGCCTGTCCCCACAAAGCCAGGCCCTGCTGTTCCTGTCTGCGCTGACCTCCGAGGGCCAGGCACCCCGCCTGCCCAGGGATGGCACTGCAGGGGCCGCCCAGCCGTCGTCCAAATGAGCAGGAGGTAGATCTGGGGGCTGGGAGCTCTTCCCTCTGCCTCAGGGCAGACACTGCGAAGAAATCCAGGGACTCTTCTCAGAGTCTCACCACAGGGCCTTTGGTGGCCGTGACAAATGGCCCAGATGGCTTGTGGCAAGTGCACAGGGGTGCTAATGCATTCACAGGGGTCCTTCCCCGGAAACTTCCATACAAAGAGGAAGTAAAGTGTCACCACCCGGTGCTCCCAGCAGCCCCAGCTCACCCTCTCAGAGGTGGCACCACGGAGACCCCTCCTGAGTGGCTGAAGGCAGAGCTCTGTGCAGGGGACATCCCGAGGGGCTCCGTGGGGTTGTGAAGGCCTTGGCACGGCAGGCACCCTGCTCAGCCAGGCCCCCCCAGACTCCCTGTCCCTCTCTCGATGGCTCGCCCGGCGGGGGGCCGACACACACCAGAGGCTCTGAGCCCTTCTGAGGCTCATTCAGAGGCAAGGCAATGCCTGTCTCTGGGCCTCAGTTTCCTCATCTGGAAAGTGGGCGAATGCTGACCCCAGGGTGCCAGCCTCACGGGGAGGCAGTGAGGTTCAAGGGGGAAGGGAAATCTGCGTGAGTTTTGTGTAGGACCCTCCTACCCTCCTGCAGAGACGGGGGGTCGGGGGGAACAGCACAGCCACAGTGATGGAGGTGTGGCGCTGAGTCCTTGGAGACCCCAAGGGGCAGGTGTAATCCTCATCTGTACTTTCCAAGGAGGCCGGGCTGCTGACCCACGTTCCCACACCCTGTGAGCACCCGAGCAGGGGTGCAGATCTAGGAATGGAGCACACTGGGATGGCTGGAGCGCTTGCACCAGTGACCAGGGCCAAGGTCGTGTCTGCTGGTGGGTGATGCGGGGAGGGTCAGAAGGCCTCACCGACCCTGTCCTCGGCCCTGCAGGAGGGGACCTCCAAGTTTGCCACCCTGGAGATGAACCCCAAGAGAGCCCAGAGGCGGCCGAAGGAGGTGGTGAGTGTGCCCGAGGCTGGGAGAGGAGGGGCCGCCCCGAGCCCCCGCTCCTGTAGCTGCGCTGCCTGACATGACCCTTAGACCGACCTACTCCGGGGCCTGGGGGCGCTGCGCCCTGACCAGCTGGTGTCGGGGGACTAGTAACCACCAGAGCAGGGGCCTGGAAGATCTGGGCCCAGTGGGGATTTGGGAGGGGGGAGGGGCGGGGGCCATAGATTTTGGGGATTTGCCAAATACCAAGCCTGCAAGGTGACTTGAGGGAGTTTGGGTCCATGCACGCTGGGAGGGGGATTGGGGGGAAATGGCTAAAGGTCCCCAGGCTGCGCCAAGTGGGGGGCCTGAGTGGGGCTGAGGGGTTTTCAGGGGAGGGGCCTTGCTCATCAGTCCCCCCCCCCCCCGCCCAGTTGTCACAGGGTGTCATCCAGGGCACCGTCCCCTACCTGGGCACGTTCCTCACAGACCTGGTGATGCTGGACACTGCAATGAAGGACTATCTGTATGTGAGTGAGCCCAAGGCCGGGGTCGGGGTGGGGGTCCTGAGCCCCGAGCTCTCAGCAGAGGGTGCACCTCATCTTACGAGAGCCCCCTGGCCGTCCCTGTTTCCCGGGGACACCTGCCCATCTCGGCAGTGAGTGAACAGAGCTTGGTGCCCGCCTGGTGGGGCTCATCAGAGCTGCAAGGGGTTTGACCCAGCAGGACACAGCCCCTCCCTCAGGTGGCGGCCATGGGTGGAGAGGCTGGGCCCTCCAGGGTCAGACACATGTGGCCAACCTGGCCCTCCTGCCCAAGGCCTCAGTCTCTCTAGCTGTTCTCAGACCCCTGAGCTGCGGCGCCCCTCCCACCCCGCCCTGGCACCCCGGCCCCACCCAGGTCCAGGTGTGT
Source organism: Orcinus orca (assembly GCF_937001465.1). Lineage (NCBI taxonomy): Eukaryota > Metazoa > Chordata > Mammalia > Artiodactyla > Delphinidae > Orcinus > Orcinus orca. The sequence continues at coordinate 117,131,294 of NC_064564.1, read as the reverse complement.
GCTGTGCTGCCCCCTGGTGTGTGCTCTGGGTAGTGCAGCCTGAGACCCATGAGGGGCGGTCATGGGCTAGGGGACACTTTCTGATGGACGCTGGCCTTGTGCTTTCCAGGGGAGACTGATCAACTTCGAGAAGAGGAGGAAGGTGAGCAGACGCAGCCTCACGGGAAGGGGGCCCGTGTGGGGGGCGGGATCAGAGAGCCACCTGGCTAGAACAGCTGGCTCCGACCCCTCCCTGTTACATTTTTGGGGAGAGCTGGATACAGAGAGAGGGGGAGCCTTTCCCACGGGAGGATGGGGCAGGAGGTCGAATCAAGGACACCTTCCCGGAGGGGCTGTTTGAACCTGGCTGTGAGGACAGGGTGGGAAGTGGGGACCCAGAGGCTGGCACAGGCCCGGCCGACCCAGACCGTCAGCGTCCTGTCCTCCCCTCTGGCCCCAGGAGTTCGAAGTGATCGCCCAAATCAAGCTGCTGCAGTCGGCCTGCAACAATTACAGCATCGCAGCCGAAGAGCACTTCGGAGCCTGGTTCCGGGCTATGGAGCGGCTCAGCGAGGCTGACAGGTGAGTCCGGGCAGGAGCTGGGGGGGCACACGCGGGCTGTCCCTGGGCAGCTCCGGAGAGCCTGTGGCTGGCGATCCTGGGCAGCCTCGGGTGCTGTCGCTGGTGACGGCCGGGCCCCTGGACTCTAGCTGCCGGGCAGGCACCGGGAGGGAGACCCGGGGGCGACTCCCCACAGCCGCCGCTTTGTCCTGTAGCTACTCCTTGTCGTGTGAGCTGGAGCCCCCTTCCGAGTCGGCCAGCAACACCCTCAAGGTCAAGAAGAACACGGCCATCGTCAAGCGCTGGAGCGAGTTGAGTGCCCGGGTGGGCAGGGGCGCGCCCTCGGGGCTCAGGGAAGCTTCGGGCTGCGAGTGGGCTCGGGAGTCAGGCAGCTGGCACTGGGATCCCAGCTCCCCCGCCGACAGCCCTGTGACTGGGCCACTTGCTCCACCCCTCTGGGCCTCAGTTTTTCCCCCTGTGAAATGGGGTGATGCTAAATGATCTGTCGGATGCTGGAGCCAACGGGGTGATTGCCTGAGCACTCGTCACAGAGTGCAGGGAACAGGGGTGGGCTGTGTCCCAGAAGAGGCCTCCCCTAAGTCAGCCAGCCCTTCCATTGCAGCCGCCAGGCCCCCAGCACGGAGCTCAGTACCAGCAGCAGCTGCCACTCCAAGTCCTGTGACCAGCTCAGGTGCGGCCCCTACCTCAGCAGCGGGGACATTGCCGACGCACTGAGTGTCCACTCGGCCGGCTCCTCCAGCTCCGATGTGGAGGAGATCACCATGAGCTTTGTCCCAGAGTCCCCTGACGGCCAGGAGAAGAAGGTGACTGCCCCACCCCCTCCCTGACAGCCCTTCTCAGCCCTTCCTAGGGCCAGAGTTCCCCGCTGCACACCAGAAGCCCCCGGAGCTGGACAGTGGCCCGGGGCTTCCGCTGATCGTGCCGTCCCCGCAGTTCTGGGAGTGCACCTCCCAGTCGTCCCCGGAGACCTCCGGCATCAGCTCGGCCTCCAGCAGCACCTCGTCCTCCTCAGCCTCCACCACGCCCGTGGCCACCACGCGCACCCACAAGCGCTCCGTGTCAGGGGTCTGCAGCTACAGCTCCTCCCTGCCCCTCTACAACCAGCAGGTGGGCGACTGCTGCATCATCCGGGTGAGCCTGGACGTGGACAACGGCAACATGTACAAGAGCATCCTGGTGAGCCGGGCAGGCGGCCCCGCGGGCCCCTCACTCTGCTGGGCAGCAAATCCGTATTGAACACCATGGGTCATCCCTGCCCTCCCAGAGCTGGTCTCCTGGTGGGTTGGGAAGGACAGAGGGCCAACCAGGGAAAGGAATGAGAACATCTAGTGTGGGCTTCCCTGGTGGCGCAGAGGTTGGGAGTCCGCCTGCCGATGCAGGGGACGCGGGTTCGTGCCCCGGTCCGGGAAGATCCCACATGCCGCGGAGCGGCTGGGCCCATGAGCCATGGCCGCTTGGCCTGCGTGTCCGGAGCCTGTGCTCCGCGACGGGAGAGGCCGCAACAGTGAGAGGCCCGCGTACCGCAAAAGAAAAAAACAACAAAAAAACAGCTAGTGTGTCGATGGTGATCCGTGCCGGGGTGGTGGACTAGGGGTTTACAGCAGCAGTGGGGCAGGACCTCACCCATAAAGGGCCTGAGTGTGGGGGGAAGGAGGGAGCAGCGTGCAGCCTCCCAGGACGGGAGTGTGCCTGGGGCTTGGAGGAGAAGCAGGAGGTCCGCAGTGAAGGAGCAGGGGTCGGGGGAAGAGTAGGGCTCAGCAGAGCAGGCCAGCGTCGGGGGCCTGGATCTCACGCGAGACAGGTGGAAACACTGTTCGTTGGAGCACAGGAGGGGCAGCAGTGACTTCCGGCCTCTCCGTGGGTGATGGGCTGGTGCCGGCAGTTGCAGGGTGGCCAGTTAGGAGGCGGCGGCTGCAATCCAGGGTGGGTAGCAATGGCTGCACCAGGCTGGTGGCCACGGAGGTGGCCGGCAGTGTCAGACACCGGGGATCGTTGGAGGTGTCGAGATCTTGCCAGTGGGAGTTGCCCACAAACACTGTGTATGTTGAGGGGGGGTTGGGGGCTGGGGGGACTCCTCTCATCCTCCAGAACTCAGGCTGCCAGTGAGCCATTTGCACCCCCAGAATCCTCCCACACTGGGTCAGATGCCCCATTAACGCCGTCACCTGGGTCACCCCGAGTCTAAGACCCGCCTGTGTTCTGACCCTTGGGGTCGAGGCAGCAGGGCTCGGCCTGCACTCTCCACCACTGCAGCCTCCAGCCAGTGGAGGCCTGGCACATAGGCGGCCACTGGGCATCCAGCCAGCTGCTCCTCTCTCACCTCCAGGGCTGGGACTAGATGCCGTCTGCACCCAGGTGCAATGATACCGTTGTCCCGGATGGGCAGGGTCAAGGGGGACGGTTAAGGGGAGCAGCCCCGGGGGCAGGCAGTTGCCCTAGGTGGGTTTGGGAGGAGGTGGCAGGCTTGCAGGAGTTGGGGGGTAAGTGATTGGGGTCCATGGAGGCTTCCCCAGAGGGCCAGGAGAAGGAGGCGCAGCCCCCCTGGACCCAGCCTCGGGTCAGAGGCCGTGAGCCCCTGTGCGCACAGCGCCGCGGCAGCTCTGTGGGCCCTTGGCTGCTACACCAGACCCTTGCCCTGACGGCCTGTCCCCCACCCCGTCCAGGTGACCAGCCAGGACAAGGCTCCAGCTGTCATCCGCAAAGCCATGGACAAACACAACCTGGATGAGGATGAGCCAGAAGACTACGAGCTGGTGCAGGTTATTTCGGACGATCGAAGTAAGTCAGGGCCGGTCAGGCGGGCGATGGGGCCGGGGGGCAGGGAGCACCGTGCCCCAGGCCCACCACCCCGGAAGACGTGCCACCAGGGTGGGCGTGGGCTTTGTCCACACACAGACCTGCCTAGGGGCAGCTCTGGATGCCCCCAGCGTCTCCTCACTGGCCCCTGGTGGCTGCTGGGCCCTTGTCCCTTGCCCTTCCGTGGCCGTGAACAGTCAGTGGGAGACCTCGTTCAGTGCTAGCATCGTTGAGGAGGGGAGAGAAAAGCCTGTTCTCCTGGGGCCAGGCAGCTAGATGGCCGAGCCCACAGGCCGTACAAAAGGGCGTTTTCTGGCTAAGATGGGAAATGAGTGCTTCAGAAAAGATCACGACTACCGTGGATTAAAGCGTCGAATTTGTGAAAATCCGTGAACGTATGACACTGTCTTAGTCCGTTCTGGCTGCTATAACAAAACACCACCACTGGTGGCTTCTAAATGACAGAGATTTATTTCTCCTGGTTCTGGAGCTAGAAGTCCAGGATCAGGGTGCCAGCATGGGCAGGTTCTGGTGAAGGCCCTCTTCTGGGTTGCCGGCGGCTGACTCCTCACTGTGAACCCAAATGGTGGAAGGGCGTGGGGAGCTCTCTGGGGTCCCTTTCATAAGGGCACGAATCCCATTCGTGGGGCTCCACCCTGATGACCTAATGGCCTCCCAAAGGCCTCACCTCCTAATCCCATCACATTGGGGGTTAGGATTTCAACAAATTTAGAGAGGACACCAACTTTCAGCCCATAGTAGATACTAAACACAGAGGCTACTAGGGAGCAGCTGGGTATTCTAAAAACTGGGAAGGGAAAGGATCGAAAACAAGCACAGACTTGGAACCAGACAGCTACGGCTTGTAGACCTCGGGCAAATTCCTTAAGTCCTCTGTGCCTCTTTTCCCATCCCCACAATGGAGATAAAATAGGTAGTGAGTTGATCCATATATACATGGATTATATGCTCATGTGTGTACGTGTGCTGTAGACGTGCCATAACTGCAAAGATTATCATCACTCTTTCCTTTCCCATGAGCTGATCCCGCATTCACAGCCATTACCCAGACAGTTAGCAATGACCCGCCACGATCGCTAGAAGTTCTTTTCTAAATCCTCTCTTACCTTGTTGCACCATTTTGGTGAGGTAAGCAAGGCAGGTGGGACCCCCATCTTACAGAAGAGGAAGCCTGAGACCTAGATAGGTTGAGGACCAGAGTAAGAGCCACACGATGGAGCCCAGAGCACACATGTTCCAGCCCAGCAGTGGAGAGTAACAGGCTCAAGGCCAGAGGAGAGGGTGGGAAACAGAGCCAAGAGCAAGTACCTGCTGGGATCCTGGCACCCTATGAAACCCTGTGCAGGAGGCCTGGGGCAAAGCCCGCCCTTAACTTGGCCCCAGAGCCCTTGTCCTGAGTTGTGCAGGATTCCAGGGAGGTGATCTAGGTTCTAGAAAGCTTATTGCAGCTGGACCTCCTGATCAGTGAAGGCAGCAGGGGCAGGATGGGATGACCCTTTGCCAGCTGCAGACTGAGGTGGGGCTTCCTGGAATCGGAGTCCTTTTTATTTTTATTTTTATTTTATTTTTATTTTTATTTTTGGCTGTGTCAGGTCTTCGTTGCTGCACACAGGCTTTCTGTAGTTGTGGCAAGCAGGGGCTACTCTTCGTTGCGGTGCGCGGGCTTCTCATTGCGGTGGCTTCTCTTGTTGCAGAGCACAGGCTCTAGGTGCACAGGCTTCAGTAGTTTTGGCACTCAGGCTCAGTAGTTGTAGTGCATGGGCTTAGTAGTTGTGACGCGCAGGCTGTAAGGTACGCGGGCTTCAGTAGTTGTGGCGCATGGACTTAGTTGTTCCACGGCGTGTGGGATCTTCCTGGACCAGGGCTCGAACCTATGTCCCCTGCGTTGGCAGGCGTATTCTTAACCACTGCACCACCAGAGAAGTCCCCAGAGTCCTTTTTGTTTTTGAGTTCCTTTTTTCTTTTTTTTTTTTAAATTAATTACTTATTTATTTTTGACTGTGCTGGGTCTTTGTTGCTGCGTGCAGGCTTTCTCTAGTTGTGGCGAGAGGGGCCTACTCTTTGTTGTGGTACGCAGGCTTCTCACTGCGGTGCCTTCTCTTGTTGCGGAGCACGGGCTCTAGGCGTGCAGACTTCAGTAGCTGCGGCACACGGGCTCAGTAGTTGTGGCTCGCGGGCTCTAGAGCATACGCTCAGTAGTTGTGGCGCACGGGCTTAGTTCCTCCACGGCATGTGGGATCTTCCCAGACCAAGGATCAAACCCGTGTCTCCTGCATTGGCAGGCGGATTCTTAACCACTGTGCCACCAGGGAAGTCCCTCAGTGCCTCAGCAGAGTCTGTCCCAGGCAGGTGTCATTAAGGGGGGTCCTTAGTGGTCCTGGAGTTGCATTGAGGGGTCTCAGGTGTCTGGATCAGGCCTGCCCTCCTGGGGGCTCTCAAGTGGTGGGGTGTCCAGTGGGGCCCGCATAAGCACAGCTGACCCTCTGCCCCTCCCCGACCAGAGCTGAAGATCCCTGACAACGCCAACGTGTTCTACGCCATGAACTCTACTGCCAACTATGACTTTGTCCTAAAGAAACGGACCTTCACCAAGGGGGCAAAGGTCAGGCATGGAGCCAGCTCTACCCTCCCACGCATGAAGCAGAAGGGACTCAAGATTGCCAAGGGCATCTTCTAACTTGTCCCTAGCTGGCCAGCCACAGAGCCGCCCTTTCCAGGGTCTAGCTGGCTGGGCAACTAAGCACTTACAGACTACAGTGGCTCAGGCCAGGTGGGCACCTGCGCCCAAGCTGCCAGCCCAGGCCACCCCCAGACTCCAGTTTCACCCTGAACCTCTCCTGCTGCCAGGATTGACGCCTGCCCGTCGATGGCTGACCTGGCCTCCCCTGGACCACTCGCTGCCTAAGGTGCCTTCTGCTCTCTGGAACCAGAGGACGAGCTGACTTTTGCCAAGGAGCGCTGCCAATGGGCAGGGAGCCCTGCATGCCGCCGGGCACTGCCCTCCGTACACTTCCCTCACACCTTCCCAGGTGTGGGCCACTGCCACCTGTGCCCATGGGCACCCCAGGGCACTACTCATCCACCGGGTCTGACCACTGCAGTTCTCTCCTCCCACCATCGTGGCCTTCCTCAGGCTGCACCAAAGATTCCATCATCAGGGCCAACTGAAAGGGAGGGAGTCTCGCCCACTGCCCACTCCAGCCCTCCCCTGGCAGAGGAGAGAGACACCCCCTTCACGGACCACACTCTTAACCGGTGAGTGAGGACGGTCTCGGCCAAGTCCCACTGATGTCAGATTTCGTGACACTGCAAGTGCCATCCACCACTGTATCCTGGGCTTTACGAGACCACACGAGACGGGGATTGGTGGGAAAGGAGGGTTTCGGGGGGAGGGGAGGGGGATTGAATATTTGTATAAAAGGTGAAAAAAAATGTTTACCAGTTGGGGAGGGGCAATATTTATTTGTTGTAAATAGCAAATGCTAGACTTGAATATTATATTAAAATCCTGTTTCTACTATAGCCTGGGAGCTGTGGTATTGTTCTTTCATTGCCTGTGCTCATTGAAGTGAGATACAGAGTCTCACATTCCATGTTCAAATAGGAAGTCTTGCAGGGTTATTGGTTTATTTTACACAGGAAATAAAGAAGGGCAGGAAAAGCAAGAAGGGCCAGCCACCCTTCTCTGGCTCACTTAAGGAAACAGAGAAGTCCACCTTTCACAGAGCAGATGTTCACTTCAGTATCATTAAACTGGGCCATGAGCTGAGACAGCCCCTCAGAACCCCTGGTATTTGAATTTGGAAGCGCTTTCACACGGCATAGCAGCAACCTGTGGAATTCCAGTGTTTTTAAAAACAACGTTTTGGGGACTTCCCTGGTGGCGCAGTGGTTAAGACTCCGCACTCCCAATGCAGGGGGCCCGGGTTCGATCCCTGGTCAAGAAACTAGATCCCACACGCATGCCGCAACTAAGAGTTCGCATGCCACAACTAAGGAGCCCGCGTGCCACAGCTAAGACCCAGTGCAACCAAATAAATAAATATTTTTTAAATAAATAAAAATAATGTTTTAACAGAAAATGGTGGAGTAAAGATCAGTCTCTCCATGGAAACAACAATGAAGCTGGGGAAAAAAAACTATCAGAATCAACAATTTTGGGACTCTGGAACCTCATCAGACACAACAACCAGGAGAGTGCTTGATGAAGGGTGACGGCTGCTGAACTTCAGCTGTTAAGGAAATCTCTGTCAGGTCACACACTGACCCCCTGAGACAATGGGGCAGAAGCTGCCGTGACTACACAACAAGGAATATAGGCCTTGCAAAAACAGTTTGGGAAAGTCACTACAGAAATGGAAGACGGCAGCCCTCAAGCCACAGAAGCGATCCCTGAGGAGGGGGAGAATCTGATTTCCAGAGTTACGATATTATAATTCTCAATATCCAGGTCTCAACAAATCACAAAGCGTATCAAGAAACAGAAAAATAGGGCTTGTTCACAGGAAAAAAAAAAAAAGAATTGGACAGAAACTATCCCTGAGGAGGCTCAGACATTAAAATTACGAGTCAGAGACATTAAGTCAGCTGTCTTGAATATGTTCGGCGAGCAAAAAGGAGCCACGGACAAAAAAACTAAAGGAAATCAAGAGAACAATGTACGAACATATAGGGAATTTAGTAAAGAGATAGAAATTATAAAAATAAACCAAGTGGAAATTCTGGATCTGAAAAGTACAATAACTGAAATGAAGAACTCACTAGAGGGGTTCAGTGGCAGATTTGAGCAGTCAGAAGAAAGAATCCGTGAACTAAGGCAGTTGACATTATTCTGCCTGAGGAGCAGAAAGGAAAAAGAATGAAGAAGATTGAACAGACCCAGAGGGACTGTGGGGACACCATCCAATGTAACTGCATATGCATAAAGAGAGTCCCAGAAGGAGAGAGATTATTTGAAGAAATAATGGCTGAAAACATCTCAAATTTGATCAAAGACATAAATCTACACATTAAGAAGCTCAATGAACTCCAAGCATGATAAACTCAAAGAGAGCCACACAAGACACATTACAACACAACTGTTGAAAGACAAAAAGGAAATCTTGAAAGCAGCAAGAAAGAAACAATCACATGCAAGGGGTGGGGTGGGGTCCCTCCACAATAAGATTAACAGCTGATTTTTTTCATTAGAAACCATGGCAACCAGAAGGCCGTAGAGTAACATAGTTAAAGTGTTTAAAGATGAGAATTCCCTGGTAGTCCGGTGGTTAGGACTGTGTGCTTCCACTGCAGGGGGCACAGGTTCAATCTCCAGTCAGGGAACTAAGATCCCACATGCCAAGCGGTGTGGCCAAAAACAATAGAAAATAAAGTGTTGAAAGAAAAAGAATTCTGTATGTAGTAAACTCTCCTTTAAGGATGAAGGGAAATTAAGATGTTGCCGGATAAACAAAGTTAAGGCAGTTTGTTATTAATAGGCCTGCCTACAAGGAGTGCTAAAGGGAGCCTTTTGGGTTGAATGAAAGAGCACTAGACTGTAACTCCAAGCCATGTGAAAAAGTAAAGAACACTAGGTGAGGTAACTAATAGGTAATTCTAAAAGCCTGTATTGTTGCACTTTTGTTTGTACCTTTTCTTTTTTTTTCTATATGACTTAAAACGCAGATTCATAAAACAATAAGTATAAGTGTGTTAATGGGAACAGGATGTATAAAGACATAACCTGTGACAACAACCACATAAAGGGGGAGGGATGGAGATCAGAGGAGCTGCATGTTCGTATACTACTGAAGCTAATTTGGTATTATTCAAACTAGACTGTTACGAGTTTAAGATGTTCCTTGTAATCCCAAAGGCAATCAGTAAGAAAATATTTTTTTAGAAATACACAGGAAAGAAAGGAGTCAAAATGGTGCACTATTAAAAAAAGATCAACCAAAGGAATTCCCCAGCGGTCCAGTGATTAGAACTCTGCACTTTCACTGCCAAGGGCCCAGGTTCAGTCCCTGGTCAGGGAACTAAGATCCCACAAGCTGCGAGGTGTGGCCAAAAACAAAAATTTTTTTTTAATTAAAAAAAAAAATCAAATCCTTAAAAAGCAATAGTGGTGGAATTGAGGAACAAAAAGTGTAGAAGACATACAGTTATACAAACAAATAGCTAAATGGAAGAAGAAAATGCTTATCAGTAATTACTGTAAATGTAAATGGGTTAAACTCTCCAATTAAAAGTCAGAGTGAGAAAATGGATTTTTAAAAAACCTATCTACAAAGATATGAAAAAGTTGAAGGATGGAAAAGGATATTCTGTGAAAATAGTAAACAAAAGGTAGCTGAACGGCTATGTTATTATCAGACAAAATAGACTAAGTCAGAAAGGTAACGAGAGAAAGTATATATCGCTTAAAGGTTCAATCCATCAAGAATATAGAACAATTGTAAACATATACACATCTCCAAAACACATGAAGCAAAAATGGATGTAATTGAAGAGAGAAATACACGGTTGGAGACTTCAGACCTCACTTCCAATAATGACTAGAACAACCAGACAGAAGACCAGTAAGGAAACAGGGCTTGAACAACCCCAGACATCAGATGAGACCTAGCTAACGCGTATAGAATATAACAGAGAACACACCTTCTCAAGAACATGTGGCGTGTTCTCAAGCATAGACCACGTATTACACCACAAAACAAGTCTCAGTAATTTTTAAAAGATTGAAATCATACAAAGCATCTTTTCCAGTCACAGTGGAATAAAGCCAGAAATCTACAGGAGAAGAAAGCTGGAATTCTCATAAATATGTGAAAATTAAACAACACACTCTTTAACAACCAGTGGGTCAAAGAAGAAGTCACAGGGATATTAGAAAATGCCTTGAGATGAATCAAAACCAATGTACCAAAAACTTATAAGATGCGGCAAAAGTAGTACACAGAGGAAACTTTACTCCTGTCAATGCCTACATTAAAAAATAAGATTTCAAATCAGTAACCTAACTCTACACCTTAAAGAACTAGAAAAAGAGCAAACTAAACCCAAAGCTAGCTGAAGGAAGGAAATAATAAAGATTATAGGGGAGAGAAACAAAACAGAGGAGTAGAAAAACAGAGAAGATCAACAAAACCAAAAGTTGGTTCTTTGAAAAACAATCAGTGAAATTAACAAACCTTTAGCTAGATTGACTAAAGAAAAAAAAGGGGAAAAAGACATTCAAATTACTAAAACCTGAAACGAAAGTGGGAACATCACTACCGACTTTACAGAAATACGGATTATGAGAGAATACTGTGCACAATTGTACGTCAACGGTATGCATAGGAATGTTATTCAGACGTAAAAAGGAATGGAGCTCTGATTCATGCTACAACGTGGATGGACCTTGAAAACACTGATTCCACTTGTAAGAAATATCTGGAACAGGCAAATTGATTGGAACAGAAAGTAGAAGAGATTACTGGGGTGGAGGGGGGGGGAATGGGGAGTTAATGGGTATAAAGTTTCTATCTGGGGTGATGAAAAGTTTTGGAAATAGTGGTGATGGTTGCACAACAGTGTGAATAGAATTAATGTCACTGAATCATGCTTTTAAAAATAAAATATTTGGGACTTCCCTGGTGGTCCAGTGGTTAAGAATCTGCCTTCCAATGCAGGGGACGTGGGTTCGATCCCTAGCCGGGGAACTAAGATCCCCACATGCTGCAGGGCAACTAAACCTGTGGGCCACAACTAGAGAGCCTGCGTGCCGCAACTACTAAGCCCGTGCGCTCTGGAGCCTGCGCACAACAACTACAGAGAAGCCCGAGAGCCGCAATGAAGACCTGACACAGCCAAATAAATAAATAAATCTTTAAATAAATAAATAATCTATTTAATAATTTCATATTTAAATAAATGTTTGTTTATAAAATTAACATTTTTATGTTATATATATTTTTATCCCAGTTTTTTAAAAAATAACTTCCTCCCAAGCTGCTTTTCTTTTTTTTCTTATTGGCAAAATATTTTTTTAAAATTAATTTTTATTGGAGTATAGTTGATTGACAATGTTGTGTTCATTTCTGCTGCACAGCAAAGTGAATCAATTATACATATATCCACTCTTTTTTAGATTCTTTTCCCATATAGGTTATTACAGAGTACTGAGTAGAGTTCAGAATGCTATACAGTAGGTTCTTGTTAGTTATCTATATTATATATAGTAGACTGGGATTGACATATACAAGCTGATTTCTACAGCTTTCCAGGAAGAGGGAGCATTTTCTCCTTGTCCTGTAAGAGTGTCTTGACCACCAGTCTACCACTTGTAGATTTCAAGGTCAAACTCTGGAATTTCATCAGCAGTAAGTGGGGAGAAATTGTCAACAGATCAAAAAGTGCAATGTGGGAAGGAACAGGCCAGGGGGTCATTATTAGCCAGTGGACTATGGACATCAGGGGACTCTGCATCCTCCAGGGCCCTGTGATCGACCCTTGACCTCCTGGAATCCTTGCCTCTGACATCAGAATTCCTTTTCCTGCTGGTTTCACGTCGGGGGCAGGGAAGTGTTTGTGATGCAGCTTTTAAGGCTGCAGCTGGGCCTCGTTCCTTAAGCATTTCTGCTCTTGTGAACTAGGATTTCCAGCAGCTCTAGGATTTTCTGCAACTCTTCACACAATTGATTTCACCCAGAAACTCACTAGAAGGCGTCCTGCCTCTCTCTGTCCGGCATGTGGTGGCCACTCATCTGGGCTGGCGTCTGATGAATCCCGGGTGAGTGCTGGTTTGCCAGGGTAAGGAGACTGATTCCTGCCAGTGAAGGACCCCTGCATTGTCCCTCTGTAGCCAAGATAAAGTCAGAGGCTGTGTGGTTCTGAGGTCCACTGTCTTACACAATCACCAGTTTACAAAGGCAGTTGTGTTGGTACTGACTATGTCCTAAAGGCTAGCTGGGCCGGAGCCCTTAGAGCTTGCAGAGTCCCCCAGAATGGCTGCGTTTTTTGTCCAAGTCTGTGTTGTGGTTATGTCACGGGGAGGGGGGTTGTTTGAACCTTTCCCGCGGGGAAGGTTGAAAGATGAGGCATGGGGGCGGGGAGGGGGGTTGCCCCCAAGACTGCCAACCCACAGACACGCTTGGGCACAGCCTTGCCAACGACATACTGAAGCACCACGCCTCGTCAGGGTGGTAAACAGACTCTGACCTGAGCTCACCTGCGTGTTCCCCCGGGGCTTCATCATGAGAGGAGTTAAAGGGTTACCACTTGGCCCATCAGGGAGCCTCCAGGACTCTGGACAGGCCTCTGGCCCGCACCTTGGTATTTTCAGCTTCATCCCCTGGATAAAGCCTGGAAAGGCAAGAGCCAGATGAATTACGAGGCGTCTCCCCAAGTTGTCCCGACGGCTGCGGGTGTCACCCAGACACACAGCAGGGCTCGCCCCTGCCAGGGAGGCCCGTGCAGCCTAGGGACTGAGCACACACCTGGATGCCGGCCATTGTGACGTGGCCCAGCCATCCAGGGACGTGATTTCCTGAATGATGGGCACAACTGTTCTCTCCCCCAGCAAGGGAGAGAAGTACCGCGTTGCAGCACTGTCCAGGCCCAGAGGAGGCTCCTGAGAGCAGACCCAGCAGGTAGAAACACTTACAGAAGTCACGTGCGTGCAGAGCAGGGATACATTGCATCCTTGGGCTCCATCGGCCGAGAGCAGGGCTAGTGACCGGGAGAGCCCACGCCGCAGTGAGGGGCTGTCTCCTTCCGTCCTTTACACCCGACCAGGCCAGGAAGCCCAGAGCCGCCAAGGTGGTCACAGGCCAGCTCGGGGTGACCCCTGCTCCTCGGGGGGCCAGGTTTGCCCCCTGTTCAGCTCTGCTGCGTGGGGCTGCAGGACTTGCTGCCCGGGCTCAGCCTTCTATCTGTTGCTGGAGAGGGAGGGTGGCCGGCTGACCCCCGGTGCTACTGCACCCACTCCCCCCACCCCCCGCCCCCAGGCTGAGCTGCTCAGGACTCCGGAATCTCTGATCCCTCACCCCCACCCCACAGTGACTGAAGAATGGAGGGGAGCGGGGAGAGGAAGCCCCAGCATTGTTGCAAGCACTGGCTGTGGAGTGTCTGGGTTTGAATCTTGCTCTGATGACCTTGGGCATGTGCCTGGGCTAGACTCCCAGAGGTGGAGATGACCCCGACTCTGACCTCTGCCTCCTCCCCCCCCGACTCTGCCAGAGACATTGGGCGCTGCCCAACGCCCAGTTCTCTTGCAGCCTTTGCTTCTGATCCTTCCAGTGCAATGCTTTACCCTCTCACTGACTCGCATCCAGCTGGAGGCAGACTGTAGTTAGAACACAGAGGCCCCTGCCCGCACCCCACAGGACCTGGCCGTGGCTGGGCTCCACTGGTCCAGAGGCGGCCACCGCCTGCAGAGCCCCGCCCCTCGGAGCCAGCAGCCTTGTGTGGAGGGATCCACGCCGGAATCCCAGTCCTGGCCCTGACGCTTCACTTCTTTGAACCTGTTTCCTCCTCTCCAAAATGATGATGGTCCTGTCGGCTTCCTGGAGCTTGAGGGCTGACAGATCAGGGTGAAACCCTTGGGCCGGGCTCCTGGTGCTATCATGAGAGCTGAGGGCCCCCCTTCCTCCAGCTGGGTCTTGGGAGCAAAAAGAGATGCCAGACAGAGAGGGATGAAGCTTTATTTAGGAAGAGCTTGGGAGGGAAGGTGGGCCGTGGGGTCACACCCTGTGGCCTCTGGAGGTCAAGGACATTAGAAGCCAATGACCAGGGGCATCTGAGCCACCTCAGAGTTGCCCGCGGTGGGCGCGGGGGTGGCCTCAGAGTCGCCCGCGGTGGGCGCGGGGGTGGCCTCAGAGTCGCCTGCGGTGGGCGCGGGGGTGGCCTCAGAGTCGCCCGCGGTGGGCGCGGGGGTGGCCCCCTCGCCGGTCACCGTGGGCAGTGCCTGGTAGGTCACGGTCCAGTACTGCAGGTAATCGGCCCTTAGGTGCTGCTTCATGGAGCTGCCATCCATCTTCTTGTTGATTTCCAGGTAGTTGCCACTTTCCAGGGTGTAGGGATCCCAGTGCGTGGGCACAGGCGAGTGGCCCATGTTAGGGTCCCTGCAGAGTGAGAAAAAAGGCTGGGTAGCTGGCTGGGGCCCAGGGGCTCACGGCAGGCTGGAGACCCAGGTCCCTGGCCCGGCTCTGCCCCGGCTCTCCTGGGCAGTTCTCCACCCTTTGCCCCGTAAGCACTTCCCTGTCTCCTGGGCACTGGCTGGGCACGTGCGCATCCTGAGGCCCAGCCAGGAGCTCTGAGCCTTACACAGACGGGGGTACCGAGGCTCAGGGAGGTTAAGTGTAAGTGAGGGACCCCAGCCCTGCAGGGCAAGGTGGCAGGAGGCCACCCTCACCACTGCCTTACCCAGTTCTGGCAAAGTTGGTCCAGTAGGCGATCATGGCCTTGGAGACGGTCCTGTCTTGGGGCCGGTAGCCCAGCGGGGTGGCAAAGGGCTTCCCGAAGACGTACTGGAGGTCGTCTGCATGATCAGCCCCCACCCAGCGGGGGTAGGTGGGCATCCGAGACGGTTGGGAGAATAGGTAGCTGTAGGTCTTGGCGCTCCTGAGGAGGGCAGTGGAGGCCACCCACATTGGCAGGGTGTTCACCTGGGGCCGCCCACCCCGGAGATGGGGCCCCAGGGGAAGGCCATGGGGAGAGCAGAGAAGGGTCTGGGGAATTCCCACAAGACTCGGAAGGGGAATTCCCTGGTGGTGCAGTGCTTACGACGCGGCGCTTTCACTGCCGAGGGCTCGGGTTCAATCCCTGGTCGGGGGACTAAGATCCCGCAAGCCACGTGGTATGGACAAAATAAATAAATAGATAGATAAATAAATATAAAGTATTTTTTTAAAAAAGGCTCAGGAAGGATCTGGATCATTACACCTGGGGGAAGGAAAGCTGTGGCCAAATTTATGACTTCGTGGGTTCTACAATTTCAATTGTATTTATTCTTCGCCTCCACCAAACATAGGGAGGCGTCTTCCTTTCATAATTCAGTATCAAGAAAGATTGTTTTTGTGACTTCCGTGGCGGTCCAGTGGTTAAGACTCCACGCTTCCACTGCAGGGAGCACGGGTTCAGTCCCTGGTCAGGGAACTAAGATCCCGCGTGCTGCACGGCACAGCAAAAAAAAAAAAAACAGATTCTTTTTCTCTGCAAGTGAATTTGTATTCTTGATTTGATTGGACAAGGTAATATATGCCCTCAGATGTTTCCCTTTTTGCTTTGACTGATAGGAACCTCAGAGCTAAATTTATTGCAAAGCTTTCATCCCAGACTTCTAGGTATAATTTTATCTTTCTGCTTTTTAAGCATTCCTAACTTGTTTTTTATTTTCACCGGCTATTATTATGTGGAGGTTTTTAATGTGGCCACAGGCTTATTTTGAAAGTTGGCAAATTCGAAACCCACAGCAGAGAACATCACCCAGTGTTGCCCTCCTTCTACACAGCATGAGGGATGGAAGGCAGCCTCAAGGACTTTCCAATGGGGAGAGCTATGGGGTGTGGGAGAGCGTGCAGGGCTGCACTGGGCAGAGGCTCACAGGAGGGTTTTGTAAAGCCCTCAAGGCTGGGAGGGGAAGAGGGGTCCTCTCACGCCCCGTCAGGCCTGGTAGATGGTGCAGGCACAGGCGGGGACTGAGCATGCCTTTCCCAGGCCTCTCGGACACCTGGGAGCCACCCACCTGCCAGACCTCGCTGGCAAGGTGCGTGATCCCAGGTGGGCCAGCCCCGCGCCCCCCTCCTCACTTGGCGTTGGTCTTGTGCTGGGCCACGGCAATCTCCGTGGGCATCAGGAAGAGGATGTCGGTCTCCAAGTGCACCACGGTCTTCTTCTTGTTCTCCTGGGACGAGTCTCGGGCCCAGGGCTTGGTGTAGAAGTCAAAGGTGGCGTTGGCACCCCTGGGCCCCTTGGTGATGGTGAACCCGCTGACCAGCTTGTAGAACTCCTCCCTGCAGAGTCCAGGCTGACACTGGATCCTCCACCCCATGCCCACAGGAGGGTATCTGCACCCCTATGCCACAGAAGGCCACGGGCGACCCCCCCCATCCCTGCCACGGTGCTCCCTTCCTCATTCTGTCGATGCCTCCCCCAGCTGCCCCGGGGCACCATCCCTGTGCCACCCCCCCCCCCTTACTCTGTGATGGCCCGTTTGTCCTTGTTGATGGCCGGCATCTCCACGCTGGCGAAGACGTGGGCGTCCATGTCGTTGGTGCCTGCTATGTAGTCAATGTCCGCAGCGTTGGCGTACAGGTTGATGGGGTCACTGGGGAGGAAGTCTCCGTCGACGACAGGGAGGAAGCCCAGGTAGTTTACCAGGGGGTCTGGGGGGGAGCGGGGGAGAGCAGCAGGTTTTCACACCTTCTGGTACCCACCTGCCCTGCCCCTCAACCTCCGGGACAGGAGCTGACTCCATCCTGAGGCCGCGGTGGAGATCTGCCTCCTTTGATGGAGACCAGGGCTCCTCGCGACTGACATTCGGGCCCGATCGTTCTGTCGTAGGGGCCGTCCTGCACAGTGCAGGGTGTTCAGCAGCCTTCCTGGCCTTGGCCCACTGGACACCAGGTAACACCCTCTCCCCAGCTGCGACCACCAAAAGTGTCTCCAGACTGCCACGTGTTCCCCGGGCACAAAATCGCCCGGGTTGAGAACCACTGGTCCAGGGACCAAGACTGTCCTCTCGCTGCAGCTGATGTCCCTTGCCTGTCCCTCTTTTCTTGCTGGGCCTAAATCAGGGGGGAGGAAGACCTCGAAATCATTGAGGGGACCGATGGAGAAAGAGTGCCCCCTCTCCGCGCTGGGTTCCAGTGTGTTAGCCGGAAATGGCGCGAGACCCCTGAACTGACCTGGAAAGGACCGTATGGCTGGCTTAGGGCGGAGGGTTGTCCTGCCTTCATTAGGCCTGGCCCGTTTTCCCTCCAGTTCAGCTCAAAAGGAAATAGAGTCGCATTTCTGCAAATCCATGGGTATTGCTACCAGGACACCAAAATCCAGGTGCTCAAGTCTCTTATATAAAATGGTGCAGTGTTTGCATATAACCTACCCACGTTTACCTGCGTACTTTAAATCATTTCTAGATTACTTATAATACTTAATACAATGTAAATGCTATGTAAATAGTTGTAAATGCCATGCACACGTTATGTGAATAGTTGCCAGCGAGAGGCAAACTCAAGTTTTGCTTTTGGGAACTTCCTGGAATTTTTTTTTTAACGTTTTCCATCTTCAGTTGGTTGACTCCCCAGATGCGGAACCCTCAGACATGAAGTTGGTTTGCATTTGGGGCCATGTTGTTTGCTTTGGTTTCATTTTGCCTAGCACTTATGGTTTAATTCACATTAGGTAAAATACAAACAATGGGGTCCCATCATGCTTTGCCTTAGAAGAAGGAGCAAGAGAGAATTCTCACCTACTGGGCTGATGAGACTGACACTCATAGGATTTTGCTGCTGGGGTCCCCCTGACCTTCCTGGGGTACAGAGTAGCAGAGCTGGAAGGGCCAAATGCTACAGCGGGTGTTCAGGAAATGTTGTTGAACGAATGAGTGGAGGAAAGAATGAATGTTCGTCTAGTACAGAGGCTCTTGGTCTGGGGTCCACGAGTCTGCCAAAAATTGTGTACAGATGACTGCACATGTGTGCGTTGTTGGGGGAATGGAGACCAAACATTCATCAGCTTCTCGAAGGGGTCGTGACCCACCGAAGACAAGAGGAAAGAACGGCCCCTCCTCCCCTTACGGCCGAGGCCACTGAGGCCTGCAAGGGCAGTGGTGGCAGCAGGCTGCCTGGGGACGCCAGCGAGCTGGCGACAGAGCCAGGATCAGACCTGGCGCCCAATGTGGAGCCCCCGTGTCCCCCGCCCAGCAGCCCCTACTCACACTCCATGCCTGCCAGGGGCATCTTATAGGCCAATGTCAGGGCACGGGGGTCAGTGACCTTCAGACACCTGGCCATCCTGCCAGTATCGTTCAAGGGACAGCCCACCTTCTCTGCGATCTGGGGGTTGGGGAGAGGCGGTGCTCAGGGCAGAGAACACGGGGTCCAGGACAGAAAGTGGAAAGGAGGAAGGCTCCTCCCCCCCCACAGCTCCTCCTTTTACCTTTTTGGCCCAGAAGAGGGGGTTCTTCTGGATGGCCCAGGGGCACAGTGCCACACCACTCTGGCTGATGGCTCTCTTGATGAGGCCCTTGTTGTAGGGAGAGAGGGTCTGCAATACACAGAGGTCCTGTCACCAACCTCGCCCGCCCCCGACCCCCGTCTCCAGGGCTCGGCCAAGGACACCCCACACGTCAGCTCCAGCCCCCCTACTCCCTATCTGCATCACCCCTTCCCACACCTTAGGGGTCCCCAGACCTGCAGAGAGACGCTGGCCCCTCCGGCTGATTCCCCAAAGATGGTGATGTTGTCAGGGTCTCCCCCAAAGGCTGCAATGTTCCTCTTCACCCAAGCGATGGCCATGTGCTGGTCCCGAAGGCCATAGTTACCTGGGGACAGGGTAAGGGCCTTCAGCGGGGACCCTCGGCCCAGACCGGGGTGCTAGGGGCCGGGCCCACACAAGGTGCGCTGTCCGTGTGGGTGGGATGAGCACGTCCCTGACTGTGCGGAGACCCTCTGGAGCCCCAGGATATTACGTCCTGCAGCGTCCCCAGGAGGCTGGCGGGCTGGGAGCTGTGGGAGCGGGTCCCAGGCTCGGGAAGGGGCACGGAGGGCCAGGGCCGCTCAGCTGTCTCCCGCTGGGCCACACTCCCTCTTGTCTGTCCTGGGGCTTCCGCGTCCCGAGTCACTGCCTCGGTGTCCCAGCCCCTGTCTCTTTCACTTGCCTCCCTGCCCCTCCCCGCGGCGCTCTCTGGGTCTGGCTGGCAACCTCTTCTCTTTGGCTACAGCTGTGTCTCACGGTCCAGCTCCAGCTCCCTCACTCTGCAGATAGGATTCTGGGCCTTTCTAGGGGGATGTCGGGAGTTGTTTCAGAACAAGGGTTGCCGAGGGGCGTCCCCGCTGGGCTCAGAGCTTAGGGGCTGGGCACGCTCACTCCCACACCCAGTGCCCCCGGTGCCCGGCGGACCTGGCAGGTTGGAGTCTCCGGTGCTGAGGAAGCCCAGGGGGCCGACGCGGTAGTTGAAACTGACCACGATGACGTTGCCCCGAGTGGCGATCTCCTCCCCGTCGTACAGGTAGTTGCTGAGAAAGTTGGCCCCTTGGCTGGACCCCACGAGGAAGCCACCTCCGTAGATCCAGACCATGACGGGCAGGTTCCGGGAGACTGAGGGGGGGGAGCAGGCCCGGGGACCCCAGATGAGCCCCCTCCCCGCTCTGTGCTGATGTCAGGGAAGTTCAGCTCTGAAGCCCCCAGACACAACCCAGGGGCAGGGACCGGGCCTCTGGCTACTTGGGGGCTTCCTGCAGGGCGAGGGGAGCTGGAGGGTGTGTGGGGAGAGCAGACCTTCCTTCCTGCCCTGGGGGACCCAGATGTTGAGGTAGAGGCAGTCCTCTTTCCCGTAGGTGCTGTCCTGGGTGATGGTGGCCTGCAGGCATCGCTTCTTGAAGTCCTTGGCCTTCAGGGTTCCTGGGGATGGCCGGAGGGGTTGGGGTGAGGATGGGCCCACCAGCCACAGGGCCTGCCCCACCCTCACCCACTCCCACCTTGCCAGCCGGGGTGTCGCTGTGGGTTCTCCAGGGGCTTGGGGGCGGCGGCATAGGGGATGCCCTTGAAGATGTCGACATAGTTGCCAAAGAGGCCCAGCTTCTTGTTGACTCCTTCCACGAAGCCGCCCTCCGTGTACACGGCACCCAGCTGGGATGGGAGGCGGGAGATCAGGGGGGCTTGGGCTGGTCAGCCCCTGGGGGCAGGGAGCCCACCCGCAGGCCCCGGGTGCCCAGAGGCTCCCCAGAGACAGCTTCAAGGAGGGGCCCATCTGCACCTGAGACCGAGGCCCCTGCCACCTGCCCCCATTGCCTGAGGAGGGGACTCACTCCCCACTCGCCCCCTGGGTGTCCTGCTCCCTGAATCTCAAAGGAGCCTGGTTCAAGCAGTGTGTCCTCAGGAAAGCCTTCCAAGAAGGCCGGGACAGGTGGGGTGGAGGTTTGGATTCTTGCTGTGGCCGCCTATACCCTTGAGCCTCAGTTTCCCCTCCTGTAAGATGGGTGACGACAGTATCTCCCTCGTGGCCCGTTTGCTTGTCCAGCTGCCAGCAGTGACGGGTGCACCGTGGACACTGAATGTTTCACGCCCAGCCGTGCGCTCCCTGAGCGGTGGGCCCGTCTTTCTCCTCCGCTCATTTCCCCCAACGGTGTCCCCTCAAGTCCTCACAGCCCCTGTGCTCCAAGCCGGGAAAGAACCCTGCCCCCCAAGGCCGCCGGCACCGCTGCTGCATATCCAGCCCTTGTGCGGAGCCGGCCCCCCGCGGACCAATGCGTCCAGTCCTCACCAGCATCCCGGGGGCTGGTGTTCATCTACCCATTGTTCCTGGAGGGAACACTGAGGCTTTCCTGTTTGAAGTCACCGCTGGGAAACTGTCTGAACTCAGGGCCGGCCCTTCTCCCCTCCCAGCGCTTCACCCCGTGGCCCAGGGTGAGCACAGGTCCATGCTTCCTGGCTCTCAGCTGCGCTCGGTTCCAGGTGGGCAGGGGCAGGGCAGCCCCACGTCCCAGGCCTGGCGGGATCCCAGCTGCCCTCTGAAGTCTATGCTGAGAGGGGCCCCCTGCCTTGCTGGGTGGGGGTCAGGTGGGCTGGAACTGGAGAGGAAGGGGCTGGAAGCAACACCTGCCGGGTGCCTGGGGGTTGGGCCCAGGCGGCAAGCCCAGGCTGGCCCCTGTCTCTCTCTCTCCCCGCTTCCTGTCCCGGAGGAGCCTCACACACCCCCGGCCTCGAGGCATTTTTCCTGATCAGCCTCCCTGGCTGCTGGGAGAGGGCACGGGCCAGGTCAGCGCCTGGCGGGGAGCAGCTCAGAAGTGGCTCTGTGTGACTGAGATCAGCCTGAGGGCCCCGGGGAGGGGCAGGGCATGGGGACCCTGGCCATCCCTCGAGGCCGGTGGGGAGGGGCGTCGCTGGCTCTGGAGCAACACGGAGGGAACCAGGGCCCCCTCAGCACCCAGAAAAGAGCTCCCCCTGAAGGAGAGTGACCTTCTCTCGGGGGCAGACGGCGCCCAGAACGAGGCAGCAGGGGTTCGAACCTCGGGATGGCAGAGGGTGGAAAGAGCAGGGCCTGAGAGAGCAGCTTGAAGGGTGGCGGGACCCGCATGGTGCGCTCTGCGCGTGGCTGTTCGCTCCGCCCTGGAAGTGTTTCCCCGCCCTGTGTCCCTCACGCTGCAGGAGGGCAGTGAGGGAGCTCAGACGGTATGGCCGCCCCAGGAGGGTTGGCTGGGCCTCCTGACTCTCACTGGGGAGGGGAGCTGTAGCAAGCAGGCGGGTGGGGGACCGGGAGATGGAGGTTACACCTCGAGCCAGACTCCAGGGTTGGACTAGCCCAGGTTCCAGGCTCCTGCTCAGCCCCTGTGGCTGTGTGATGTTGGGCAAACCCCTTGTCTGGTCTGGGCCCCTGTCTCCCGTTCCGGAAAAGAGGGACAACGTTGACATCTCTAGAGAGGGGAAGGAGCCAGAGGGGTGTTGTGGGTCAGGTTGCCGACTCAGCAAATAAAAGTTCAGGCTGCCCAGTTACACTTGAATTTCAGATAAATAATGATTTTTTTTTTTAGTGTATGTCCTAAATATTGGGTGGAACATACAGCAAAAATGACTCGTGGTTTATGTGAAATTCAAGTTGAATTGGGCACCCAGTATTTTATCTGGCAGCCTGAGTCATCCTGCGAAGGGCAAAACACGAAATGCAGAGTAAGTGCCTGGGAAAGGCTGATACGTCTGTTGTCGGGTTCTCTTTCTCAGTCTGGCTCTTTCTGCCAGTGACTCTGCCTGTCTTCCCTTGGCTGGGCCCTGTCCCCAGTTTCCATGTCTGGCTCAGCGGAGGAGAGAGGGACCCCCTCCCCTGGCCCGACCCCTCTGCTGGGCTCTCGCTTACCTTCGCCGCACTCGCTACAGCCAGCCAGCAGGCGAGGCCCAAGACCACCGGCTCCCAGCGCCCCATGGTGTGTGGCTGCCTCTCTGTGGCCCTCGCTCTGGGCCTGCGGTATTTATGGGCCTGGAGCCAGCCCAGAGCTGCCTGAGGGGGGACCCTTTCCCCCGCCTCCTACCGTTACCCTTTCCTCCAGGTTGGCCGAACTCCAGGTGGTGTAGCTGGGGTCAGGAGGCACCTGCTGTTTCCAGCCAGGGTCGGGCTGGGCCAAGGTCACGTGCAAACACGCATACACACACACACACACACACACACACACACACACACACACACACACACACGTGGGGACAGTCCATCTTTCCCAGGGTCGGCTGCTGCCCTGTGACCTGGTCCCCACAGTGCACCTGTGCAGGTTACTGCCTACCTGGGAAGAGAGGCAGATGGCATGGGTGCAGGGGGTGTGGGGAGGGCTGGGGCTTGGCTGGGTGCTAAGTGCGCTGCATTCTGGCGCCTCGACAAGGGCTTGCTTTCGCTCCTGGGGAAATGGGCAGGCTGCGTCCCCCTGCCGTGCCTGCAGCTCAGCAGTGGGCGCTGATAGGCGACTGGGTGCGTGATTTCTGGGATAGAAAGGGCCACGGGCTACTGGGCAGCGGCTGGCTGTGCGGTTCGAGGTGGGGTGGGGGACCTGAGCATCATGAGGTGGTCCCGCCCTCCAAGTGTGGGGGCTTCTCGCTGTCAGCAGCACATTCCTGGGAGGGCAGGACAAGAGATCCAGCCCAGCCTTGAGGGCTTCCCGGGGAAAAGGAAGGGCCGGGCTTTCTGGCCACAGGGAACCTGCAGATACACAGCTGTCCATCTGTCTGTCTGCCTGTCCGCCTACCATTTCCTGTGCCCAGATTTTTTGTGACGCAGAGTGAATGGAGAGATGCTGGAGAAAGGTGGGGAGGGGTGGGCGGCTGCAGGTGGGAGGGAGTCAGGACACTGGGAAGAAGAGGCCATGCAGGCTGGGCTGGCGAGTGTGGGGCCCGGGTGCAAAGGTGTTGAGGGGTGCTGCCAGTGACAAGGAAAGGCACTTGTCGACTCACACCTTTGCCCTGCTCCTGCAGTTCTAAGAATCTGTTCTAAAGGAGCTAATTCTAAATAGGGGGGAGGGGAACATGCCAGGACGTTCCGTGCAGTGTTATTTATAGTAGCCGAGGAGGAAAGGAAGGGGGCAGGAGAGGGAAGGGGGCCTGCAGCTCACTAATGGGGGTGGCTGCCTCTTCATTTAATAGCGAGGGCCTCACGTGGTCCTGCACAGAGTAGGTGATCGATAGACACAGGACGAGCATGCCCAGAAGTGCCTGGGAGAATCTAACACTGTCTGTCCAGTAAAAAAATCCGCCCCGGCTTCCTGGCTGGGTCTGTCCACTGTGTTCATTGCTTGACCCTGTGTTAGAGACCAACCTCTCAGCCTAGAAAGCTTTGGCCACTGGCTGAGGTCTGACAAAGAGCCTCTCCTTGACCAAACTACTCAGGCTCCCCGACCTCTTCTTCAACTCTGCATCGTCCAGTTTTAGCAAGACTCTCGCTAAATTGCTTTAACCGGAATGCCCCACCCTCCATATCTGCCCCGCCTTGATCTCTGATTGGGGTCCCCATCCTCTGCCATCCCCCGCACCGATGATCGCTGACCGCCCTGGTCTGTCTTCAGCAAGAATCCTGTTAGGTCAGTCTCTCCGGAAGCCCCCTCTCCCCTGGTGTTTCCTCTTTTTTTTTTTTTTTTGTGGTACGCGGGCCTCTCACTGTTGTGGCCTCTCCCGTTGCGGAGCACAGGCTCCGGACGCACAGGCTCAGCGGCCACGGCTCACGGGCCCAGCCGCCCCGCGGCACGTGGGATCTTCCCGGACCGGGGCACGAACCCGTGTCCCCTGCATCGGCAGGTGGACTCTCAACCACTGCGCCACCAGGGAAGCCCTGGTGTTTCCTCTTAGTAAGTTTCCATCCACAGACTCTCTCTCACCCTTGTTTGGCTAGGAAACCCCACTTGCCCAGGCTGTATTTGGACTTGAGCTCAGATCTATATGGAAGTCTCTCTTTCCCTATTGCAATAATCCTGAATAAAATCTGTTTTGGGGAATTACCTGGTGGTCCAGTAGTTAAGACTCCACGCTTCCACTGCAGGGGGCCTGGCTTCCATCCTTGGTTAGGGAACTAAGACCCCACAAGCCATGTGGCGCGGCCAAAAAAAAAAAGTCTTCTTACTGCTTTAACAACTGTCCAGCTGTGTGTGTGTGTGTGTGTGTGTGTGTGTGTGTGTGTGTGTGTTAATCATTTTTACTGGAGTGTAGTCTGGTTTTTCTTTGACAGATCTCCCAAGAGCCCTTGGACTCTAACCTGGAAGAGGGGCTGGCCTGCGTGCCTGGGCCACCTCGGTCCCCCTGCTGTGGATTGTGTGGGATTTGCTGTGCATGGCCTCGGCTGTAGCTTTTTCCTCTCTCAGGCAATCTTCTGACTCCTTGGTTCTCACAAAAGAAAACTGGGAAAATCAGACAAAACTAGGAGCAGTGTGGTTGTTACATATCAGCTGCATTGTGGTAATTTGGTGGAGAAAACTTAATCCAAATGTCTGAACTGGGAGTTTTGAATCCTGGTCCATGGACCTGTTAGGAAGTTTAAGGACAGGCCATGGGAGCCTGGATGGCCCTGAAACTTGATGCGCATATTTGTGGGGAAGCATATTTTCCTTCAGAAAGACTCCATGGTTATCACTGTATGCTCGGAGCATCTATGACCTTCCAAAGAGTCTAGGTTGGAAGTATCAAAAGTTCTGAATTGGTATAACTGACAAAGTAGAAAACTGACGAAATTGATTTAATGGCACAAATACTTTTTAAAAATGTTTTTCTGGGCTGGAGCACATTCTGTAAGGGCAAATGCACCTGTGTTAACATTTGCAGACGTTGTAAATCAGACAGACACAGGTCCAACCCTGACACTGCCACTCGATAGCTGTGGGATCTGGACACGTGTCTTTACCTCTCTTAACTTCCCCACTGATACCTTTGCTCAGGGAACGATGTCTGAGAGGTTCATAGCACAATAATTATCAGGGTCTACTGTTTACAAGGTGCTCAAAATGAACATTTAAAATTTGTTTTCAGGCAGAGAAATGTCCATTTTAAGTTGTAGGGAACCTAACTATATCAGTAGATGTTCTAGCCACAGAGAAAACAGTTACTTCAAGTGACTTGGAGGAGTGACTGTGTGTTCATAGCAGCATTTATCCTAAGGAGAAAGCAAGTGCAACACAATCTTAAATGATCTTTGATGGTCATATTATTTTATCAAAGATTACTTTATATAATTTATCACTTGTTATTTAAATTTGTATATTTGATAATTTATATGATCTATTATAATATTTTCTATTTTGAAAATATATGTATGTTATAGGAGAAAAAGTAATTATGCTAGTGGTGTAAGATTTTCAGCATAGGTGGAAAAAGAAATGAGTAAGATCAGAGAGGGACTTTCCTGGCGGTCCAGTGGTTAAGACTCTGCACTTCCAATGCAAGGGGTGTGGGTTCAATCCCTGGTCGGGGTACTAAGATCCCACATGCTGCGCAGAGAAGTAAAACCTTATAATCTTACATTTTCATTGGGAGATATCTATATGAACTCATAACTTATTATTTTTGGGGGGGTAAAAAAGTGTCCATTTCCTAGCTCTGTGTAATCCAAAGCCCTAGAGGTAAAGAAAACCCAGGAGCAACAAGCACCCCCTGGTGCCCAGATTGGGGTGTCTAAACACCATTTCCACACCAAGGAAGGTGGCACCCTGGAGCAACGGCTAGGCTGGATCTAAGACAGGAAATGCAGTGGAGGAGCCTGGGCCATCACGGTGGCTGGAAGCAAGAAGGCGCGGAAGACCAGAGGGTGCGTCAAAGGACACAGGACCCAACCCGGGGCTGCTCTCAGGCCAGACATGAGACATGAGACAAGACAAGTAGAGAAAAGCATGACTGCAACTGATTGAAACAGATCATCACAAAGCTAAAAGCATCCCCCTGGTCATCACTGGTCATTGCTGTGGAGCCATAAATGAGGCCAGCGGATGAGGGCGACAGCACCCGAATCTGCTGGTCAGTCAATGCTCATATCACTAAAGGGACCCAGCAGGCATCAGTGCCTCCCAGCTGGATGGGCGCATTCGAAGCTGAATTGCTGTTGATTTGTTAAGTGTGATGACAGCGTCACTGTGTTTTGAAAACAAAAAGTCCTGATGTGTTAGACACACACTGAAGTATGGGATGGTAACTGGTAAAGCCATATGATGGATAAATAGGGGCTTATTATACAATACTCAGAACTTCTGTGTATATTTGCTATTTTCCATAATAAAATGCTTTTTAAAAGGGGGTGTGTGTAGGTATTTCGGTTTCTAAGTAGGGAACCCCTGAATACTTTTCAAGAACCTGGGAAGCCCGTCCAATTCGGCACATAGAAGGCAGGTTCTGGGTAAGGTGGGGCTTAGCTGCAGAGGGAGTGTCCCTGCCCCCCGGCATGCCTCTCTCAGCTCTGCACAGGGACCAAGGCGGCTTCCGGGAGAGGGGGGCCAGAACCCAGACCTTCTCCCTCTGAGCTTTGAGGTTAGCAGCATGGTTAAGAAGTGGGACCAGCCGCAGCTAAGATCCACCAGCAGAGACCTCGGCCTGAGTGAAAGCGGTACAGAGGTGAGGGAAGGGGGAAGGCCCAGGCAGCTGCACCTCACCCCCAGTGGGAGCGACAGGCACGTCGGGGCGCTCAGCTCTCCAAGGCCGGTTCCCAGAACTGACCACTTCAGGCCAACTGTGCGCCACTGGGGTTTCTGACCTGTCGTGGGAGGGGGCTTCCGTCTGACTTTGGAACTTGTGGTCACACTCCGTGGCCCAGCCTGCCGGCTGAGGAACTGGGTGATGGGGCTCATCTCTGGCTCAGGCAGTGTGTGTGTGGGTACTCCCCGGGGAGGGCAGGTTCAGCCCCACCAGGGACCCTGCAATCCCTGGAAACCTCTGGCTTCACACCAGGCAGCCCTGAGACAGGGTCTGTCTCCCGTGAGCCTCTGAAGAACACATCCACTTGGAACAGGAAGGGATGAACGTGAGGCTGTAGGGCCCCCCGGGCTGCAGTTACTTCTGGCTGCTCTCACCTGGCCCACCTACCGAGGGGCATCAGGCCTGTTCTCAACCATCCCGGCATCACCCACCACGAGGTCACTGAATGAACGACTGAAGGGACAAACGACGTCCAGCAGGGAGCCCAAGCCCAGAGGCAAGAGGAAACCCCTCTCTGGCTGACATCCCCACTGAGACACCAAGGCTCCTTGGGAAAATGTGTTTAATACGGACAATTCCAGCTGGGCCTGCCCTTTGCCAGGTTACCCCAAACGGATGGGGTCCAGACACGATGGCAGACTTCGCCGCCTGTGACCACGGACCAGGCTCCTCGCCCCGTCCTTTTGCCTCAGCAGCAGCCAGGGCCGGCCCTCCCCCGCTGCACCATCTGCACCTCCAGCGCTTGCTGGTCTCGGCCAGAGGGAGGTGCTGGGCGCTGGCTCAGCCCGAGGGACACCGGGCTGGCTCGCGGCTGTGCAAAGTCGGGGCACCACCTTCGGGATGGCCCCGGGCAGCCAGGGTCGGCTGTACCCGGCTGCTTTCCTCAGCAGGGCCGCCTGGGGACATTCTGGCTTCTGTGGGCAGCAGCAGGGGACCCCGGCTTGTCCTGGGTCCCTCATCAGGCCTGGTCGGGGCGCCCAGCCTGGAGCCCAGGGCTGCATCACACGTAGTCCAGAATTTCCGTCTCCATCTCGTTCTCGCTCCCGTCCGACGGCTTGAAGTCGTCCTCATCGTCCTCGTCGTCCTCGTCCTCCGCGTCCTCTGCTTCCTCGTCCCCAGATCCGCAGGTCAGCTGTTCTTTCCCGTCGTCAGCTTTGGCCGGGCTGGAGAAGAGAGCTGGGCCAAAAGACAGGCCGTGTGTGTCCCGTCGTTGGCTCCTGGGCGCACCCACACCAGCTGTCGCTGGTCTCAGCCAGAGGCCCTCGGCTCCTGGGGGCCTGTCTACAAATACGGGTGTCTGGGCTCAAGCTCTAGAGAAGCTGCTTTGGGAAGCAGGACGGCTGGGGGACCTGGGACTCCAGTTGAAAAAGCACTTCAAGGAACACTGAGGCCAAGGGCCTTGAAAACCTCTTCCCCGGAGGAGCCTCCGGCAGCTCATGGGTCCCGTGGACTCCCCAGGAGTGTGCAGGGCTCTGTGTCAGTGCTTTTCTCAACTGGACTCTCAGAGGGGGGCTGTGTCCTAAAGGAGGCTGAGAACCCCTACTCCCATCAGCTCCACAGGGGCTGGTGGGTCTGGGACGCCCCCTCCCCGAGCCTGGGAGGAACCCCGAGAGGGGCCCTTTCGCTTGCTCTCCCCCAGCCCCGTCAGACCTGCAGTGCAGCAGGGCTCACACCCCGTGCAGGGATGCTCATCCTGCGGAGGGGCAGGCAGTGCCGGGTGACAGGAGCCCAGGCCCCGCCGTCCCTGCCCTCCCAGGGGAGACGGGAGCAACGTGCCCACACGTGGCCAGAGGATGTAGGGTGACGTCAGGGCATAAAGCGGCGGCCCCCCTGGCAGCACTGGCCCTGTTCCAGCCCCACCCCTCTGGGCCCGTCTCCTGCCTTCAACCCCCAGGGCTGAGCCCTGTCTCCAAAGGCCCCCCTCCCACCACTCTCAGGGCAAGAGGCTCCCACCTGGGTGCAATTTCTTGGGGAGCAGGTCCTCTAGGGACACTTGCTTGGGCCCCAGAGGGGGCCCCAGAGCACCCAGGGCGTCCCTTCACCCCGAGCACTCTCACCAGGCCTCTTGGAGCGGATGGTGTGCCGGATCATGAGGGACATCATGTCCCTCAGGTCATCACTGGTCTTGGGGAGGCACCAGCCGTCCCGCTCTGTGCAGAGACTTTCAGCGCCGTCATTGCGGTGTATGATCTTCTGCAGCCTGGGCGTTGGGAGACAGAGTTCCGGGGTGGGGTCTCTGCTCACAGGGGCCAGGCAGCGGTTTTGGCAGAGCTGGGGTCGTGCTCAGAAAAACAGCACTCAGAGCGCCACCCCGAGGGAGGAGCTCGGTCACGAAGGGCGTCAAGAAAGCGGTCCACCCCCAGCTGGGGCCCCGACCCCACCCTGCACACGAGGCAGGCGTGTGCCGCGGCCCACTGGCCTGGCGAGAGCCTGAGCGTTCACCAGGTTCCAGGCTGGGTTTAACAGGCTCCCGCCTCCTCCCACCCCAGCACCCCTCCCCCAGGTTTTTAAACATCACGAGGAACAACTGGCTTAAAGGTTTCTGGGATTCTGATCAACTCCAGGGCCTGGGGACCGTGTCAGGAACCCCCATGCGGGCGAAGGAGGAGGAAGGCAAAGACCCCGGCCCAGCGCTGTGCTCTGCGCGCAGCACAGCCGGCTGCTCAGAGGTGCGGCCCGAGGCGCACCCGGGAAGCCACTCCCGAGGGCCGCGCGAGCCCGGGCAGAGGACTCCCAGGCGGCCGGCCTCCTCGCTGAGAGATTAAGGCTGACGTGAAGTGGAAGAGTCGCAGGAAACACCTCGGTCCCCGGCTGGTTTCTCTGCACTGACCCCGAGTCCCACGGTCCCCACCTCGGCGTCTCAGGGCCCCGCACGTACGTACTCGTCCACGTTCAAGTCGCAAAACTGGTAGAACATCTGTCGGTACGGTGGCAAGGCCCCCTCCCGGAAGATGTAGACCGAGTCCTGGCAAAGGAGGGCAGAGACGGCAAGGTCGGAGGGAGCGTCCCCGGGGGCGGGCGGCACAGGAGAGCCCCACGCCGTGGCTCCCACGGGGCCTCTCCCAGGGCGGCTGCCTATCCTGCTCCCAGGACCTGGCAGGCCTGGCTCTTCTCCCTGGACTCAGGCGAGGCAGACGGGCCACAGGCCGGGGAGCCGGTGTGCAGAAAACGAGCCGCAACTCCCCAGGCGTCGAGGGGTGGTCGAAGCAGCCAGGCCCTCCCTTGGGCCCTGGGACCGTGAGCCGCCGGGGGCCGGGGCTGGGCTCTGCCTCGGAGCCTCCCTGCAGGGCCCTCCGCACGTCTCTCTTCCACTGCTCGGTCATCTTAGGTGGCCCTGCAGGCCAGTTCCAGAGGTGGGGATAAAGGCCTAAGACAAGAGTCCTGGAGGAGGACGGCTGCTCTGGCGAGGGTCCGGGCCCTCCCTGAGGAGCGGAGACCTGACGCTGCTGGGAGACAGCCGCCCCAACCCCTCTACGAGGCAAGTGACTCCAGGGAGGGGGCCACCCTGCCGGCCTCCCCCTCCGAGCCTGGAGCAGCTCACGTCGGCCAGGCACGGGAAGGGCCCCGGGAGTCGCCGCCCCTGCTGCGCGCCTGTGCTAACGAGAGCCTGAGCCTGTGAGGGCGGCCCGCGTCCAGCCCACGGCCAGGGTGCAGACGGTCTGCTCTGGCTTCAGGCCCACAGCGCCTGAGCCTCACCAGCCCCGTGGCTGCCACACGGGGCTGCTGGCATCTGAGCCCCTCCCTGAGACGTACCCAGGTGGTCCCAGCACCCACGCCCAGAGGCTGTCCCGGGAGGTGGGAGTCACGTAAAGGCACAGGGAGGGCAGAGCGGCCTCAGTCGGAGCCCCTCCTGGCGTCACAGGCGGGGCTGGGGGCTGTGTGAGGGGTCCTGGGCCTGCCCGAGGGAGGGGCCGCCGCCCCCCGCGCCCTCACCCAGGAGGGCAGCTCAGGGGACACCCACCTTGAGCTTGTACTTGTTGGAGGCCAACTTGCGTGCACTGGCCGACCCTGAGGGACCCAGGCCCTGCTTCAGGTCTTGCATGGTGACGAGCTGGCTGCCTGCGAGGGGACCACGGCAGGGCTTTGGAATACGGGGGTGTGTGTTTCTCCCGCCCCCCCTCCCCGGGGTGCGCGGGCCAGCAGTGCCCTGGAGTGACCTCCTCGGGAAGCCCCTTCCCATCCCGCCATCCGGACGCCCGTCTTCCCCAGCGCCTGATCCGCAGAGGGAGCCTGAGCCCCTTACTCGTTTTTTTGACGGTGATGGGGAGGCTGTAGTTGTAGGTGCTGCGCTTGGCCTTGACGGGCATGTCGCTGGGGGCGTAACCTGCCGGAGGGGGGCGTGCATCAGGTGGGGTGGGCACAGAGCCCCTTCTGGCAGCCACAGGCGCACCGGGGTTCCCTGGGGCGGCTCCTGAGAAGGGGACTCAGGCCTCCCACTGGAGTGACAGGAGCCGCCGCGTCCTGGTGCTTTGTGTGCGGGGGGGTCACCGCGGGCCGGGGACAGGAGACTGACGGGACGCCTGGCCTGCACCACAGGAGCTGTAAGGAGCCACTAGAGCATCACCACAGGAGCCAGGACGAGAGCTCGGGTCCTCGTGTCTGCGCTATTCTGTCCCTAACAGTCCCACCAAGGGGGGAATATATCCTCTCCACGTGGATATATTCGTATTACAGAAGAGAATGCTGGAAACAGAAAGCGATAAAGGGAAAAGGAAAGCAAGGGTTTCGGTAATTGTTTACCGTATTTCATTCCACAACGGATTCGGAAGTCAAGGACTTGATAAATCTTGGCGTCTGGGTGTTTTCGGGGGTCGTACCCGAATCGAATCCAGAGGCTTCTCCAGGGGCCTGTTATCTGGAGACAGAAAGGGCGGGAGTGCGAAGTGTGGTCAAGGCCGATCCCCGGCCCCCGAGTTGCAGGCCCAGGTGGCTGCCCACATGGGGCAGCACCACACGCCCACGAGTTGGGGACAGGCTCTGGAACCCTGCCCCCCAGCTCGCACGTGTGGCTCGGTCACCTCGGGTAGGTCACTTGGCCTTTCCAAGCCTTGGTCTTCCAGTCAGATGGCGTCTTGGTGAGGATTAAATGAGATGGTGCCCCTGAAGCCCTCACCGCAGTGCCCAGCACAGAGAAAGAGCTCAAGAACTGTCACAACTGTGCTAATGGATGGAGGCACTGTCCCCAAACAGCGCTCCCGAGGTCCTTGTGTCCAGAAAGCCAATGCTGAAAGGCAGGCAGCAGCTCTGTGATGTCGGGTCTAAGCCCAGGAGGGATGAGCCCGTCTCATGCCCCCCACCTCCTGGCCATCACAGTCACGGTCACGTTGTCCATCTGCCTCCCCAGGCCCCAGGTTGGACCCTTGGCCAGCAGGAGCTCTTCCTCACAGCACCTTGGGGAATCTCAGTGATGACAGCCCCATCTCCATCCCTCCTGGACTGAGTCCAAGGCGCCTGTGACCGCCACTGAACGCCCCTCAACCCAGGGAGAATGCGTGAAGGCAGGTGGCACTGTGGTTAGGGGCCCAGGCGCTGCAGCCAAACAGGCCGGGGTCCCCAGGGGGCTCTGCCACTCCCTGGCTGTAGGATCTTGGCCCATCAAGTCGCCAATCTGAGCCGAGCCTCTTCATCAGAGGTCCAAACCCTGCTGCCATGCCCCATGGAAGAAGAAAGGATGCTATGCACATAGCACTTAACCCAGGGCCTGGTCCTTAGAAAGCTCTCCATACAAGGCCATTAAAAAATGTATAATCCCGGGCTTCCATGGTGGTGCAGTGGTTGAGAGTACGCCTGCCGATGCAGGGGACACGGTTCGTGCCCCGGTCCGGGAAGATCCCACATGCCGCGGAGCGGCTAGGCCCGTGAGCCATGACCGCTGAGCCTGCGCGTCTGGAGTCTGTGCTCCGCAACAGGAGAGGCCACAACAGTGAGAGGCCCGCGTACCACAAAAAACAAAGTATAATCCCTTTAAGAAGCCATCCTCCAGCTGCTGGGACAGGGCCGCCTGCCCTTGCTGGGGCTCTGAGGCACGTCAGGGATCAGGACAGCGCAGGTGGGAAGCGCGGTGGGCGGTGGGTGGGCACTCACCATGTAATAGGCCATGAAGGGCAGCAAGACCTTGAGCTTGTCGGGGTGGACGCTGATGTTGGCCTTGACAGCGTTACGTGACCAGATGGGGCGGATTTCAAACAGCTGGAGGGTCAAGGCAGAGGCTGAGAAGAGCACCCACAGCTTCCCCGCCTGCCCCAGGCTCCCCGCATGGTCTGGCCCCAGAGGACCTTCCTGAGAGGAGTGGGGGTGGGGGGAGCAGGGGCCAGGCAGGTGGGGAGGGGCCTCTGCGCACGCCCACTCGTCCCGCGCTGAGAAGCGCCCTGCTCGCCCAGCACGTGTCAAGTGCGGTTGCAGGGCCTGGGGGTCCTGAAATGACCATGAAAGACGCTGTCCCTGTCCTTAGGCGGCTCAAAGGGCAGCGGAGAGGCAGAGGACCAAAGGAGCCAGAGCAGGGCCAGGAGGGGGACGGGCCGGAGCTCTGGGCCCCTGAGCAGCCCCAGAGGGCAGGGGCCTGAGCCGGGATGTGACGAAGGCCGCAGGGGACGGCCCACCCCCTCCCAGTGGGAGGGCTGTGAAGGGCCAGTGGGGCTGGGGTGGGAGGGCCAGGGTGGGAGCGGCCTTGAGCCAGGTGGGAGATTGGGCTGTGTCCTGATGACAACGAGGGGCCTTGGAGAGTGGCCCCCACTTCCCCCCGACCTAGCGACTGCTAGAAACATAACAAGGTGTCCACCACTTAAGAAATAACATCCCACCCCACCCCCGTCCCGCACCAAGGGGACAGTCAAGTTCAACAGGGGCAGGGGCAAGGGTCGGTCAGCAGTGACATGCTGAGAACCTACTGTCCACACCTGTGGCGACACAAGGACCAGAGTCCCCTGGCCTGGGTCTCCCAGAACCTGCAAGCCAGCGGGTAAGGCAGAAGGCCGCCTCCGCCCAGGGCCCCCGTCCAGCCCGGCTCTAACGGGGAGGAAGCACCGGGCCTGGTGCACACCAGGTGCCCCATCTGGTGTGTTGCAGCCAAGGGCTGGATGAACAAAGCTTCCGGAATCCCGGAGCTCCACGCCGAGGTCGCATGTGGGCGACGTTTACCATCCCAAAGGGGCCTCTCGTGAGCTTGAAGGAGACTTTGAGCTCCGGGGGGGCGGGGCTTACACTGGCATAGCTTTAGATGGCGCATCTGGAGGTGAGGAGCTCCCACGTGTTAATAAGCGAGCCTAAGACAAGGTGCGGCCAGTGAAGGTGTGGCCGGGGGGCCGGGCTCACCTGCCTCAGCTCCTCCTCCACCTTGTGGTCCACGGGGTTGGTGCACACCTTCCTCCAGGTCTGGGCCGCAGCCTCTAGCGGCTGCTCGGGTGCCTCATCCCCCTCGAAGTTGACAAAGATGGCATTGTGAGGGCGCCGGGCCCTGCTCAGGCCGATCAGGTTCTCCCCGGAGATGGAGGGGTTGTTGTAGCCTTCCCTAGGAGCAGAGAGCTGCTGAGGGCGGGAGCGCCAGGCGTGGGCCCGCTGGACACGGGCAGCCCACGTGTGGGTGCGTTTCCCTGGAATCTGGGTGAGAAGCGGATCTCAGCCCCGGCCACTGAAGGCAGGCGCCTGTGTTCTCAGGCTGATGACCAGGAGAAGAAGGGGGAGCGAGTCCGAGTCAGCTCAGAGAGGCTCCGAAGCAGGGCCAGGCCAAGAGCCCCAGAGGCTGGGGTGTGGGGAAGGGCCCCTGCCGTGAGGCTGGTGGCCTCACGACTGCATCGCGTCGAGCACGGCACCGTCCAGCCAGTGAAAAGCTGGAAACAGCCCAGATGCCCATCAGGGCAGGGACAGTGGAATCAGCTGAGGCGCGGGCGGCCACACGGGAACCACCAATCAGCTGTCAGAGCGCAGCTGTGCTTACTGACGCCCACAAGTCACTCATCTAACCCTTGAAACAATCCTACGAGGAAGGACCCATTTCCCATGAAGTCACTGAGGCCACAGGGGTTGGAAACCTGCCTCGAGCCAGAGCTCGAGGTAATGGAGCTGGGACTTGAGCCCAGGGAGGCTGGCGGGGCCGCTAACCTCCGTCCTGCTCGGAAGCATCTCAACGATACCGCGGTGAAGGGAGGACGTATACTACCAGACGCTCTCGTCACAGAGGCTAAAAGAAGAGCTCTGGGGACCTCCCTGGAGGTCCAGTGGTTAGGACTGCGAGCTTCCACTGAAAGGGGCCTGGGTTCGAGCCCTGGTCAGGGACCTAGGATCCATCCCGCAAGCCGCACAGTGCGGCCAAAAACAAAAGGGGGGGATGGGGCTCTGCCACCAGCCGTTAGCACAGACACACAGGGTCAACGATTCCTAGGGGGCTCGGAGCGCTTCCCTCGGAGGTGGGACATCAGGAACATCACAGCTTCGCGAAAGCAGGGGGAACAGTACAAGGAGCCCCCATAAGCCCACCATCCGCTTCCACAACTGCCGTCACAGGGCCCATTTCACGCCATCCGGGCCCCACCCCAAACCCACTCAATTATTTTGCAGTGCATTTCAGAGTATGTCCTGGATGTCACACAGGTGATTAATACCTTTTAAATTTGTTTCCATTTTACCGTAATTTTCTACATGAGTGCATACCATCTGCATATTTATAAAGAACAACAAAGTGATTTTTTCACATTGGGAAACAAAATTACAAAGACGGGATCAAATCTGTGCCTTTGTTAAACAACATGACTCCATTTGAAACCATCCTGAACACTATCCTGTTTTCCAAGACAACTCCCCGAGGCCCCAGACGCCCCCGAAGAAAACAGAAAGCCCCGGGCACTCCCTCTGGGCCAGGCAGCAGCAGGGCGCGGGCCGCCTGCCCTCCCCCCTCAACTGCCTCGAGGAGGGGGGACCCCCGTCAGGCCAGCGTCCCAGCCTGGCCTCTGCCCACTGGCCATATAGGAAGCTCAGCCCCCCTGGACCCAGGAAGGCCAGCAAGGCGGGGGCCAGGCCTCCTCTGCCAGTCCTTGGTACCCATGAGGGCCATCAGAGCAGGAAAATCGATGGCAGCCCTGGGAGAAAAGGCAGGTTCCTTCCACGCACTGGAAAATCGATAAACGACATGGGAGAAAAACAGGGCCTGTGGGTTCAAGGGCAGCCGGCCCTCCACCCCTGTCCCCCTCCCAGAGGCTGGGAGACAGCTGTTTGCAGGCCCTACAGGACGGAGCAGTGACTCTGACGCTGCCATCCAGCATCAGGGCCGGCAATGCGGGGCGGGGGACGGGTGCCTCTAGTTCCTTCTTCTACATATTTTTGTTTCTGACTGTAAGAGTAAAATGCTTGTGGGGGAAAAATAAGTTTCAAATTTCAGAAACATGTACATTTAAAACATTTGAAACTCTCATAATGAGTATAACATACGCACAGAAAACTGCACACACTAGGGTTTTCAGCAGGGAGGGAATGGACCCGATTCCTTGCAGTTATACATTTCTATAATGTCTGGTCTTTTCTAACAAGCACAATTTACTCCTGCAATCAGAAAAAGGATGGCGGGGGGTGGCATTATGGACTCAACTGGCCTGAGAGACATCGACCCTTGTCTGGCTCTCGACTTACTTTTGAGGCAATGGGGAAACGGAGCGAGGACTGGGCCCTGGATGACGTGAAGGACACTGTTAACGTTTGCTCGTTCTGATGACAGCACTATGGCTAAGTTAAAATAAACCAAGTCCTTCCCAGTTAGAGACACACACTTGTTTCTGGAGGACGCGCTGTGATGCTGGGGGTGGAGGTGGTGGGGAGGTGAAACCAGCAGCAGCAAGTTGAGGCTGGTGACGTAGGTGGGCGTCCATCACACACTCCTCTCTCCTTTCGGAACTCCCCAGAATATATTTTTTAAAGGAAGGGGACAACACACCTTTCTCCTTAGCATAAAATCTAAGCTCCTTTCTGTGGTCCGTGCGACCCTCACCCCACCCCCCTCTCGGCTCTCTGCGCTTCGGGGGCAACACCCCCGACTGTTCCTTTGCATGTGCCAGCCCCCTGGTCTGGAACGTTCTCCCCGGATCTTCACCTGCCTGGCTCTGTCATCACACAGGTCTGTTTCAAAGTTCAGCTCCCCCGAGGACCCTCCCGCACTCCACTCACTGTGCATGACAGCCCACTCCCCACTTATCTCCTTTAAGACACACACCTGCCCGCAGGCTCCCACCGCCCGCTCATCCTTCACTGGGGCTCCACCGGCTCCCCAGCCCCCGGCCCTGCACGGAGCCGCCTGTCGCGTCCCCACTGACACTGGCTCCAAGGGGAGCCCTGGGCCCCGACAGGCGGTCAGTACTCGTTGATGGAAATACTTGATGAGGGAAGAGAAGCTTCTCGCCCTCCCGCCGCTCTGCAGATAACTGCTCTGGGCCCAAACTTCCCCGTCTTTCCAGGCTTCCATTATCACCCAGTTTACTTTTATAGCACAGAGTCTGCTCTAACACCTGCTTTTCCTAGAGCAAGTCTGGACACGAGCCATGTTGGTCCATGGAGCCCGCTTTCTTAAAGGCTGTGCAGTCTTCCTTGGCACAGACAGGCCGTCGTTTAATTAACTACATCATCCCTATTAGTGGACTGATCGCTCACTTATCCACTTTATCAAACTCTGCCCGGCACTCAGTGTTCTGAGTATTTCCAAAAGCCTCAGTCATTCGGCCCTCTAACGACGCCGAGAAGTGAGTACTGTTACTATTATTATCACCCCTGTTACAGGCGGGGAGGCTGGCGCGGGAGGTCGGGGCTCACCTGCCCGGCCTGTGATGAGGGATCACAGGTCCAGGACCTGAACGCGGGCCCCTGCCCACCGGGCTCTCTCGCCACACCAGGCCCTCGCAGCTCCTTGCTACTGCCCACAACCAACCAGAAAACGCTCTTGTCAGTGTATCTTTGGGCACAGAGGCGACAGTCACTGTGGGATAAATTCCTACAGGCCGCCTGGTCGTCAGGAAAGAACATTTAAAACTGTAATAGATTCTGCCAGGTTGCTCTCTAAAAAATATCGACCTCATTCCCAGGGCTCCTGCGGCAGGGGGTGTCTGTCTCTCCACACCTCAAGGTACACGCTTTTGGGGAGGGGTCTAAGTCCAAAGGCAACATCCTGATTCACACTCTGTGGTGTGAGGACAGCCCTGAGCAAGGCCTCCGGGTGGGGCGCGGGGACCAGGGCTGGTTCCTGACACCCCTGGTCAGGGCCCCTGGTCACCAGCTGCTCTGTTGCTGGGGCCACGGGCCTGAGTAAAGCCGGCCACCCTGGCCGCCTGACCCGCGAGTGGAAGAGTCCAGCCCTCTGAGCGCAGGGCCCTTGCCCTGAGCCCCGCTGCTGCGGGGCGGCGGCCACAGGGAGGTACTTACCGGTGCTGTGTCTCTGGGCGGTAGGAGTAGTCCACCGGGGTGTCCAGCCTGGAGAAGATGGGCGGGGGGATGTAGAGCGGCAGCTCCTGGTGGAAGAAATTCTCCTTCTCGGGCTTGACCATGAGCACCTTGCTGTACATGGACATGTGCCTGCCACCCGCCTCCGTGTGCACGGCCAGGTACTGGAAGTCGGACATTCCTGGGAAGAGAGGTAGACAGACGGCGGACACACTAGCGCACCCGCCCAGCACTGGCAGCTGCCACGCACCAGCACCCGCGTCTTCTCGGGTGCGCTGAGCGGGCCTCGCAGGGGAGGCTGCAGGAGCCAAAACAGTATGTCCGAGTCGCTTCTGGGAACTCGGCCCAGTCGCCTGGATAAATACTACTTTGGGGGGTCGGGGAGTTACCTGATATGTGAGGATAAAGTCTAGGTCAGTGCTGCTTAGACTGCACCGTGCACGTGACTCACCAGGGGTCTTGCTAAATGCAGATGCTGAGGTGCTGCATTTCTAACAAGCTCCCAGGTGAGGCCCATGCTGCTGGTCTGGGACACACACTGAGTGGTGACGTACCGGCTCAATTAGAGAGAGAAAGAAACGGATCACTTGGGAAGCCTCGTCCCGGGACGGACGGCCCTCTTTGGTGAATACCACTTTCCACCAGAATGACGGACGTTCCAAATGCCCCACTTGTGGGATCCCAGGCCCTGTTTTAGTTTCTTTACACTTTCTATCACCCTCTTCCTTTTTAGTCTTTATTCTCTTCAGTTTCTATCTTAGAACTGCAGCTGCAACTATAGATACTCTTGAGGCTTGTTAGTAATTTGCCAAGTACCATACGTGTGTGCAAACCGGCACACGGGCATCGTCTCTCTGAACTTCCACGAGGGTCTGAGGAACTCCGGGCTCCCACTGCACAGACAGGGAGACCGAGGGAGGCTGAGGCAGGCACAACTCCCCCTCTCCACCCCACGCCTTAGCACCTCCTCCCAGGGGTTCCCTGTGGGGAGCAAACTCGATTGAGGACCCCACGGGAGACATCCAGCTGGCTGAGAGTTCAAAGGACATAAGGTCCCAGGGGGCTGAGGTGACCTGGGGAGGCTTCAGAGGGTCGGTAAGACCAGCAGCAGTAAAAACCAAGAAGCTCCCCAAACACGAGGGCGGGGGTGGGGCTGAAAACTGGAGGCCTGTGGACCAGTTTAACTTGGCCCCGTAAAGCGGCTTTAACAATGCGATTTCTCAGAGAATTCCAGCTTCTCTTAAGAATGCAGAAAACCGAGCAGCAACGAGCAGGGCCTCCTGGACAGGGCCTGCGCTCTGCCACTCCCCTCACGCCTGGGCATATCCGGGCCCCCTTCACCGTGTGGATGACCCATGCAGCTCCTGCAGGCACGAGGGACGCAGGCCCTGAAATAACCCAGTGTGGTAAGAATGCATTTTGCAGTTACCTTGAAATTTGTAAACGGTGGAGACGATGCCAAGGCTCTCTATGTCGAACGTGACCTTGGGGTGAGCCTCAGGCCCCGGCGCCCCCCTCTGCCGCCTCATCTTCCTCTTGATCCGGAGCAGCAGGCTGCTGGTACTGAAGCGGTTGGCACACACGGGGTGGCAGTAGGGGTCCTTGGGCCGGAAGTACAGCTCCAGCCTCTTAGTGGGGTCTGCATAGATCTGCGGGAGGTCAAAGGAGACAGAGTGAAGCAGGGGGCAGCAAAGCAGCCGGCAGCTCCTCCCTCAGTGAAAGCCCGACGGCAACCCAGGTGGCCAGGGAAGGGCCAGGAGGATTTTTCCGTTCGTTCTGAGCTTTTAATTCCCGAAAGACTCATTTTTCAAACCCAAGTATCTTAGCTTTTATCTGGTAGGGAAAATGAAGACAGTCTCTTCCTTCTAAGAGGTTGTAAATTTGGAGACAGTAACTGTCAGTTAAGTAAAGCCACTGTCTCTCGAGTGACAGGTCAGTGCGGGTAACCACCTACTCTTCTGGGAGCACTTCACGGAGGTGCCACCCCCGTGTCTGCCGTGGAGAGCCTGGGTGGGAGTTGAATGACTTGTCTAGGGCTTCTTCTCTAGGAACTACCCACCCCAAAGGGTCCTGGCATTCACCCTCATATATACAAAAGTTTCGAGGTCCAAAGGAGATGAAATCAACAAATAACAAGCACTTTGGCCCTGACTAGTGTGACTCATCCTTTCCATGCCTTGGTTCCTTCTCCTTAAAATGGACATAATAACAGTACCTACTCATCAGATTGTTACAATGATTAAATGGAAATATATGTAAAGCACTTAGCCTGACACCTAAATCATGGTAATGTGTCATCGATATAGGAATGCTTGTCCCACATTGGGTAGGAGGGACACAGTGTCAGCTGTGAGCGTGTGGCAGCACCAACAATGTTAACTAGGCCAAGGTCATCTACTTGCTGGTCTGCTGGCTCCCCAACACCCAGGACACAACCTGGCCCTTAGCAGGTGCTCAGGAAGCATCTAGGGAAAGAAAGTTAGAAAGAGCCCCTACTGTCAGGAAACAGGTCTCTGAGACTGCTGTGCTGGGAATGACCCCAGATGTGGGGCTGGCACAGAGGAGGTACACAAGAAACAGGAATGGAATGAGTGAATGACCAGTCTCTTCCCAAAGGGGTCCCACTGTAACTGTGTCCAGACATCCCTGGCGTTAGCAGGAGTAAGGGTCCTGGTCAATGCCGCCGTAAAGTAAGTCAGGATAAAAGAAGAAAACATGACTGACTGGGCCTCTACTGGCCTCCTGTGCTTAATGACAGGTTCAAGGTTTTTCAGTATTCATAAAGGATGAGGAAGCAGAATTACGAGTTCAGACTTCAGAGGGAGATGTGCATGCGTTCAAATTCCCACTGTACCATGTAGGAGCCTGTCTGACCCAACCTTTCTTCCTGTGTCTTTATCAGAAAAATGGGAATAATAATGGTACCTAACTCACTAGATTGTCGTGAAGATTCAATCATGCATTTGACGAGTATTTTAGAAGCAGGCACAGTTATGGATATTAGGACCACGGGAGGTCCCGTTCTCATACAGTTTACAGCCTCAGAGCCAAAGGTCCAGGACAGACAATAAACACATTAAAACATAATTTCAGGTTGCAATTAGAGGTTAGCTGCTAGCAGCCACTTTAGTAAGGGCAGTCGAGGAAGGACTCTCTAAAGAAGAGACACTTCAAGATCTGGTGCGTGTAAGTCACTTACATAGAGCTTTGCACGAGGTAAGAATTCATCCCAGCTCCACTGTTTGCTGGGTGAACTTGAACAAGCTGATTCGGTTTCCTTGTAAAATTGGGACAATGACAGTTCCTACCTGGCAGGGTTCTAATGCGAATTGAATGTAAGTAAAGCACCTAGAAATGTAGCTGGTACAGAATAAATTGTTAGCTATTACTACTTTTAACACTAATAACATAATCCTTCCTCCCCCTCTCATTGTAGGTCAACGGTTCTTAATCTCCCCATACCTCAGTTTTCTGCTCTGTGAAATGAGGATGTGGCAGCCCAGCACATCCTGGGGAGCGGGGGGGGCGGGGGGGTCGGTGCAACTGAGCTCTTTTCATGGCATTAATGATGCGATGGAATGGACACCCTCTCCCCTCTGATCCCAGGGCTAAACTAACTTCCACGCCCGGCGGGTCTTGAAGCAAATCCCCGCCCACTGGCCGCTCCAGAGCCGACCTCGAGCTCCGTTGCCAAGGAAACCTCACATCCCTGGGTAGTCCCGCCCCTCGGCCGTAGTCAAACGACTCAGACCTCCCCTGTGGTCCCCGGAGACTCCCCGCTCCTCACCCGGGAGACGCCTTCCTCGCCGCCCAGGGTCTGCAGCATTTTGGACACGTCGCGCACCACGCCCGGGTACTCCACACACACTATGTGCCGCTCGCGCCGCAGCTCCACGGGGACGGCGACCCCCGGACCGCAGTCTGCCGCCGCCATTCTGCCAGTCTCGTCGGGCCCGCCGCGGGCCGTCCCTCCCCAAGCTCCTAGAGGCCTAGCCTGATCTGTTCCGCTAAGGAATCGTTCCGGGCTTCCTC
The DNA here is from genome assembly GCF_937001465.1 of Orcinus orca. Taxonomy (NCBI): domain Eukaryota; kingdom Metazoa; phylum Chordata; class Mammalia; order Artiodactyla; family Delphinidae; genus Orcinus; species Orcinus orca. The sequence continues at coordinate 117,088,646 of NC_064564.1, read as the reverse complement.
CCCGCTCGCGTTTGTCGAAATCCCTGAGTTCCGCGAGGCTCGAAGGCCTCTGGGAGCACACCCCCGAGGTGAGGCCCCGAGGCTCGGGGTAAACGACAGCCCGTCCCTCAACTTCGTGTTTAAAACGAGGAGGGTTGGAACTCGAGGGGCGGGGTAGGGACCTGTCTCTTCCACCAACCCGCGAGGGACCTGGAGGCTTGTAAGACACGCCCACTCTCTTAGCCAATGAGAACCCGAGAGAGACGCCGAACTTTTTAGCCAATGAAGAGTCAGAAGGAAGCGAAGTTTCAGCCCCCTCCTTCCGCCTGCATAGGTTTTTAGTCAATAATGAACCAGGACTAGGCCGGGTCTCCTCCCCTTCCTCGGATCCCACCCAATGACAGCTCGAGGGCGGGCTCGAGGTAGACTTCCGGCCTGTCTTCTTGTGTGCTGAGGTCCCAGAAATGGTTTCCTGACGCCGGGTCCACCGGAGCGGTTTCTTGGGGGCTCGGCCCCCCACTCCTACTGGCCGCCCCAGAACGGAGGCCAGGAGGAGTTTAATCTGGAAATAGGGAGCGCAAGGGAATTTCACTTTGATTTTTTTTTTTTTTTTTTTTGGCCACGCCGCGGGCTATGCGGGATCTCAGTTCCCCGACCTGAGATTGAACCCCCCACAGCTGGGCAGCGAAAGCCCGGAATCCTACCCACTAGACGATCAGGGAACTCCTGGGAGTTGTGCTTTGAATGCTCGCCCACCTCCACACACGGAAAACCGGGAGCGCCCCCCTCCCCCGGTGAGAGCTCGGGGCAGAATGCGGGTGTCTGTCCTTCGTTTCTTAGACAGTTATTTAGCGCCTGCTGTGTGCTGGGCACTACTCAGAACCTAACAGGAGAGAAGCATTAAGTGAGCGGCTGTGGAAGACCCTAAAAGGAGGGACCGGGGCCATTCTAGGAAATGACGGGAGGCAAAACTGTTAACAGCAGGCAGGTAGGTAGGTATGAGAAGAGAAAGAAGGGCAGGGGCCAGGTGGCAGGGGGTCCATGGGCAGACAAAGAAAAACAGGAACCTCCAGACTGACAGGAAACCACACATTCTGAGTGATAAGTGTCCTGGAAGCATACAAAGAAGGATGAGGAAAGGCGGGAATCTCTTGCGTCCAAATGTAACCTGTTGCTCATTATGCCCTCATTACAATAAAATTAGCCTCACAGAAGTACCCATCATGCATCGACCCCATGACAATTCTCATCTAAGCTAAATAAGGACAAAAATCCCTCCTACCCTCGGGAAGATGGAGCTGGGATGAAAATCAGGGAATACGAACCCCGAACTCCTCCTTCCCCAGTGAATATTCCGCCCCTTCCTTTGTATGCCCCTCATAACTGGCTTGCCAAAGAAACCCCGGGCAGCAGCTCTTCACGTGTCTGCTCGCTCTCCCTCTGAGACGGTATTCTTGCTTAAATAAATTCTTTTTTTTTTTTATATCTCAGCTTCTTTATTATCAATGCATGAAATGTCTTACCTGTAAATAAATATGAATTTCTTTTTCACATTCTCTTTTCATTTTTTTTTTAACATCTTTATTGGGGTATAATTGCTTTACAATGGTGTGTTAGTTTCTGCTTTATAACAAAGTGAATCAGTCATACATAAACATATGTTCCCATATGTCTTCCCTCTTGCGTCTCCCTCCCACCCTCCCTATCCCACCCTTAAATAAATTCTTAAATAAAGAATTAAATAAATTCACTTTACTTTCTTAACCTCCCTGCTTCGTCTCTGAATTCTTTCGCGATGAAAAAA